>NW_003314280.1:1051937-1260425 GCF_000143415.4 Selaginella moellendorffii | reverse complement strand
TCGGTCTGCCCATCAGTCTGAGGATGATAAGCCATACTAAACTTTAACTTGGTACCAAACAATTGGAATAGTGTCTCCCAAAACTTCCCCGTAAACCTCAAATCTCTATCTGAGATCATCTTTTCAAGAGACCACGAACCCGCACTACTTCATGGAAAAAGAGTTTTGCTGCTTGTTTCGCATTTACTGTTCCCACAATTGGATGAAGTGTGCAATTTTTGACAACCGATCCACAACCACCATCAAAGTATCATAACTCTTAGACTTCGGCAAGCAAGTGACGAAATCAAGTGTCACACTCTGAAATGGCCATGCCGGTGCTGGAATGCACTGCAACTTTCCAGCCTGCTTCTCAGTTCTGCTTACATTGCTAGCATATAGGGCAGGAACGGAAATAATCCGCTACATCACCTTCCATACTAGACCAGAAAAATCCCTTTTTCAATGAAGCCAGAGTCTTTTGCTTCCCACCATGTCCCGCTGCTGGAACATCATAATGTTCCTGCAGAAACAACTGCTGCAGATCCTTAGAGGGAAGATACAATCTTTCTTGCTTGTAGAATATAAGCCCATCCCGAACTAAGAAGTGAAGCTTCGCATTAGTGCGATTAGCAACTTTCGTTGCTTCGCTACCAAGGCCCTACTTCAACAACCCCACACAGCATAAGATTGCCTTCGCCAATGGATCACTTCCATATGAAGCCTGAACGTCCTCTAACCAATCCGAACTAATTGCTGATATTGCCTGGAACTGAGCTTGGTGACTCAATGCATCCGGGACAATATTGTCTTTACCAAGTTTATATATGATTTCAATGTCATATCTAGCAAGCTTCTTTTGCCAATGATCTTGCTTTGGCATAAGCTTAAGCTGCTTAGCAAAGTAGTTTAGTGTGTTACTATTTGTATAAACCTTGGTATGTCCACCCAAGTAAGTGTCTCCAGTGTTCTAGGGCTGACACTATAGCAAACATTTCTTTCTCATGCGTTGGCCATCTTCGTTGAGTTTCATCCAATTTCTTGGAATATAACGCAACGGGACAACCATATCACCTTAGCGTAATACCAACCACTTTGTCACAATCTTGCTGCAATATGGCACCAATAGTATAACCAGATGCATCACAATGCACTTCGAAGGGTTTATCAAGATCTGGGATCCTAAGAACAAGAACTGTAGTCAAGATCTCCTTCAACCATACAAAAGCACACTGACAAGCTGGTGTCCAATGAAATGGAATACTACTCTTCGTCAACTCAGTCAACGGAAGAGCAATTTTTGCAAAATTGTAGACAAACTTGCAATAATATCCCGCCAAACCGAGAAAGGAATGAATATTTTATATAGTGGTCGGGACTTCCCAGGATTTCACCACTTCCACCTTCTTTAGATCGACCTCAATCACGCCACCACCAACTATATGTCTAAGAAAGTTTATGCGCAATTGACCAAAAGCGCATTTACTTTCCTTAGCATACAGTTTGTGTTCACGCAACTTCTGAAACACCAGCTCCAAGCCTAGACAATATCATACTATGCTAGATCATATTTCTCAGTTGCTAACTCTTATTGTGGATGAAGAAAAAGGTGTCGATGATGAGCTACCAGATGCAAATCGTTTTAGGTGGATCTTGAAAGCTTAAACAAGTAGATTTTTCAAGTTGAATGAGTGGTATTCTGAGTTAGTGCAATTTTTGGCAAGTGGCAAGTATCCTCTAGAATTTTCAAGCAAGCAAAAGAAACAATTACTCCTTCAGTCTCAATGATTTACTCTTATTGCAAGGTAGTTTTATTGAGTGGGAAATGATGGTGTGCTCAGGAGATGTGTTTTATCACATGAGGTATCTTCAATTATATGTTCTTGCCATGATTCACTGGTTGGTGGACATTTTGGACATAGTCAAGTTGGTGAAGAGAGCAGGTTATTGGTGGCTGACTATGCACAAAGATATTATAGATTATGTGTGAGGTTGTGATCCATATCAGAGGATGGGGGAGTTGACACAACATGATATGATACCATTGCAATCACTTCTTCCAGTTTTACCATTTGAGAAGTGGGGAATTGATTTTGTGGGACCTCTTCCATCTTCCAAGCATACTCACTGTAGTTTATACAGATTATGTGACCAAGTGGGCTGAGGTGAAAGCGTTGAAGGAAGTTATAGGCAGGAAAGTTGCTAAATTCTTGTATGAGCAAGTCATTACTAGGTTTGGTTGTTCTTTAGAGTTAGTTAGTGACAAAGGTTCTCATTTTCTGAATGAAATGGTAGCTTCATTGACAAAACTGTATAATGTCGCTCATAGGAAATCGACACCATATTATCCTCGTTGTAATGGTTGGGTTGAGCGGACTAATAGTATATTTCACAATATTATTTTAAAGACTTGTTCAGCCAACAGGACAGATTGGGACAAGTGGCTTTTAGATGCAATTTGGGCTTACAGGGTGGCTTTCAAAGTGATGACACAGGCTTCACCGTTTCAGCTGGTGTATAGACAGGAAGTAGTATTGCCGATTGAGCTAGAAATTCCATCTTTGTGTATAGCTATGGAACATGATCTTGACTGAGACAGGGCTATCAAAAACAGGTTGCAGCAGCTGGATAAGTTAGATGAGAGGCGGCTCTTGGCATTTCAAGCTCGTGTAGTGATTCAACAATGTTGCAAAGTTTGGCATAATTGGCACTTGCACAAGAAAGAGTTTCTAGTTGGTGATAAAGTTTTTCTCTATAATTCGAAGTATTGGAAACGCCTTGGAAAGCTGAAGTGTCATTGGACAGGGTATCTAGTGGCAGTCGGAAATGGATCAGTCCAACTTCAGGATTTTACAAAGAACTTATTGCCAATGTGAGTGAATAGTTATTGTGTGAAGAAATACTTTGAACAACCTTTTTTGTGCCTCAAGGCCAAGTATAGTGGTGGGGTGATGTCGGTGATAAAACATTGTCAAGATATGGCATTTTCTTTTGTTTTTTTAATATTTGAAGAGTTGGCAAGTCGTGGAGTGGAAGAGTTCATTACAAGAAGAAATGAAATTAGAAGAAGTTAGGGAAGAAAGAAGAATGACAAGTGGAGCTTTGCATGAGTTGGAGAGGCAGAACAATGGAGCACAGTGTAGAGCCAATGTGGTAACACAGCATATTTAAGTGCGGCAATATGCAAAACAAGCAAGGTTATCCAGTGAGTAGCAAGTGAGTATAGTGTGCTTGCACTGTGGGCAAGAGTGGATTAAGCTGCTAACTGAAGTCTTAATTAAATTGTGAAAGGAATAAAAGCTTTTGTTCCTATGTAGCTCTTGGAGTATGAGTTTAAGGTTTTAGTTGAACTTCTAGTTTTCAGGTTTTCATTCTTGTTTTTGTTAAAACTTAAAGGTTGTTATTTATTTAGATTAGTTTTATATTTATAATTTATAAACGTGTTTATAATATAAACACTTTGTAGTATATTCTGGTTATTCTACCATAAATTCTAAACATGTCTATATATATAAACTTTCAATTATTTAATTGGATTAATAAATAATACTAGTAAGGTTACTAGTATGGTTACTAATTTCTAGTATGGGCATGGTGATGCTGCAGGTACCATTATATTTTCTCCATGACGAGAGGAAGACCGTGGCGAGGTCTGAGCGTAACTTTGAACACCGGGCAGTGGCGATACGATGGCGACAACCGAAACCGGAAGCGCTGGAGAATGGTGGCCAAGGCGATCTTGGCTTCCATGAGTGCAAAGGACTGGCCGACGCACACGCGGGGCCCGAGCGAGAAGGCCAGGAACGCGTTCGGATGCTTGGACGCCTTGGCAACGCCATCCTTGAAGCGCTCTGGATTGAACTCGTGGGCGTCCTCCCCCCAGAGCTCCTTGTCGTGGTGGATGGCAAGGACTGGAAACGTGATCCCAACTCCCTTTGGAACAAGGATATCTCCCAGTGTTGTGTTCTCGAAACATGCTCGCATGAAAAATACCACCGGTGGATACAGGCGAAGACTTTCGTGGAGGATCATGTTGATCTAGAAAAACTAATCTTGAGCTCATGAAACTTGAAAGGATTGACTCAAAACCTTACCAGCTTAAGCTTGCTGATTGAATCGGCTTCCGGAGTGGCACCGCCGAATGCTTCCTGAGCCTCCACGCGAGCGCGCTCTTGCCATTCCGGATGCAAAGCCAGCAGCATCATAGACCAGGTGAGGAGAGATGCCGTCGTCTCGTGGCCAGCAAGGTAGAAAGTCTTGCACTCCTCCATCACGGCCCGATCGTCGAAAGAAGAGTTTCCAGCCTCGGCAAGCATCAGCCCCAGCAAGTCATGACTCTGGCCACTCTGATCTCGCCGCTCCTTGATCAAGGCCAGCAGCAGCGAGTCGAGGTCGCTGTAGAGCTTTCTCAATCGAAAGTTTGCTGGAAACGGAAGGAATCTACGGTCGATGACGAGATCGTGTTATAGTACGTGCTAGAATAAAACGATGATCACCTTTTGCCTGGCAAATAGTTGTATCGATCGATCTTGGAATGCTGCTCTGGGATTGCTCTCAAGAATTGGAAGACCTTCTGGCCTTTGAGATAGCTGCTTCCGAATGCCGTGTGGGAGATAATGTCTGCTGCCAGCTTTGAGAATTCACCACTCATTTCAATCTCGGGCTGCTCGCGGAGCGTTTCTTCACACCTGTCTAGCATCTCGAGCGCGCATTGTCCGATACGAGGCACCATTTTCTGATTGTTATGAAGTGATCAAAGTTGATATGAAGAAGGAAAGAAAAAGAAATGCAACCTTGAGCTTCTCTAGGTAGAAAGCTGGAGCCACAACACGTCGATGGTAACTCCACTCGTCACCATTCAAGGCAACGAGCCCTCTGCCGATTATCGATACAATTGCGGAAACCACCATGTCCGATTTCTCAAACTGAGTAGCTTTCTTGGCAAGAACTTCTCTGATGAGCTCGGGCTCCGTGACCATGATCCTGGGCTCCATCGCCCACCAGTAGAAATACATCTTTCCTGGGAAGAAATCCTCCAGAGTCTAACTCAACTTACGATAGAAACGAGAAGAGAGACTAACCGTATTCCTTGGACCACTGGTGGTAATCCAGCAACACATGTTCCACAATGTCGTGATTCAAGCCTGCCATGTCCCGCTCCTTGGCAGTGTCTCTCATCTTCATCACCTGGAGCATATTCCCGGCCAAGAAAGTCCTTGGCGGCCCCTCGATACCCTGACTTCGAATCCTTGTGTCGAGCGATCTTGGCTCCAGCCAATACCTGGTGACGATCGATCGCCATAGCTTCGCAACCAGTGCTAGCAACACGAGCAGCGCGCCCGTCCACACTGCCTTGCCAATGCCCTCCATTTCTCACAACAAACAAGTGACAGTATATTCTACTTGCGTAAGAAACTCACGCGTGGCATAGTCCAGGTGGCATTTTTCAATTGGACGGAGGCCAGATGCCAATGAGATGGGCATATATGCATTTAGAATGGTACACGACGGTCATTGACCGACATCCCATTCATTGTCATTGTCATTATTAAGTGTGACTTAGTGTTCTCAATGAGGAGGTTTTAGAGCTATGTTGTTCAATTTTAATAATGTGGTTGTTGTGACAGTAAAATTGATTTAGCTTTTTGGCAGCAATTAGAGACATTTATAACTCAAATTCATGAAATTGGACTCAAATGCAAATGTTACAAATAGTGTCACAAATGTAACTTTGGGTATCAAAAGATATTTTTCGGCTAGTCCTTACGGATACTCTTTCCTTACTGCCATGATGACAGGAGGTCGGTATAGTTGAATTCCTTTAGTAGCCCCTTTTGTGCTAGTGGAGTTAACTGGGCATTTCAAGTGTACTTAGACCAAACGAGCATAAGGACGGAATTCCTAAGTGCTATTAGCTAAGCATACTTAGCTTGGTAAAGAGTTCCTGTCTCGTTTTGTCTTGCACTTGTTAGTGACAAAAACCCTCACATATTAAGACTAGTCCCTTAATATCACTGAATGATAGTTTACCGTGTCTGTCAAACACCCTCGCTATCACGTCTTTTGTGTTGGTCTCATTTCAGTCCCAAATGCTATTTATAGAAAGTGTCTAGATTAGCTCATTTGGCATATCGACGGAATGTAAAGATCAGCCCAAACATAATAGTGTTCGTTCCATGTCCAAATTCGCAATCTAGTGCCATTCTATATTTAATATTTAATAAGTTTCAAGCTTGTCCCAGAGACTAACTCCTGGTACTAAGGGAGGCTTCGGGTGAAAGCCCAAAGCATGTAGGGGGGGGGGGGTTGGGGAGGGAGGGGGGGTTGGGGGAGGTTTCAAATATATAGTAGGGATAATGGTTGGAATGTATCCGACCACCTGAGACATTAATTTGGCTCCTGTTGGGTTGTGTCGCTCCTTGTTTTGCGTCCAATTTGGGTCTAAGCCCAAGCTCCATGCTGCTCTAGTCGGTGGGGTACCCTCCTCCTTGTGTTAGGCCACCGGTATATCAAAATTGTGCCAGACTTTGTCTAACACCATTTTGCATGCAGGTGCTAGATACGGGGAGCTGGTGCTCGTGGGATTGTACCGGATCCTCGTTTTGTAGTGCAACGGGCTTGGAGTTCAGCTCCAAATTCAGGTGTGCTACATTTGGTATCAGAGAAATTGTTTCAGCGATTCCTATCCAACTTTTGTCGGATTTTCTAACTCAAGTTGCATACGCAAAGACTTTTCTAGTAGATCCGAAGCGACCTGTGTAAAATTAATTGGATTGCACCATTCAGTAAGAATGTTGTAAGCATGTTCAGTTACTGATAGAGACATGCATGCAGCTAGCGGGATGGTGAAAAGGAACCATGTTGATGACGCTGAAACCTCTAGACGAGCAAATCGAGAGGAGGAAACTCCTGCTAGAAATGTTGCAATAGAGGCTGAGGCCGAGTCAAAAGAGGAAGAGCCAGATGCTGTGGCATTGTAACGTATGGCTCAAGAAGTTGAGATCAAGAATTTGCGAAAGGAGATTTGCAAATTGAAGAAGGAGAACAAAAAGAAGAAGAAAGAAGCTGAGGCAACTAAACCAGCTAAGCCTAAGCAACCGGACTCCTCCTCAAGTTCTGAGGATGATGAAGTTTTGCAGCCGCCCCCAGTTGCACGAGTTTCAAAGTTCAAGCCTCTGAAACCACCCAACTTCAGAGGCATGCCGAACTATCTGTCAGGAATCCCCCAATTCTTGCCACATTTCTGACTCTTGCCGGATTCCTAACCTGCAGACCACATTCCTGATTCTTGAGACACTTCCCTATTCCTGACTCTCAAGACACTTCCCTATTCCTGACTCTCAAGACTCTCTAATTTCCTGTACGATTCCTGAGTCTCGAGCCACATTCCTGATATTGATGTGGTGCCTCCTCAACCTCAGCTATATTTAGGCCGTCCTCGATCCAAGAGTGGTGGAGCTTCATCAACCTATAGTATATATAGGTTAGCCTTGTTCCATTTCTCCACAATCTGAATCAACGCTAGTCTAAGGCCTTTTTTTTGTTTCCATTAGCTTTTCTCTTTGTCTTTTGCATTTTCCAGTCTTGATCTTGTTGGGGGTCTTGATAGTTTGATTCAGATTGTGCTTTTTGCTTTTGTTTTAGCTTGTTTGGATTATTTGATTGCCTTTGTCTTTTTTCCCCTTTTTTTTCCTTTCTTCTTGCCGATGGAGTCTCCAAGCCATCCTGATTTCTTTGCCGAAGTCCTTACAAAAATCCAGTCTGAGAATACCAAGCTAAAGGCGACCCTTCTTCGCATGCATCAGGAGCTTGCTTCACTTTCGGCTCAGGGATCCAGCAAAGTTCCTGAACCGAAGGTGAGTTTCCCAGCGAAAATTTCAGGCAAGCATTCTGAGCTTCGCGAATTTTTGAACCAAATGGAGCTGATCTTTGCACTTCAACATCAGCGGTACCCCACTCCCGAGTCTCAAGTTGGCGTGATTGGGACATTGCTCGAAGGTGCAGCTTTGTCATGGTTTTCTCCTCTTCTGGAGAAGAGCATGAAAGGGGTCGTGGTTCCGAAGCTGATGGATCTTCAATTGTTCAAAGAGAAGCTTGAAGCATGTTTTGGTGAGATAGATCGGGTTCGGGTTGCTACTACAAAGATGAGACGTCTCTCTCAGGGGTCTCGTCCTGCCTCAATCTACGCTGCAGAGTTCCAACTCCTTGCCTTGGACACTTAGTGGGATAAGCGGGCCCTGATTGACCAATTTCGTTTCGGCCTCAACAACGGTGTCAAGGATTTGTTGCTCACCATGGAGGATCCCAAGGACCTGTCGGACGCCATCACCAAAGCTGTTCGATGTGACAATCGTCTCTTTGAATGTCGTTAGGAAAGTTGCCGCGCCGCTGTTTTTCCGTCCCAAACTTAGGAATCCCAGCTTGAGTCTTCGGGGCATACTCCTGAACCTACTGCTCTGGTCCCGATGGATATTTCTGGTACTCCCCGACTCATTAGAGGGAAGTTGAGTCCTACTGAGAAGCAACGTCGAATATCTCATAATCTTTGCCTTTACTATGTTGATCCTAATCACAAAGCAGCTGTGTGTCCCAAGAAGCCTCCTCGACTGCTCGAGTTCACTCTGCCTCAAAGTCCACCTCTGTTGCAGTTGGGAAACGACCCTGTCCAAACAGAGTAGGAGCTGTCTATTTGGACTCCCCGAATAAAAATCACTTTTCTTCTTTATCAAGCTCCTCACCACCTTTCATCAAAGCCACCAGTAATTCCCGCAACTTCCGCGTCCCATATCTCCTTTCTTTCACCGGACAATCAGGACTCAAGGCTTTGGCGCTACTGGACTCGGGTGCAACTTCCTGCTTCATGGACACGGACTTTGCTGCCCAACATCATGTTCCTCTTTCTCCTACCATACGGGATCTGAGGGTTGAAGGCATTGGCGGGCATTTTGTGTCTCCATCTTCTGGACTTAGGGAAATGTTGCCCGTTCGAGTACACATCGGGTCCACTGTCACCGATATCGCCTTCAACATCATCAACAGCAAGTCCTCCTCTGTGGTGCTCGGTCTTCCTTGGTTCCAACTACATCAGCCTCAAATTTGTTGGAAGGAATTACAGCTCATCTCTCCCACATCACCATCTCCCATGGCTTCCCCTGCTGTTCATCGAGTCCGAATCAGGAAAAGTTCCCTAAACTTAAATCGGGGTTCTATTCCTGACTCTACGAAGTTTTCACCCTCTTCTTTTTCCTCTCTTCCATCTTACACTGGACAGTATCCTCGTCTCATCATTCCATTTAGTCGTACACCTCCTCCTATCTCCACAATCACTATGAAAGAACTCCTTCATGAAGAACCTATTTTCGTTTTTGCTTTGCATGTTTTTCCTGTCAGTCTTCCTGAGAAGTATCATGATTTTGGGGATGTGTTTGACAAGAAAAAAGCTAGTGTACTGCCTGTTCATTGGCTTATGATTATCCCATTGATTTACAGGAAGGAGCGTCACCTCCGTGGGGGCCTATCTGCGGGTTATCCCCGTTCGAGCTTAAGGCCCTCAAAGAGTACGTGGATGAGAACCTTGCCTCGGGGTACATTTAGCATTCGCAGTCCCCAGCTGGAGCGCCTGTCTTCTTTGTCAAGAAGAAGGATGGGAGTTTGCAGCTAGTCATTGATTACCGAGGTTTGAACAAGGTGATTGTTTGGAACTGTTATCCGCTGCCCCTGATCTCAGACCTGTTGGAACGCCTCGGTGGTGCCCGCTTCTTCACCAAGATTGACCTCCGTGGCGCATACAACCTGATCTGGATCTGGCCTAGTGATGAATGGAAGACTGCGTTCCGAACCCGCTATGGCCACTTCGAGTACACTTTCATGCCATTTGGCTTGAGAAATGCTCTAGCAGTTTTCCAACACGTGGTGAACGATGTCTTTCGGGAGTTTCTTGATCAGATGGTGATCATCTACCTCAATGACATCCTCATCTACTAAAAAACTCAGGAGGAGCACGACGAACATGTACGCAAGGTGCTGGCGAAGCTGCGAGAACACGGCCTATACGCGAAGCTTGAGAAATGTTCCTTCGATTAGCAGTCTGTGGAGTTCCTTGGGTACATTATCACTTCTGAGGGTATCACGATGGATTCTGCCAAAGTCAAGACTATTCTCGAGTGGGAGCCTCCATAATCAATGTCGGACATTCAGGTTTTCCTTGGCTTTGCCAACTTCTACCGCAAATTCATTGATCATTACTCTGACATTGTCCTTCCTCTCACACATCTCACTCGCAAGGATGTTCCCTTCTCTTGGTTTGCTGCTGCCCAGTATGCCTTCGACACACTCAAGGCAGCCTTCAGTTCTGCTCCCGTTTTGATCCATGCTGATTCCTCACAACCTTTCTTCATCGAGGTTGACGCCTCCAACTTTGCCATCGGTGCTGTGTTGTCTCAACTCGGAGCGGATCAAGAACTTCATCTGGTCACTTTCCATTCTCGGAAATTTCAGCCTGCGGAGATCAATTACGAAATCCACGACAAGGAGCTCCTTGCCATCGTGGATTCCTTTGGAGAGTGGCGCCGTTTCTTGGAGGGGGCGGGCCATCAAACAACAGTCTGGACGGATCACAAAAATCTCGAGTACTTTGCCACTTCCCGAGTTTTAAGCCGTCGTCAAGCAAGGTGGGCACAATTCCTGAGTCGGTTTGACTTTGTTATCAAGTACAGACCTGGAAAGCTTCAAGGCCTTCCTGATGCTCTTTCAAGGCGCTCCTATCTCAGTCTCAGGCCTGGTAATCCTGCCTTCGATCAACAGGATCAAGTTATCCTCGGTCCTTATCGGTTTCAAGTTATGGCAATTTCCCTGGCCCCGCAGGACTCCTCCTTGATGGATGCAATCAGAAACGATCTTCAATCCGATGATCTCGCCAGCGACATTTTCCCCCATCTTCAGGCTGGACACCCTGTGACTCCCGACTGCCGGCGATTTGACGAGTTTGAGTTCTTAGATGGCTTATTATACCGTGGGGAGCAACTTTACATTCCTGAAGGTGATGCTCGAAGGTTGGTCCTGATGGCGTGCCACGATAGCCCGATTGCTGGTCACTTTGGCATTGCGAAAACCTATGAGCTAGTTGCATGGGACTTTTGGTGGCCTCACATGAATGACTACATCAAAGCTTTTGTTACCTCCTGTGACACTTGCGCCCAGAATAAGGTACCTCCTTCCTTCAGGTTTGCTTTGTTCCCTTCCGGTCCCTTCAGGTCCTTGGGAATCCATCTCCATGGATTTTTTGAGTGATCTTCCGAGTTCTGGAGGCTTCAACAGCATTTTAGTCGTGGTGGATCGCTTCACAAAGATGGCGCACTTCTTGCCATGTACCAAGGAGTTTTTGGGCGAGGACATGGCAAAACTGGTATTCAGGGAAATTTTCTGACTTCATGGGATTCCTATAGATGTGGTTTCGGATCGGGGGCCTCAGTTCATCTCTCATTTCTGGAAACGGTTTTTGCAGCTGCTTGGAGTGAAGGCCAACCTCTCTTCGGCATATCATCCTCAAACTGATAGGCAGTCCGAGCGAACGATTCAGACGTTGGAACAATTCTTGAGGTGTTTCATCAACTATCATTAGGATAACTGGTTCGATATCCTTCCCCTTGCTGAGTTCTCCTATAACAACTTTGTTCACTCCTCTCTTCGAATTTCCCCCTTCTTTGCAAACTCTGGCCGAAATCCCCGATTCAATCTCTCACTTCCTTCTTCATCCGAATCCTCTCATTCAAATCCTCGCTCTGAGGCATTTGTCTCCAACCTCCAAGAAATCCACAACTCCATCTCCTTCCACCTCCATCGTGCTCAGGAATCTCACAAAACATTTGCCAATGTCCATCGTCAGGATTGTCCCCCTTACAATATCGGGGATAAAGTCTGGCTCCTCTGGCAAAATATCTCCACCACCAGGCCCTGTCCAAAACTTGATTTCAAACGCCTCGGTCCTTTCCCTATCACTGCCATCATTAATCCTGTCACTTATCGCCTTGCACTTCCCTCCTCATATCAAATTCACCCCGTTTTTCATTCCTCTCTCCTTGAGCCTTATATTCCCAGTACTATTCCCGATTGGGTCATTCCTCCACCTCCACCAGTGCAGCTCGAGGATGGGTCTGAGTACGAGGTTCAGGACATCCTTGATTCCAAGATTTCACGGTCTAAACTCTACTATCTGGTCAACTGAAAGGGTTACGGGCCTGAAGAACGCACTTGGGAACCTGCGGACAACCTGATTCATTCTCCTGACCTTGTTCAGGACTTCTACCGCCGTTATCCTTCTCGTCCCAGTCCTCATTCTTTTTCTCCATCTCCCATCCCTTACAGCTCATCTCATCCTCCTCGTCGTTCTCATTCACATCCTCGTTCCACTCGTTCTTGAGGAGGGGGTGCTATTAGGAATCCCCCAATTTTTGCCACATTCCGGACTCTCACCGGATTCCTGACCTGCAGACCACATTCCTGATTCTCGAGACACTTCCCTATTCCTGACTCTCAAGACACTTCCCTATTCCCAACTCTCTGATTTCCTGTACGATTCCTGAGTCTCGAACCACATTCCTGATATTGATGTGGCACCTCCTCAACCTCAGCTATATTTAGGCTGTCCTCGATCCAAGAGTGGTGGAGCTTCATCAACCTATAGTATATATAGGTTAGCCTTGTTCCATTTCTCCACAATCTGAATCAACGCCAGTCTAAGGCCTTTTCTTTGTTTCCACTAGCTTTTCTCTTTGTCTTTTGCATTTTCCAGTCTTGATCTTGTTGGGGGTCTTGACACTATCAAGTTTTGGAAGACTGGGTCTACGATATGGAAAACTATTTCATAGCGGTAGACGTAGATGATCATACGAAAGTTGCGTGTGCGCAATCCTTTCTCACCGATCATGCCAAAAGTTGGTGGTGCCAGGTCTGTGCTGAAAAAGGGCAGACTAGAAGTTGGACCAAGATGCGGTCTCATATTTGTAAAGAATACTTGCCGAATGATCTTGGTTTGAGACTTCGCATGGAGCTACGGCGGTTAAATCAGCAAGGGGATCTCATGCATTACGTTAATGCGTTTGCTCAGAAGCACATTATGATTGCAAATATGAGTGACGAAGATGCTCGGAGTTATTTTCTGGAGGGTTTAAGTTCACTTTCTCGTAATGAGATTTTGAAGTTTAAGCCGAAGACATACTTGGAGTATAAGGAGGCAGCACAACAAGTTGCCTTTAGTCACTCGCTCATGGAACAATATCAGCAACCATATGCTGGTAACTCGGATAAGAATAGGAATTTTGGGAATAAACAAGGTGACCAGAAATAGGGGGTGGAAAGCAGGTTCTACTCTGGAGGCTCACAAGCAATGGTTAACAAAGGTGGTGGTGGTTGGAGACCACCAACAGCTACTTCTGGTCCTAGGCCCTCTGTTCCTCCTCTTGGTGGGTACAAGCAACAGCAACCTGCGAAACCTACTCCTAGTGGAACAGGTAGTGTGGGTCATTGCTTCCATTGTGGAGAGTTAGGACATAAGTCCTCGAAATGCCACAACAAGCATAAGACAAGGTCTCGGGTTAATGTCTTGAGGGAAGACGGTGGTGGCGAAGCTGAAGGGGTTGACAAGTTGGTCAATGCAGATTATGAGAAAGAGGAGGTGAGTTACTTTCGTTGCTTTCCTCAAGCTTTTCTCGCAGTCAATGCAAACACTAATCTGTTGATGTATCTGGTAGGCTTTCTCCGTGGACACCGAATCTGAGTGATGATTGACACGGGAGCTATGCACAATATGATATCTAAAGACTTAGTTAAGTTGTTAGGATTGAATGCTGAGCAAATGTCACCTATACACTTCCAGTTTGTGGAAGGTGGGCAAGTAGCCAGAAAGTTTATGAGTGATGTTCCAATAAAAATATCCAAGTGGAAAGAAAGAGTGGACTTGATAGTGTTGAAAATACCAGATTTTCATATGGTGTTTAGTATAGACTTCTTCAACAAATATATAAAAGGGATTTATAGTGCTGGACAAAGTCATATCATATTGAAGTCAAAAGGACATCCTGATATGTCCTTCCAATTGCAAAAGCACTCCTCAAAGGATTGGGATGCCAAGTTCTAGATTGCGAGGGCCGCTCAAATAGCAGTTAAGAAGGGATGTCAGACCTTTTGGGTTCAAATGATGGAAACTGAGGGTATTGGTGACACAGTTTGAATCGGTGACGGGGTTGATCCGTACCAAAGAAGATATTGGAGTTGTTGGCGAGGAATCAAGATATCTTTCCGAAGGATTTGCCACCAGGGCTACCTCCTAGCCGTGAGGTTGATCATCGGATTGAGGTTATTTCGGGTTCTAAACCACCTATGAAAGCTCTATATCGGTTGAACATCAAGGAGATGGCTGAACTCAAGAAACAACTCACAGAGCTTCTTGACAAAGGTCATATCTAACCAAGCAAATCACCTTATGGAGCGCCGGTCCTTTTTGTTATGAAAAAGGATGGAACCATGAGGATGTGTATTGATTATTAGGCACTCAACAAGATCACGGTTAAAAACAATTATCCTTTGCCATGCATTGATGACTTGTTTGACCAACTCTTAAAGGCTAAGTATTTTACGCGACTAAATTTGCGGTTTGGGTATCATCAGATATGGGTGGCGGATCAAGATGTGAAGAAGACAGCTTTTAAGACTCGGTACGGATCTTATGAGTTTCTTGTCATGCCATTCGGGTTATGCAATGCTTCGGTAATGTTCAGCACTATGATGAATAAAATATTCGGAGATTATTTGGACACATTTGTTGTCCTATATATCGACGATGTTCTAGTCTTCAGCGAAACATTGGAGGATCATTTGAAACACTTAAGAACTGTTTTAAACTAGAACTCCTATAAAATTAGCAACCAATGAGTCACTTTACCTATTTTGCATGGCTTCAAAATAAGATATTTCAAGGCCTGGTGATCAATATAAAAAGTAAACTCCTTACCGAACCAATTGCCACTGCCAAAGCATGGAATTCTCGAGACCAATTTGGCATCTTCAAAATTGGGACCGTGACCAAAGTTTGCTTCAATTCTTCAAAAGCCTATTGACACTTCTTGTTCCACTCATACTTCACATCCTTCAACAGCAAAACTTTTTCAGCATATCTCCTCACAAATCTGCAATGGTATCTTACATGTCCCAAGAAAACTTGCAACTGGTAAAGCCTAAATAACTTTTATCTTACTAGGATCAATTGTTAATCCTTCTTGGGAGAGGGTTGAGTGAAATTTCAAATTTTCTGCACCTGTCAAAGAAACTAGCAAGCTTCTTCTCATGCTGTTCAACATCAGTGAACACACTAAAATCGTCCAAAAATACCTTCATGAAATCTTGTATAAAACGTTGAAAGGCTACTATTACCACTCTTTAAAAACTCAAGCACATTTGTTAAGCCAAAAGGCATCACTTGATATGTGTATCATCCCCACTCAGCGAATGTAGTTTTAAGCTGATCCTCTTCAGCTATTCAAACTTGATTGTAGCCACTGAAACCATCAGGAAAAAAATAGAGCCTATGGCCTGGAACTAAATTCAGCATTGTATCCATAAATGGCAATGGAAAGCCATCTTTTCTTGTTACATTATTCAGCTTTCTATAATCTACATAAATTTGGAGTTGACCATTCTTCTTCTTGATGACTACAATTGGAGAAAGCCACTCACTAACTTCCACTTCAAAGATAAAACCAACTCACAATAGCTTCTCAATCTCTTCTCTCATAGCTTTGGAGTAATGGGGATTAGAGTGATAGGGTTGTTGACACACTGGCACAGCACCAGGAACTAGAGGAATCCTATGGACAGCTAGAGCTGGATCAATCCCTTTCATGTCCTTGTAGGTTCACGCAAAAATATCTCAATAGTTAGACAACAACTTCACTAAACTCATCTGCTTCTCATGATCCAGTTGGTCACCACCCTAGAGCTTCCTAGCATCCCCAGATCCAAATTAATCAACTCGGGAGGCTTGATAAATCTCAACTCCTTTCCAACCTATATTGTTGGCTCTTCATAAATTGCAAAAGATTTTTCTACCACTTTCCATAACCAATGCTTCAAACGATCACTGCTATAATCCCACTCAAAAGAGGACAAGGCTAGGTTGGCATAATTTATCATCTTCTCTTTCTGGACCAGAGCTGCTTCTTCATCCTCTTCTTAGTCAATCACTAGAACCTGAATTAGAGCAAGAATTCTCCTCTTCCTCACTGCCAGAAGTAGTATCACTGTTGTTATCGTCCCTCTCAATTTCCACTGGCTGGTTTGACTTTGACATTGCTTGAACACTAACTTGAATCTTGCACTTGAAATTTCCACTTCGAATCCTCATCAAGCCTTTATGATAGTATTGAGAAGCATCAGCTTGCACCAACCAAGGTCGGCTTAGAAGCAATGGATAAGTTAATTCACCAAGACTCATCCTAAAAACCACAAAATCCATGTAAAAGTTCAACCCTACTACATCCATCTTCACACCTGTAAGAACTCCCAATGGCTTCACCCGACTCTGATTTGCCATCCTAACATGGAAATTCACTCACATGTTTTAAACAGCATTTTTTATTAATCGTACCCGTTCGAATGCAAGTATGCATCACACATAGAAGGATGCACTCTTTGGTAAACCTTGCCAAAAATATTGAGCTTGATCATCTTCTACAGGTTTTGGATCCTTCTTTGAGAGGAGTCACCAAAATCTCATTGCAAATAATTTCTCCTGGCAGCAAGGTAATCATACTGAGCTTGTCACTCACTCATTGGCAGCAAGGTAATCATACTGAGCTCGTCACTCACTCGTTGACAGAATCCTGTATAGCATTTAAAAATGCAGTCGTCAAATCGTCCCAATCAGTGAAAGCTACTCCGCAGCAAAGTTTAGTCGTGCTCACGTTCTCGAACGTGGAGACCTGCTCGTCGGGAACTTCGATAATTTTGACATTGGGTCACTTGTTTGTTGTGAGAAATGGAGGGCATTGGCAAGGCAGTGTGGACGGGCGCGCTGCTCGTGTTGCTAGCACTGGTTGCGAAGCTATGGCGATCAATTGTCACCAGGTATTGGCTGGAGCCAAGATCGCTCGACACAAGGATTCGAAGCCAGGGTATCCAGGGGCCGCCAAGGACTTTCTTGGCCGGGAATATGCTCCAGGTGATGAAGATGAGAGACACTCCCAAGGAGCGGGACATGGCAGGCTTGAATCACGATATTGTGGAGCATGTGTTGCTGGATTACCACCAGTGGTCCAAGGAATACGGTTAGTCTCTCTTTTCGTTTCTATCGTAAGTTGAGTTAGACTCTGGAGGATTTCTTCCCAGGAAAGATGTATTTCTACTGGTGGGCGACAGAGCCGAGGATCATGGTCACGGAGCCCGAGCTCATCAGAGAAGTTCTTGCCAAGAAAGTTACTCAGTTTGAGAAATCGGACATGATGGTTTCTGCAGTCGCATCCATAATCGGCAGAGGGCTCATTGCCGTGAATGGTAACGAGTGGAGCCACCATCGACGTGTTGTGGCTCCAGCTTTCTACCTAGAGAAGCTCAAGGTTCCATTTTTTCTTTCTTTGCTTCTTATCAACTTTCACTACTTGGTCATACAAACCAGAAAATGGTGCCCCGTATCGGACTGTGCGCGCTCGAGATGCTAGACAGGTGGGAAGAAGCGCTCCGCGAGCAGCCCGAGATTGAAATGAGCAGTGAATTCTCAAAGCTAACCGCAGACATTATCTCCCACACGGCATTCGGAAGCAGCTATCTCAAAGGCCAGAAGGTCTTCGAAACCTTGAGAGCAATCCCAGAGGAGCTTTCCAAGGTCGATCGATACAACTATGTACCAGGCAAAAGGTGATCAAATCTCTTTCGTTTACGTACTATAACACGATTTTCTGACCGCAGATTCCTTCCGTTTCCAGCAAACTTTCGATTGAGAAAGCTCTACAGCGACCTCGACTCGCTGCTGCTTGGCCTGATCAAGGAGCGGCGAGCTCAGAGTGGCCAGAGTCATGACTTGCTGGGGTTGATGCTTGCCGAGTGTGGAAACTCTTCTTTTGACGATCGGGCCGTGATGGAGGAGTGCAAGACTTTCTACTTTGCTGGCCACGAGACGACGGCAACTCTGCTCACCTGGTCCATAATGCTGCTTGCTTTGCACCCGGAATGGCAGGAGCGCGCTCGCGCCGAGGCCCAGGAAGTCTGCGAAGGTGCCACTCCAGAAGCCGATTCAATCAGCAAGCTCAAGCTGGTAAAGGTTTTACGTTACTTTCGAGTTTCACGAGCTTTCTTTCTCATGGCTAGATCAACATGATCCTCCACGAAACTCTCCGCCTGTATCCACCGGTGGTGTCGATGATGCGATCGTGCTTCGAGGACACCATACTGGGAGTTATCCTCGTCCCAAAGGGAGCGGGGCTCTCCTTTCCAATCCTCGCCATCCACCACGACAAGGAGCTCTGGGGGGAGGACGCCCACGAGTTCAATCCGGAGCGTTTCAAGGATGGTGTCACCAAGGCGTCCAAGCACCCGAACGCGTTCATGCCGTTTTCGCTTGGCCCCCGGGTGTGCGTCGGCCAGTCCTTTTCACTCATGGAAGCCAAGATCGCCTTGGCCACCATTCTCCAGCGCTTCCGGTTTCGGTTGTCGCCATCGTATCGCCACTGCCCGGTGTTCAAAGTTACGCTCAGACCTTGCCACGGTCTTCCTCTCGTCATGGAGAAAATATGATCCTTCATCACCATCTATACCATAACTCTTCCTAAGCTTCGAGAGTTTCAGCAAAGTCTTAGTAAGTCTCGCTTCACATATTTGTAGCACAGTATCAACAATGAGGATCATCGCCCTCGTTCTCCAGAGCTTTGGTCATCTAATCTCTCCTCTCTCCAAAGATCCTACCAGCTTTGACAGATTGGGGAGTCCAAAGCTCGTGACTCGCCAGCAAAATCTACATGCGCTACGGCTGCCGCGATACGTACGTGGGTCATGTGTTTTGGGCCCCCATTTCTTGCCTCCTTTGTGGCGTTTTGCGGGTTGACTACCTAGATCCAGAGCGCGCGTTGATCGATCCAATCTTTTTTGCTGCTTCTTCATGGGGGTTTCCTCCATTTGATGCCATGGCGCTGCTGCTCATCGCGGCGCTGCTGCTCCTCCCGCTGCTTGCGTGGGGCGCTTGGGTTGGGTTTGTGAGAGACTATGTAGCGAAGCCATGGATTCTAGAGGCCAAGCTGCGCCGCCAGGGGATTGGAGGGCCTCCGCGGTCCATCCTCCGCGGGAACATCCGCGAGATGATGGAAATGCGGGCCGCCGCCGAGGAGCGCTGCATGGAGGGCATCTCTCACGACATCGTTGGCTACGCCCAGCCTCACTCGCTACACTGGGAAAAAATCTATGGTATGTTCCTTTGCTCTTCTTTCTTTCTCGACAAAATTCGCTACTTGTTTGTTTTGTTGCTCTTGGAGGATTTCCTCTTCTGTGTCTCTGGCACTTTTTGATTGTTTTTTTTTTTCGATCATCACCAGAGTTTCTTTCTTTCGAAAATTCGCTAGCTCTTTGTTTGTCTTGGAAGTGTTTCTCTGTTGATCTTTGATTGTTTGTCTTTCGATCATCACCAGGGTCTCCGATGATGATGTGGTGGGGTTACGAGCCTCGCATCGTTCTCACCGACCTGGACATGGTCAAGGACGTGCTCTACAACAAATCCGGGGTGTTTTGGCGCTCCTCCATCCAGCAGAAGTTCCTCATGCAAGTCATTGGCAGAGGCCTCGTCGTTGTGAATGGAGACGAGTGGGCCTTTCGCCGCCATATCATGTCGCCCGCCTTCTACCAGGAGAAGATAAAGGTGGTGGCCAAACCTCTCTCTTCTCGAGCTTCTCTCGACCTTCGCCTCTTCTTCTTTCTTCGCAGGGAATGGTCGGGACTATGGTAGACTGCGTATCCGAGATGCTGGACAAATGGCTTGCTCTAACGCGAGATAGCAGTGGTGTAGAAGTGGAGGTAAGCGAGCCCATCACTGAGCTGACTGCGGACGTGATATCTCGGACAGCATTTGGAAGCGGCCATGCGCAGGGCCGTCGCGTTCTGGAGCTCGTTCAAGAGCTGACCGCGATTATCCTACAGAGATTCTCCAAGCCATGGATTGAGAGGTATTCCCGTTCATGGTTTTGTTCCCATTTGATCGCTGGGAGGTTTGTATGCAGCATGAATCCTTTCAGCGAGCTTAACCGAGCCATAAGAAACGGACAGAAAAAGGTGAACAATCTGCTGCTCGAGATCGTCCATGCGCGACAGCAGCTCAAAGACTCGGGTGCTAGCAGCAACTATGGCAGCGATCTTCTCGGTTTGATGCTCGACGAAGTGGACTCGAGCCGCAGCTTCAGCGGCAGCGGGATCAAGCCAGCGCTGGCATTCACGAGCGAGAGCCTGATAGAGGAATGCAAGACCTTTTACGTCGCTGGCCATGAAACCACAGCCAAGCTGATAACCTGGGCGATGATGCTGCTCGCCACAAACCCGACTTGGCAAGAGCGTGCTCGAGCTGAGGTGCTGGAGGTTTGTAAGTCTGGCGTCCCGGATTCAGAAGCAGCCAGCAAGCTAAAGATCGTGAGCAAGATCTAGATTTCCTCCTCTCGTTTCTCATTGTTCTCGTTCTCTTCCAGGTGGGAATGGTGCTCAACGAGACGCTGCGGCTGTATCCACCGGCCGTGTTCTTGGTCCGCACGGCCATGGAGGACACGAAGCTGGGAAACTTGATTGTTCCAGAGGGAACCGGCGTTCTCGTGCCGATACTCTCTATCCTCCACGACAAGGAAGTGTGGGGCGAAGATGCCAACGAGTTCAATCCACAGCGCTTCGCTGACGGTGTGGCCAACGCCTCCAAGCACCCGTTTGCCTTTCTCCCCTTCTCTCACGGGCCCCGGGTTTGCCTCGGCCAAGGATTCGCTCTCATGGAGGCCAAGGTTGCGCTGACCATGATCCTCCACAGGTTTAGCTTCGAGATATCGCCAAGTTACCAGCACAGCCCTGTGCTGCGCCTTACTCTAACGCCAAAGCATGGCATGCCTCTCCTCCTTAGCCGAAGAGGAGTGTAAGAAAGTTGACGACGCAACTGGTAACTTTATGCTTGGGACTTGTAAAATGTTGGCAACCACTCTGTGCGAGCGGCAGGATCCGAGGAGGCATAGCCACTCCCTGGGCTCGGGCACAAAGGGCATGTTGGCGATCAGGTCCTCCGCGTCCTCCAAGTAGCCACCCCTCGCCAGAAGATCGACCATGCAGCAGTAGTGCTGCCTCTGGAACTGCAAGCCATAGTCCATTGACATGGAAACGAAGAAAGATCTCCCGGCACGTAACTTCCCTTCGTGTTTCCACGCTATGAGCATTGTGACGAAGCTCGTCCCATTGGGGAGATGGCATAGCCGGAGCCTGCTAAACGCATCCAAGGCCTTTGCCGAGTAGCCGTTGTGGCACAGCGCCGATATCCAGGCATTCCCAAGACGTGAGGTTCTCTTCTGGAAGGCGAGCAAGCATCTTTTCAGTGCATGGAACGTTCCCTGTGTTGGCATGCGCAAAGAGAAGGGAGTTCCAAGACATGACATCCCGTTGAGGCATCTGCTGGAAAAGGTGGCGTGACATGTCAGCGTCCCCTAGCTGGGCATATGCTACAAGCATGGCATTCCATGCCACCAGATTCTTCTCCGGCATACTGTCAAACATGCTTTTAGATTCTTCAATATGCCCATACTGGGCATACGCTGTCATCATTGTAGTCCATGAAACCAGATTCCTTTGCAACATCGATTTAAACAGGCGTTTAGTATCTTCCAGATGCCACGAACTGGAATATGCGGACAACATAGCACCACACGCCACAACATCCCATACCAGCATTCTAGTAAAGATCCGCTTAGCTTCTTCTAGATTCCCAGCATCCGCGTATGCTGCAAGCACACAAGTAAAAGAAGCGAGATCCCTGGTAGAGAATATCCCAATAGCACATATTAGATGCCCGTTTTGAGCATATGCCGCAAGAAGGGCATTGTAAGATACCAAGTCCCACTCGGGCATGTCGTCGAATACTTGTTTTGTCATCGTCACGTCGCCACTGGAAGAAACTGCCGACAGTAACAAGTTACAAGAGAAAAGGTTGGATTCTGGCATCGCGTGAAAGATTCCAATGGCCAAGTCAATATGCCCGTGTTAGGAATATGCCGAGAGCATCGAAGTCCACGAAACAATGTTGTGCTCGGGCATAGTATCAAACGTTTTCTTTGCTTTCTCCAGCTTTCCGTACTGCGCGTACATGCTAAGAAGAGCCGTCCGCGAGACCAAGTTCGTGAGAGGCATCTGGAAACAGATGTTCTCGGCTTCAAGAATATGCCCATTGATGGTATAAGCAGAAAGCATGGAGCTCCAGCAAATGAAGTCCCTCTCAGGCATCAAGCAGAAAAGATTCCAAGCTTCTACCAACTTATTGTTTCGTGCATGACAAACAAGCATTGAAGTCCAGGAAACTAGATTCCACAGCGGCATCGCGTAAAAAATCTTAAGAGCGTCCTTCAAATGCCCTGCCAGGGCATGCGCAGCAAGCAAACAGTTCCAGGAAACAATATCCTTGTGTGGCGTTTCTTCAAAACCCATTGCCGCTCCTTCGAAATTGCCTGATCTCGCGTACGCTGTGACGATGGTAATGGATGATACCGAATCCATCACAGGCATTTGACTGACGATGCCCCGAGCGCAGTCAAAATGCCCCACGCGGGCATATGCATCCAGGAGCGCGGTTGCTGCCACCAGGTTCTGGACTGGCATTGCATCGAAGAGCTGTTTAGCCATTTGGATCCGGCCCTCCTTGCAATGCCGGCAAATGGCGATGTTCCGGGAGAGACAATCTCCATCAGAGCCATTTCTAATCTGATTGTGAGAATGGGCTCTTTCAAAACGTGAGAATGGAAGCTGCTGGATGAACTCCAGTTTGACCTCATTCGATCAAGACGAAATTTTTTACTGAAAAGTCTAAAGTCGGAGTGAACCACGACTTTGTACATCACGAGACGTTGAGTGCTTGTTTGTATATATAGAGTTTGATCATACGAGAAAGATTAATGCAAGCAGACAATGGTATGCGTTTGGCGATATGCTCTTGTTGTGATTTTCACAGCATTTTCATTTGTCATTCATAATGGAGAGGACCAGGAGTCTAATTTCAAATTTAGGCCTCGAATAAAACCCCTGAGCCCATGACAATTATACTTTATGTGTTCTTTTTATCTCCTAAACATTTTATTCTCTTTGAATCGTTCTTTGCCGTAGGATCGCATTGTGAGCATCGTGAAAATTGTCACACAAGGGGGAAGCTCTCCAGTTTGACCTCGTTCGATATGGAAATGACAGTCAAAAGTGAAGCACGATTTTGTAGAAAACGAGACTTTTAGTCAAGCTGCTGTTTGGTATATATGTTTTGATCATGCACACGAGAAAAGATCATGCACGAAAACAATGCAACGGGTTTGGCAATACGCTCTTCAAGTTGTGATTTTGATTCTACTCTCAATTGTCATCCAGAAGGTGGAGAGCCGGTTTACCCTGCCTATCCAAAATGTCGAGGGGTATAGGCCTCCACCGAAGACCCCTCCGGTGACGGGGCCATGACAAAAGTGTGTTCTCCCATTCTCTTCTAAACAATTATATTCTGTTTGAATCGAATTGGATCAAGGGATTTCTTTCTTTCTATGCCTCGGAAGACGTGGTTTTCTTTGTCATGATCAGAGCACGCTTGCTATCCTATGCTCGATCGAGCTCAGTGCGTGGGCTTGATCCAGAGCTGCAACGATCTCTCCAGGGCCAGGGAGCTCCATGCCGCATTCCAGGAGCTCGCCACGGCCGCCGCCACTGACACCTTCGTGCCCAACAAGATCATCGAGATGTATGGGCGCTGCGGGAGCGTGCGCGAGGCGCGAGCGATCTTCGACGCCATGCCCTGCAAGGATGCCTTCTCGTGGGTGCAGATGATGCGCGGCACGGGGATCTCGATGGCGCGCAGGCCGTGTTTGTGTCGATGCCCTGCAAGAATCTTGTGTCGTGGACAGCCATGGTGTGCGCGCTTGCCGAGAGGGGGCGAATCGAGGATGCGAAGGAGCTCTTCTTGAAAATGCCCGAGAGGGATTCCATCGCCTGGAACGCGATGGTCGCGGCATTTGCCCGGGCGGGGCATGCCGCGAAGGCCGAGGAGATCTTCCACGAGATGCCGGAGAGAGATCTGGCATCCTGGAATGCTCTGCTCGCGGCATACACCCACGAAGGCGAAAGCGCTTCTGGATCGAATCCCCTCCTGGAACCCAATCGCTTTGACTGCCGTGATGGGCGCGCGCGCCCAGTCCGGGAATTTGCGTGGCGCTCGGCTGATGTTTGACGAGATGCCCGAGAGGGATTTGATCTCGCGTAACTGCATGATATCTGCTTATGCCGAGGGTGGCGGTTTCGATCAAGCGAAGCTACTATGCCCGAGTGGGACGTTGTGTCTTTCACTGCGATGATCAGAGCATACACACAAGGCCACTTAGTAGATCAAGCAAAAGCGTATACCCCAGAAAAACACCGTGCTAGCAGAGGCGTGTCACGTGTTCGAATCCATTCCAGAGAAAACCCTCACGTCGTGGACCACGATGATCGCAGATTGACGCGGCAGCGGATCTCTATCGTCGGATGCCCACGCGGGACGTGAGGTCGTCGGCGACAGTGATCGCGGCGGCAGGGACCACGCGACCACGACGCGGATATCCCGCGCGATGCCCCTCGTGAACTGCACGGCCCTGATCGCGGCGATGTCGCAGGGCGGCGACCTCGAGGACCTGTTTGACAAAATGCCGGAGCGCCACCTGGTGACATGGAATGCCACGCTGGCAGCGTTCGCGGACAGCGGCCACGTGGAGGGCGCCAAGTCGCTGTTTGACTGGTGACGTGGGCGACGATGCTTTACGTAAACCACAGCCAAGCTGATAACTTGGGCGATGATGCTGCTCGCCACAAACCCGACTTGGCAAGAGCGTGCTCGAGCAGAGGTACTGGAAGTTTGCAAGTCTTCCCAGCCAGCAAGCTGAAGATCGTGAGCAAAATCTTGCTTTTCTCCTCTCGTTCTCACTGTTCTCGTTTCCTTCCAGGTGGGAATGGTGCTCAACGAGACACTGCGGCTGTATCCACCGGCCGTGTTCTTGGTCCGCACGGCCATGGAGGACACGAAGCTGGGAAACTTGATTGTTCCAGAGGGAACCGGCGTTCTCGTGCCGATACTCTCTATCCTCCACGACAAGGAAGTGTGGGGCGAAGATGCCAACGAGTTCAATCCACAGCGCTTCGCTGACGGTGTGGCCAACGCCTCCAAGCACCCGTTTGCCTTTCTCCCCTTCTCTCACAGGCCCCGGGTTTGCCTCGGCCAAGGATTCGCTCTCATGGAGGCCAAGGTTGCGCTGACCATGATCCTCCACAGGTTTAGCTTGGAGATATCGCCAAGTTACCAGCACAGCCCTGTGCTGCGCCTTACTCTAACGCCGAAGCATGGCATGCCGAAGAGGAGTGTAAGAAAGTTGACGACGCAACTGGTAACTTTATGCTTGGGACTTGTAAAATGTTGGCAACCAGTGTGTAACTTGCTCCACAGTTTGGATCAAGTGCAAAAGCATGCTTCGCGGCATTTGCTCCCCGATCTACATCTCTGTGCGAGCGGCCAGATCCGAGGAGGCATAGCCACTCCCTGGGCTCGGGCACAAAGGGCATGTTGGCGATCAGGTCCTCCGCGTCCTCCAAGTAGCCACCCCTCGCCAGAAGATCGACCATGCAGCAGTAGTGCTGCCTCTGGAACTGCAAGCCATAGTCCATTGCCATGGAAACGAAGAAAGATCTCCCGGCACGTACCTTCCCTTCGTGCTTGCACGCTATGAGCATTGTAACGAAGCTCGTCCCGTCGGGGAGATGGCACAGCCGGAGCCTGCTAAACGCATCCAAGGCCTTCGTCGAGTAGCCATTGTGGCACAGCGCCGATATCCAGGCATTCCAAGACGTGAGGTTCTCTTCTGGAAGGCGAGCAAGCATCTTTTCAGTGCATGGAACGTTCCCTGTGTTGGCATGCGCAAAGAGAAGGGAGTTCCAAGAGATGACATCCCGTTGAGGCATCTGCTGGAAAAGGTGGCGTGACATGTCAGCGTCCCCTAGCTGGGCATATGCTACAAGCATGGCATTCCATGCCACCAAATTCCTCTCCGGCATCCTATCAAACATGTTTTTAGATTCTTCAATATGTCCATACTGGGCATACGCTGTGATCATGGTAGTCCATGAAACCAGATTCCTTTGCAACATCGATTCAAACAGGCGTTTAGTATCTTCCAGATGCCACGAACTGGCATATGCGGACAACATAGCACCACACGCCACAACATCCCATATCGGCATTCTAGTAAAGATCCGCTCAGCTTCTTGTAGATTCCCAGCATCCGCGTATGCTGCTAGCACACAAGTAAAAGAAGCGAGATCCCTCTGTGGCATGGTAGAGAATATCCCAATAGCAAATATCATATGCCCGTTCTGAGCATATGCCGCAAGAAGGGCATTGTAAGATACCAAGTCCCACTCGGGCATGTCATCGAATACTTGTTTCGCCATTGCCACGTCGCCGCTGGACGAAACTGCCGACAGTAACGAGTTACAAGAGAAAAGGTTGGATTCTGGCATCACGTGAAAGATTCCAATGACCAAGTCAATATGCCCGTGTTGGGAATATGCCAAGAGCATCGAAGTCCACGAAACAATGTTGTGCTCGGGCATAGTATCAAACGTTTTCTTTGCTTTCTCCAGCTTTCCGTACTGCGCGTACATGCTAAGAAGAGCCGTCTGCGAGACCAAGTTCGTGAGGGGCATCTGGGAACAGATGCTCTCGGCTTCAGGAATATGCCCATTGATGGTATAAGCAGAAAGCATGGAGCTCCAGCAAATGAAGTCCCTCTCAGGCATCAAGCAGAAAAGATTCCAAGCTTCGACCAACTTATTGTTTCGTGCATGACAAACAAGCATTGAAGTCCAGGAAACTAAATTCCACAGCGGCATCGCGTAAAAAATCTTAAGAGCGTCCTTCAAATGCCCTGCCAGGGCATGCGCAGCAAGCAAACAGTTCCAGGAAACGATATCCTTGTGTGGCATTTCTTCAAAACGCATTGCCGCTGCTTTGAAATTTCCTGATCTCGCGAACGCTGTGACGATGGTAATGGATGACACCGAATCCATCACAGGCATTTGACTGACGATTCCCCGAGCGCAGTCCAAATGCCCCACACGGGCATATGCATCCAGGAGCGCGGTTGCTGCCACCAGGTTCTGGACTGGCATTGCATCGAAGAGCTGTTTAGCCATTTGGATCCGGCCCTCCTTGCAATGCCGGCAAATGGCGATGTTCCGGGAGAGACAATCTGCATCAAAGCCATTTCTAATCTGATTGTGAGAATGGGCTCTCTCAAAACGTGACAATGGAATCTGCTGGATGAACTCCAGTTTGACCTCATTCGAAATTTTTGACTGAAAAGTATTAAAGTCAGAGTGAACCACGACTTTGTAGATCACGTGACGTTGAGTGCTTGTTTGTATATATAGAGTTTGAAAGAATCATGCATTGGAATCCGTTTGGCGATATGCTCTTGTTGTGATTTTCATAGTATTTTCATTTGTCATTCATAAGGTCGAGGGCCAGGAGTCTAATTCGAAATTTTCATGACAGTAATTTTATTCGCTTTGAATCTTTGAATCGTTCTTTGCCGTAGGATCGCATTGTGAGCATCCGGTCCTTTATTGTCACAAGGGAGCCCTGGAAGCTGCTAAATGAACTCCAGTTTGACCTCGTTCGAACAGTCAAAAGTGAAACACGACTTTGTAGGACACGAGATTTTTAGTCAAGCTGCTGTTTGGTATATATGTTTTGAGTATGCACACAAGAAAAAATCATTTCAAGAACACAATGCGATGGGTTTGGCAATACGCTCTTCAAGTTGTGATTTTCATTGTCTTCGCTATTGTCATCCAAAAGGTTGAGTGCGAACCTGATCCGGGTTTGAGGCCTCCAATCAAGCCCCCTCCCGAAATGAGTCCGTGACATGAATGGCTCTAAAATTGTTCTTATTTTCTTCTTCCCAACAAGTTATTATCTTGGATCATCTATCTACCCCGACTTCCTACTTTCAGATGTAATATATTTCTGTTACTAATCGCAGGGAGAGAAGGTTTTCTTTGTCATGATCAGAGCACGCTTGCTATCCTATGCTCGATCGAGCTCAGTGCGTGGGCTTGATCCAGAGCTGCAACGATCTCTCCAGAGCCCGGGAGCTCCACGCTGCATTCCTGGAGCTCACCACGGCCGCCGCCACTGACACATTCGTGCCCAACAAGATCTTCGAGATGTATGGGCGCAAGGCGCGAGCAATCTTCGACGCCATGCCCTGCAAGGATGCCTTCTCGTGGGTGCTGATGATGCGCGCCTACGCTCGGCACGGGGATCTCGATGGCACGCAAGCCGTGTTTGTGTCGATGCCCTGCAAGAATCTTGTGTCGTGGACAGCCATGGGGTGCGCGCTTGCCGAGAGGGGGCGAATCGAGGATGCGGAGGAGCTCTTCTTGCGAATGCCCGAGAGGGATTCCATCGCCTGGAACGCGGCATTTGCCCGGGCAGGGCATGCCGCGAAGGCCGAGGAGATCTTCCACGAGATGCCGGAGAGAGATCTGGCATCCTGGAATGCTCTGTTCGCGGCATACACCCACGAAGGCGAAAACTCTTCTGGATCGAATGCCCTCCTGGAACCCAATCGCTTGGACTGCCGTGATGCGCGCGCGCGCCCAGTCCGGGGATTTGCGTGGCGCTCGGCTGATGTTTGACGAGATGCCCGAGAGGGATTTGATCTCGCGTAACTGCATGATATCTGCTTATGCCGAGGGTGGCGGTTTCGATCAAGCGAAGCTACTGTTTGATGATATGCTCGAGTGGGACGTTGTGTCTTTCACTGCGATGATTGGAGCATACACACAAGGCCACTTAGTAGATCAAGCAAAAGCGTTTTTGGATAGCATACCCCAGAAAAACACCGTGTCTCTTCTCCATGCTTATGCCCAAGCGGGGCATCTAGCAGAGGCGTGTCACGTGTTCGAATCCATTCCAGAGAAAAACCTCACGTCGTGGACCACGATGATCGCAGCGTGTTGCACCAACGGCCACGCGGCAGCGGATCTCTACCGTCGGATGCCGTTGTGTCGTCGGCGACAGTGATCGTGGCGGCAGGGGACCACGCAACCGCGCGCGGATATTCCGCGCGATGCGGCCACATGGTGACGTGGAATGCCATGCTGGCAGAGTTCGCGGACATCGGCCACGTGGAGGGCGTCAAGTGACAGTCGGGACATGGTGACGTGCGCGACGATGCTGGCCATGAAACCACAGCCAAGCTGATAACTCGGGCGATGATGCTGCTCGCCACAAACCCGACTTGGCAAGAGCGTGCTCAAGCAGAGGTACTGGAAGTTTGCAAGTCCGGCGTCCCGGATTCAGAAGCAGCCAGCAAGCTGACGATAGTGAGCAAAATCTTGCTTTTCTCCTCTCATTCTCACTGTTCTCGTTTCCAGGTGGGAATGGTGCTCAACGAGATGCTGCGGCTGTATCCACCGGCCGTGTTCTTGGTCCGCACGGCCATGGAGGACACGAAGCTGGGAAACTTGAGGGAACCGGCGTTCTCGTGCCGATACTCTCTATCCTTCACGACAAGGAGTGTGGGGTGAAGATGCCAACGAGTTCAATCCACAGCGCTTCGCTGACGGTGTGCTCCTCGATCTACATCTCTGTGCGAGCGGCAAGATCCGAGGAGGCATAGCCACTCCCTGGGCTCGGGCACAAAAGGCATGTTGGCGATCAGGTCCTCCGCGTCCTCCAAGTAGCCACCCCTCGCCAGAAGATCGACGATACAGCAGTAGTGCTGCCTCTGGAACTGCAAGCCATAGTCCATTCCCATGGAAACGAAGAAAGATCTCCCGGCATGTACCTTGCCTTCGTGCTTGCACGCTATGAGCATTGTAACGAAGCTCGTCCCGTCGGGGAGACGGCACAGCCGGAGCCTGCTAGACGCATCGAAGGCCTTCGCCATGTAGCCGTTGTGGCACATGCCAATATCCAGGCATTCCAAGACGTGAGGTTCTCTTCTGGAAGGCGAGCAAGCATCTTTTCAGTGCATGGAACGTTCCCTGTGCTGGCATGCGCAAAGAGAAGGGAGTTCCAAGATATGACATCCCGTTGAGGGATCTGCTGGAAAAGGTGGCGTGACATGTCAGCGTATCCTAGCTGGGCATATGCTACAAGCATGGCATTCCATGCCAGCAGATTCCTCTCTGGCATATTTTCAAACATGCTCTTAGATTCTTCAATATGTCCATACTGGGCATACGCTGTGATAATTGTGAAACCAGATTCCTTCGCAACATCGACTCAAACAAGCGTTAGTATCTTCCAGATGCCACGAACTGGCATATGCGGACAACATAGCACCACACGCCACAACATCCCACCGGTATTCTAGTAAAGATCCGCTCAGCTTCTTCTAGATTCCCCAGCATCCGCGTATGCTGCTAGCACACAAGTAAACGAAGTGACGGCATGGTAGAGAATATCCCAATAGGAAATATCAGCGTTTTGAGCATATGCTGCAATAAGGGCATTGTAAGATACCAAGTCCCACTTGGGCATGTTGTCGAATACTTGTTTCGCCATCACCACGTCGCCACTAGACTAAACTGCCAACAGGAACGAGTTACAAGAGAAGAGGTTGGATTTTGGCATCACATGAAAGATTCCAATGGCCAAGTCAATATGCCCGTGTTGGGAATATGCCAAGAGCATCGAAGTCCACGAATGCTCGGCCAGGTTAGTTTTATGCTAAGAAGAGCTGTCCGCGAGACCAAGTTCGTGAGGGGCATCTGGAAACAGATGCTCTCGGCTTCAAGTATTTGCCCATGGATGGTATAAGCAGAAAACATGGAGCTCCAGCAAATGAGGTCCCTCTCAGGCATCCATTAAGTGGAAAAGATTCCAAGCTTCTACCAACTTCTTGTTTCGTGCATGACAAACAAGCATTGAAGTCCAGGAAACTAGATTCCACAGCGGCATTGCAGTTTCATCCATTGCCGCATCCATGCCAGGGACCATCGCCCATCCGCATGTTTTGCGAGACTATCAGCAGTACCTCCATCCCAGGGAAATTTCCTCGCGGAAGAAGAGGATTTCTTCTTGTCATCGCTGAGAATGGGAGCCCTGGAAGCTGCTGGATGAACTCCAGTTTGACCTCATTCGATCAAGACGAAAATTTTGACTAAAAGTATTAAAGTCAGAGTGAAACACAACTTTTGTAGATCGCGAGACTTTCAGTGCCTCTTCTGTATATATATTTTGATCATACAAGAAAAAGTAATGCAGGAAGACGATGCAATGGGTTTGGCGATATGCTCTTGTTGTGATTTTCATTGTATTATCAATTGGCATCCAGACGATCGAGAGCCAGAGAGTCGGACCGCCTGGCCGATCTGATCAGGATTTTAGGCCCCTAAGGAGGTCCCCTCCCGAGATGATGCCATGACAATAATGACGATTTTGTTCTTCCTTTCTTCTTCTGATTTCTTTCAAATTCTATGTTTTTTTTCTCCCGACAACACATACTTCTATCAAGGATTCTACAAATCCCAAGGACATAGTATATAATTCTTTGTCATGATTAGAGCACGTGAGGTCAATGCGTGGGCTTGATCCAGAGCTGCGACGATCTCTCCAGGGCCAGGAGCTCCACGACGCATTCCAGGAGCTCCGCCACGGCCGCCCCCAAAGTTCGCGGGTACTGATGGTGCGCGCCTACGCTCCGCATGGGAATCTCGGCAGCGCGCAAGCCGTGTATACCTTGGTCGTGGAAAGCTATGGAGGGTGCACTTGCCGAGAGAAGGCAAATCGAGGATGCGGAGGAGCTCGCCCGAGAGGACTCCATCGCCTGGAATACGGTGTTCGCATGGTGATGCCACAAAGGCGGAGGAGATTTTCCACAAGATGCCGGAGAAAGAATGCTCTGGTCGCGGCATACGAGATAATGGTCATTTTCTGGCATCGTAGAGAATATCCCAATAGCTCGCATTGTAAGATACCAGGTCCCTCGTGTCTGGCTGTTGCCAAACTCGAGAGTAATGAGTTACAAGGGAAAAGGTCATTGCGTGAAAGATTATGCCAAGAGCAAGGAAACAATGTTGTGTTAGCATTGAATGTTATGGACACTTATGAACGCCCAAACAGATGCTCTCAGCTTCAAGAATATGCCCATTGATGGAACTCCAGCATTAAACAGAAAAGCTTCCAAGATTCTCGAAACTACTTAAAAAATCTAAATCCTGAACATGCACAGCAAGTAACCAATTTCAGGAAATGATATCGTTGTGTGGCATTTTGTTAAAAACTGTGTAAGCTGTGTTGATGGTAATAGATGTGGCAATCAATTTGGAACCCAGCACCTATGTAGCCTTTTATCTGGTACAACGGTTTATGTGATCCAATTTTTGTATGAATTTGTATGATTTTTTTATGTTTCCATTGGATGGATCTTGCACACATTGAACTTTAGGATGTTTAATACATATATAATCTACACTGTCTAATAATGGATAACAATTGTCTGTAAGTTAAGTTTAAACCTTTGATATGGGTAAATTTAACAATTCAAGTATGTTTCCCTTTGGGAAAATATTATTTCCAAAAGGTTGGAAATAAGTTTTTTATAAGTTTAATTCCCATAAAAAAATTTAAAAGAATGAACTTCCTTTTAGAAAATTAATTTTTCCTATAGGATACACTTATAAAAGGTTTGTCTTCTCATCCTTTTCAAAGAATTTATCTTATTTGCAAAAAAGAAAAGGTTCTTAAATAATATATTTTTCCAATGATTGATTTTTTTAATGGAATATTAAAAAGTATTTAAGAAATTTTATGAATTATAAATATGGTTTATAAATTATAAATAAAATATTAATTTAAATGAACAACATGAAGATCTCTATTAGTGGGATTGGAATATTTTTTATTAGGTATTATCTTCTGATTTTAAATTCTTCTATTAAGTATTATTTTTTATTTAAATTTCTTTAAAATTTAAATTTTTTTATGAAAAATATAGATTCTTAGTAACGAGAGAAAAGGCACGATATCTCATTCTCCTTATGTGCTCAACAATGTTGATTATACCTTTCTGGATCCTTTGCATATAGCAGTTGTTTTACTTTGCATGGGTATGACACGGGACAGCTTGGAGACACCATAAGATCTTTTAGAATTTAGCTAGTAAGCTTATCATGGGGTAAATAAATTCATCTTTCCAAGAAAATTTTGTTAAACTAATATAAATTATATTTTATTTAAATTATTATATAAATATGCTAGTAGAGTGTAGTAGAGAGATACTTCAGATGGCATAATTTTCTTTAGCACACCTAAATGCAATATACTTTTTGTTGTCAAGGGGGTGATATATCTGTAAATTGCAAATAAACTAATTATAAATTAGAGAATTTCAAGTTTTTGAGAAGAAAAGTAAGCTCCACCCAAAGTCCTAACACCTCTATCATGTTTTGTTATTTTATTATCCTTTTCATTTTTCACTCATCCTAGAGTGGTGTTGATGACTTGACTTTATATACTATTATTTTGTCCTTCACCACCTTTGCAAACACTTTCTTCATTTGGGATACTTTGAAGTTAGTTGGTTGTTTCCTATGCACTTGCAAGAGCTAATCAAAGTTACATTGGAGCACAAGTACTTGAATGTATTGTAGGAGGATTTTTTTCTTTAGCATTTTTGCATTGCTGTTATTGTCATGCTTTAAAGAATGGATCCCTTTGCAATTTAGTTTCATAAAGTTTATCATCATGCACAAGATCTTGAACAAGAACCATGTTTATTATTACATTTGGAGAGGTTTACCCCACTTGTGAGCCTCACGAGTAAGCTCACTCAATTGGTTGAATCATTAGCACATTGCAGTGAGCTCCACACTTTAAACTCCAAGGTCATCTGACATAGCTTAACTTAAAAGAAAAAATTGAAGATTAATTCATCAATACTAAAAATATACACTCACTAACTTGCTTGCACTCTCTTAATGCTCACTTCTTATGCCTTGCTTGTCTCAGCACTCCTTTCATTGCACCTAACTCTACTTCACAAAACTATAGCAAAACTATGTTGGGCTAGTTGAGTTGCTCCTTAGCTGTGGCTATACTACCCTGCTACCTCACAACTCAAACTGTCGACTTGCCACTCCACCCTAGACACTTCCGTCGCAACACTACTAATGGCACTTGCAACAGTGTGCAGATGGGGGAATGCTGGTCATTCTCTCCTACAACAAACACCCCCATAGGGAAAGCCCCTAAAGGAATCATTAATTACCCTTTTGGAATTTTTTTTTTACCCATATGATCATATATAACTAATGGCAACCCTTGAATATTCAATGAGATCTAAATCGAATCCACACAAGCAGGAGCCCTGCGATATTCCAAGACAGAAAATATCCATTGGAGCCATTTCTAGTCTGAATGTGAGCATGGGCTCCTTTAAATATGTGGAAATCTGTCACAAGGTGGAAGCCACTGAATTTACTCCAGTTTGACCTCATGACTGAAAGAAGAAAAGTCAAAGTGAAGCACGAATTTGTAGAACAAGAGACTTCCAGGCAAGATGTTCTACTCTTGTATACATGTTTTGATCATACAAGAAAGAATAATGCAAGCAAACATTGGAAGCAATACGCTCTTGTTGTGATTATAGCATTTTCATTTGTCATTCAGAAGGTTGAGATCCAGGAAGATGAGCCCATGACAATAATGCTTTATGTGTTGGTTCTTGTTCTTTTTATCTCCAAAACATGTTATTCTCTTTGAATCGTTCTTTGCCGTAAAATTGCATTGTAAGCATCGGCTCCTTTAAAACGTGAAAATTGTCACAAGGGAGCCCTGGAAGCTGCTAAATGAACTCCAGTTTGACCTCGTTCGAACAGTCAAAAGTGAAACACGACTTTGTAGGACACGAGACTTTTAGTCAAGCTGCTGTTTGGTATATATGTTTTGATCATGCACACGAGAAAAGATCATGCACGAACACAATGCAACGGGTTTGGCAATACGCTCTTCAAGTTGTGATTTTGATTCTACTCTCAATTGTCATCCAGAAGGTGGAGAGCCGGTTTACCGTGGCTATCCGAAATGCCGAGGGGTATAGGCCTTCACCGAAGACCCCGCCCGTGACGGGGCCATGACAAGAGTGTGTTCTCCCATTCTCCTCTAAATAACTATATTCTCCTTGAATCGAATTGGATCAAGGGATTTCTTTCTTTCTATGCCTCGGAAGACGTGGTTTTCTTTGTCATGATCAGAGCACGCTTGCTATCCTATGCTCGATCGAGCTCAGTGCGTGGGCTTGATCCAGAGCTGCAACGATCTCTCCAGGGCCAGGGAGCTCCACGCCGCATTCCAGGAGCTCGCCACGGCCGCCGCCACTAACACCTTCGTGCCCAACAAGATCATCGAGATGTATGGGCGCTGCGGGAGCGTGCGCGAGGCGCGAGCGATCTTCGACGCTATGCCCTGCAAGGATGCCTTCTCGTGGGTGCTGATGATGCGCGCCTACGCGCGGCACGGGGATCTCGACAGCGCGCAAGCCGTGTTTGTGTCGATGCCCTGCAAGAATCTTGTGTCGTGGACGGCCATGGTGTGCGCGCTTGCCGAGAGGGGGCGAATCGAGGATGCGGAGGAGCTCTTCTTGCAAATGCCCGAGAGGGATTCCATCGCCTGGAACGCGATGGTCGCGGCATTTGCCCGGGCGGGGCATGCCGCGAAGGCCGAGGAGATCTTCCACGAGATGCCGGAGAGAGATCTGGCATCCTGGAATGCTCTGTTCGCGGCATACACCCACGGTGAGGATCTACAAAGATTTGTTTCGTTGTTTCACGCAGCTCCACTCCGGGATCTTGAGACCTGGACGTCGATGATCGCCTCATTTGCTGCCGATGGAGATTCTCGCGGATCCAAGCACACATTCGATGGAATGCCCGAGTGGGATCTGGTCGCCTGGAATGCAATGCTAGCTGCGTACGCCGGGAATGGAGAGATCAAAGAGGCCGAGAAGATCTTCGCTGCCATGCCCCATAGAAACTTGATATCTTACAACACTATGCTGGGTGGGTATTGCAAAACAGGGCTCGTCACAAGCGCAAAGCGCGCGTTTGATGCTATGCCACAGTGGAACACAGTAAGCTGGACGGCGATCCTCACAGCATATTCCACGAAAGGGCATCTAGGCAACGCAAGGTATATCCACAGGGAGATGCCAGAAACCAGCATGGCGACGTGGAATGCCATGCTGGCCGGGTGTGTCTCCGCCGGCGACATTGACGGGGCTGGTCGGTTGTTCCACGACATGCCGGCTTGGGACACGCTGACGTGGAATGTCATGCTGGCCGGCTATGCCCAGATTGGGCATGTCTTCCAGGCCAAATATTTGTTTGAATCCATGCCGTGGCCCAACGTGGTGTCGTGGACGCAGATGATCTCCATGTACGGGGAGTACGGTTTTGTAGATTTTGCGAAGGATACGTTTGATAGGATGCCAAGTCGAGATTTAATTTCGTGGACGTGTATGCTTTCTTCGTATGCCCGAAACGGGCATATCAAACAAGCGTTTGACGTCTTCCAGAGCATGCCACACAAGGATTTAGCGTCAACAAACGCAGTCATAGCCGCGTTTTTTGACAATGGGTGTCTTAGTCGGGCAATTGCAATGGTGGACAATATGGTGGAAAAGAATCTCGTGACTTGGAACACGATGTTGGTGGGCTATGCGCAAAATGGGCATTTTGAGGAAGCTAAGTGTTTGTTTGATGAAATGCCCGAGTGGGATGACTGCTCGTTTAACTCGCTGTTGGCGGCCTATGCCCAGTTTGGGCATCTGGACGAGACAAAGAGGGTGTTTGATTCGTTGCCTCACAGGGATCTCTTCTCCGCTACCACCCTCGTATGGGCATATGCCTCAAATGGACACCTCGAAGAATCTAAGATCCTGTTTCACAGAATGGCCTTCCACGATACAGTTTCATGGAATTGCATCATGGCAGCACACTCGCAAAACGGCGACTTGGAAGGCGCGGAGAGGATCTTCTCGCAAATGCCGGAGCACGGAGCTTCATCATGGAGCGGGATCATCAGCTCACACTGCTGCAGCGGTGGCGATTCCAGCTGCAAAGTTGTAGCGATGTTCCATCGGATGAAGATGGTCGCACTGCCCACCAAGATCTGCTTCGTCCCGGTTCTCATAGCTTACTCCCACCAAGCCAAAGTTGACGCTGGCTTGAGCTGCTTCGTCTCAATGCGCGGGGACTTTGGCCTCGAGCCCGTCAAGCAGCACTACTGCTGCGTCGTGCACTTGCTCGCCAGCGCCGGATACCTGCGAGACGCCGAGGATCTCGTCGAGGCCATGCCGTTCGTCCCTGACGCGGTGGAGCTTATGTGCCTGCTCGACGCTTGCCGGGGCCAGGGCGAGAGAGAAAGAGCCGCTCGAGTTGCCGAGCAGCTGGTGAATCTAGATCCAAAACACGGAGCAAGTTATGTGATTCTAGCAAACATCTGTATCTCGTCGCTAGCTTCTACCAAGGTCGTCAGATCCCACCAAAGGCTCGCCGGAAGACACCATAGACGTAGTCCTGCAAGGCGGAAGTTAGACACTCGCGACTCAAAGATCGATTTTTCTGGCTCTTGTGATCTTTCTAGCTCTTGCTTACCTCGAAGAAGGAGCTAGTGTCGTTGCTTTCATGCTTGAAATTCCCGGTGGTGCGCTTGTCACAGACGATCTCGTCCTGGAACCTGGTGATCGGGAGCTTGTGCTCGAACATCCCGACCTGGAAGCTTACGTGAGTGCCATCGGCGAGCTCCACGCTCGAGACTGGCAGCCAGTGGAAGCCCTTCCTAATCCACACCCCGTACATGTCGTACATCTTGCCGTGGCCAAAGCTCCCGCTGATTCGAGAATCGAAGAACAGGCCCTCCTCGTCCAGCTCCTTGGACTGGCACACGTCGCGCAGCTCCACCAGGAAAGTGCCATTCGTGCGCACCTCGAATTTCTACAGCAAAGCCGGCGATTGAGCGAGAGGGAAATTCTGGAAAATTTTCGCTTTTGCTCACCTCGATCCCTGCTGTCGGGAACAATCCCGCGGGGAGGCCATTGGTGCTGAGAAAGCTGCCGATCGTGCTCGAGACTGGAAGATCGCGGCAGTAGCCGGCGATCGCGAATGCCGCCAGGGCGAATGCTAGAACCCTAATGAAACGATCCATGGGAGGAAGAGAAGCTCTCTCTCACAGACAGCTTAAGCAGTACCAAATTGGCTCGCTCTTAGACAAAATTGGATGGAGCCGCCAATGTAGACCGAGGACCGTCGGATGTGCGCCACGTGGCGGAGCAAGGAGCTACCTCCTCCTCGTTTGTGCGCTTGGGAGAAAGAAGAGAGTGGGAAGAAGAGGGCAACTCGGCAAGAAAGAGGAGGCGCCAGGCCATGGCGCTGCGATTGTTGATGCTGCTAGCCTGCGGCTACATTCTGGCGATGCATGGAATCGCGGCGGAGGCGATCAGCGCTGGCGCTCCTGGAAGTTCTGATCGAGTGGGAGTTCTTAGGGTTCTTGCGAGCTCCAGTTCGAATTCGAATTCCAGTTCGCGCATCGCATTGTCGGCCTTTTATCCCGATAGGACCATCGGGCCCTCGGGCTGGGACTACTTTCGAGGTACGAAGATCATTTGCAATGCTTTCTCTCCATCTTTTTCTTTCTCTCTCCTGCAGCCGAGATTCCTGTGTCTTTCTCCGTACTCTCTATCATCCTCACCAAGAAGAGATGGACGTCCCAGGTAGAAAAAATCGCATTTTTTCCGAGAACTTCGTGCCAAGTTTCCACTTTTCCTTGTCTGTTTGCAAGAAAAGGGGAGTGGACCTCTTGTTTGTTTCCAATTCGGCGGCCTTCCACTGCCATCGGCGCCTGGTGAGGAAGCGATCAATTCGAGCTTTTGGTAGATTTCTCTTTTTATCGTTGGTACAGTGGAAAGCCTCGAGGTAGCGATTAAGATGGCAGGGGAGAGACGTAATGTTTCCACGACAGGGAAATGCGCTTTATTCCAAGAGTCCGTTCACATCAACATGACGAACGAACAGGTAATGTTCTACGCTCTGTCTACGCTTCCATTGACAATGTTTCTTTGACGTTTCCAGATAGTTTCTGGAGTATTATATATTGGAACATTTAGTGATCCAAGTCCCCATCGGACTCAGTCTACAATGGTAAGAAAAGCGTCAGCGTATAAATGCTTGTCTTTCTCTTTTGTTTACAATGTCTTGCTTGCGTTGTTCACAGATTTCACGGGGACCAACTTATAACTTTGAAGCGCAAGTTGCAGTTTCGGTCTGCAAAGACAATTTTGCAGGAGAGGTCTGTAACCGGAGCGTGAGTGTTCTCTCGTCTTCCTCTTCCAGCGAGTTTTCTGTATCGGGTGTGGAGAGGATTGCCAATGGAACATCGCAAGCTTCTGGTAACACTTCTTCGTGGAGAATTCTGTTGGGGAACTGTGTTGCTCGGGGTGAGTGGACATTTTTCCTTCTTCAAATTCCGGACTTGGTGTCATCTTTGGAGATCAGGGTCGACACTGACGCTGCCGTGTCCGATATGAAGCTTGCTGCCAGACATGAAGCTCTTCCTCAACTTAGTGACGTTTCTACAGGCAATCAGACTCAGCTAGTTATCGAGGCGCCTATGAAAGGTGCGTGGTACATAGGTGTGACGGGTGACAATTCTACAGGCGGTTCAAACTCGTGTTTTTCTCTACTCTGGAGAATCCAGGATTGTGTGGCCGGATACGGTGGAGCTGGATGCAATTCGCCATCCATCCCGCTTGAGGTAGCTTTGTTTCTTATGGTCGAAAACTAATCTTAGTTCTTCTTCACAGAGAGTTGTTTCAAGGGCGAGCGAGTCACCTTTCGATTCAAGCTTTTTACCAGCGACGAAGACTAGCACCAAGTCTGGCTGGTTTTCTTGGAAGTTATTAAATGTGCAGGCTGTAAATACTACGTTGAGGTGGTTATATCTGAATCTGGAAGTTCCAAATGGTGCAGCTGGATCAGTTTTGTCTTTCGAGGTTCACTTCCCCGAGGCAAGTTTGATAGAGGCCTATGCTCGGTTTAAAGGATATCCCACGCTTGAAAGCTGGGACTTTCGCCACACATCCAAGAACAACAAATCTCTCTCCTTCGACGTCACGTACCCCGCGGAAGGATTCTGGTCTATCGGTGTGAGACATTCTCTAGCTGTTGAAGCGGCTCTCAAGTTCCGGGTGCATCTACATGGCTGCGTGGATTCTTGCTCGCACCATGGATCTTGCACCACAAGATACGAAGCCAGTCGCTTGAGTTTTTACAGGTAGAATCCTTCTTCTTGTGATGCATTAGCCGGATGTTGTGTGCTGGCTACAGCTTCTGCAACTGCGACCGGACACACGGTGGGATTGATTGCTCGGAGAAACTCTTGAGTCTTTCAGGTAATTGTCATCTATTTTGTCTACATTTGCTTGGCTACATAAGTTTGGATCTTAACGGTGTGTTTCAGCGAGATCCTTGCAGATTGCTGCTCTAGTCGGCTCGAATGCAGCAGCTGCTTTTCCAAGCTTCTGGGCTCTTCGTCAAAAGGTGCTCGACATATCTGCTTTAGGAATTCATTTTGTGCTGAAAAGCTCGTCACGTAGGCTATGTCCGAGTGGCTCATATACACGACCAGCGGCATCGCTAGTGCAATCTATCACTCTTGTGACGCTGGTGGCTGGTGTGCTCTGTCCTACGACACATTGCAGGCAAGCCAAGAGCTTAAAACTGTGCTCACAGTTCCTAACTTTTCGCCTTGCAGTTCCTGGATTTCTGGCTCTCTTTCCTGGCCGTGATCTTTACATGCTTGTATCTGGCGGAAGTTCTTGGCCTTACCAAACCAACGCTTCATGTAGCTGCGGCGGTCATCACCGCCATCATTGCCAAGAACAAAGATCGGACAAGGTGTGCCAGAGGACGCAAAGTTTGAGCAAACTTTAAGAACTAACTGGCTTTGGTGTTCAGTGCCAGGAGCGCACTCCTTGTGATTGGAATTGGCGCGGCGGTGCTTCTGCTCGGGCTGTTGTGGGAGCTGTGGGGGCAAAACAGGCTGCGTCGATGCCAGCCCTTTCGGTTGCAGTCGATAAGGTGAGCAAGGAGAAGCTCCCGTGATCAAGAAACTAAAATCCGTGTGAAACCTTCCATGGTTTTTCCAGGTTGTATAGCTTGGAGCTCCAAAGGAGCGCGCTCGTGAAGAAGCTCCGGCAAAGATTTGTCTGGGCGTACGTTGGAATCGGAGTCATGATCGTAGCATTCGCGGGAGTATGCTGGAAACAAGAAACAGCGAGGAACTATTGGATTTGGCACAGGTAAGAAGAAAAAAGCTATCTTTTCCTTGTAGATCCGTTGATGGTGTTCTTGGTTTCAGTCTCTGGCACGTAAGTATCTACACAGGCGCATTTTTCTTGCTCTTTTCGGTGATCCCCGAAGAGAGCACCACACCCGAAGCTGTACCGTCCGATGAAACGGACACATTCATGAATGGACGCTAGCGATTTGCTTTGGTTTAGGGTTCTTGACAGGGAAGAGACAATGGCATTCCTCCTGAGAAGCGCGCGATGGAACCAGTCCTTGCTCGGCGGCAGCCTTAGATCATCCTTCTTGTCGGCGCGGCCATTCACAAGCTCGAGCATCCTCTCCGCAGAAGGAGAAGCGGCCGCTCCAGGAGCTTCTTCTCCAGCCAGTGATTCTCCAGCTAGCGATTCTCCAGCCCCTGCTGTCGAAGCCAAGGATGCGGCGAAATTTCCACCGATCTTTCTGTCGCAGCGGAGCCCCGTCTATCTCAAGCGCATCGGCCGCATGGTGAACAACAAGGCGATCCGGGATTTCAAGCGCCGGCTGTGCGTCGCGGAGCACGAGAACGAGCGCATGCAGTACAAGGCGATGACGCACGACCGCAATCTCCCGCTCGAGGTCCGCCGATATTTCGAGAGCAAGCTCAACGCGCTGCCCAAGAACAGCTCCATCACGCGGGTGAGGAACCGGTGCATCATCACGGGCAGGTCTCGATCGGTCTACCGCAAGTTTAGAATGTCGCGAATCTGCTTGCGGGAGATGGCCGGGCGCCACGAGCTCATGGGGCTCTACAAGGCATCGTGGTAGATCACTTTCAGGGATTTTAGGGTTCTTTAGCTAGGTAGCAAGGAGGACATAAGAGGAGAATGCAGGTAGCGGCATTCTTTCTCGGCAGGAAATGGAGATGGGAGGAGGCATACAGGTTTTCCAGCGCTCGCTGCTTGGCAGCGTTTTGCGGCAGCCAGCTCGTGGAGACCGCAGTGGCAGGGCTGGATCGAGCGATCCAAGCTCGCGGGAAGAAGGCGGCGTACAACTGGGCCAAGGATCCCATCCGGCCGGAGATGGTGGATGCCGAGGCCATCGTGGCCGCTGTCAAGGCTGGGCGATTGGACAAGCGCTTGGTCTCACACCTCCGGGACTCGACACGCATTGCGTGCCTGGTGCTGAGCCATCTCGTGCTGCCCGATCAGGCCGTGAGCTTCTTCGTCTGGGCCGCGAGGCAGGATGGATTCAAGCACGACATCACCTCCGCCAACCAGCTGCTGGAGACGCTCGTCCGGTGTGGCCGATCCATGGACGCATATGGCATCTTCAAGCGCTTCAGCCGGATGTTCAAGCCCAATGCTTTCACGTACACGGTGCTCGTCCGGGGGCTCTGCGACGCCGGAAGGATCGACGAGGCTTGCGAGGTCTTCAACGAGATGCAAGGACGGGGTGGCATCGAGGCCAAGACGGCGATCTACAGCGTGCTGCTAAACGGGCTCCTGCGATCTGGGAAGCTGGACGATGCGTTTTCTTACTACCAGATGATGCAAGAGACTTGCCAGCCGGATTCGTCGACGTATAGCACCATGATCTACGAGCTCAGCAGGCAAGGGCGCTTGGATCACGCCACCAAAGTCGCGCAGGAGATGGTGGACAAGGACAAGATACCCGACATGCCGTGCCTGGGTGTTGCTCTGGAGATCCTGTGCCGGTGTGGCCGGGTGAGCGATGCGTGGAAGCTCCTGAGGATGATGAAGGAGAAGCATTTCAAGCCCGACGCGGTGCCGCACACGTACGTGCTTCGGAAGTTCTGCGAGGCGGGTCGTCTGGACGAGGCTCTCAAAGGTTTCGAGGAGATGACTGGAAACGAGAAGTGCGAGCCCGATTTTGTCACGTACAGCGTGATCATGGACGGGCTGTGCAGCGCACAGCGGCTGGATGACGCTTGGAAGTTCATGGAGAAGATGGTGGCCAAGGGAAGAATGCCGGATGTTCGAACGTTCCGGAGCTTGGTGGAATCGCATTCCAAACCGAGGCTTGTGGAAGATCGAGGGAAGCTCGAGGATGGCAAACGAGCAAAGCCGACGGCGACCATGTATACGCTCCTCTTGTATGGGCTTTTGAGGAAGGGGAGAGCCGGGGAAGCGATGGAGCTCTACCAGCAGGTGCTATCGGGATCCACAAGGCCGAGCTTTCTTACGTACTGGGTGATCATCGATGGCCTTGGCAAGGCTGGCCGGGGTCTGGAAGCCGACGAGGTGTTCTCGGACATGATCCGGGGAGACGTATCGCCACAGACGGTCACTTACAACGCTCTCATCTCCGGGCTCTGCCGGATTGGCTGCGTTGAAAGAGCTCTGGAGCTGTTCAGGGAGATGCCACAGAGGGAATGCCGGCCAGACTCGGCGAGTTACGGGGCTCTACTAGATGGGATTTGCAAGGCTGAGAGAGCCGACGACGCTGTCACGCTGCTCCGGGAAGCGTCAGAGAGTGGAGTAGAGATCGATGTGGCTGTGCACGAGGCTGTTGTTGCGATGCTTAAAAGCACTGGGAGAGTCTCCGAGGCCGAGAATGTTACTGCCAGAATGGAAACGCGAGAGTAAGCCGTTCAGAGATGTTCTAACATTCCAGCAGCAGAGATAACTCTTACGAGACCGTGCTTCCAGAACAAGTGACTCTTTGCGTATGTACAGAGCTCAGTATTTCAAGAAAACCGTGGACGAGTGCAAGACCCACCAGTTGCCGAGAAAGCCAAGCAGCACGATCGACTCCGTGAGGCCGCTCACTCGGGCCAAGCAGAAGAGGAGATGGTCTTCCACCTGGATGTGCTTGACTAGCGAGAAGTTGAGCTGCCAAGCACACACAAGTGTCAGGCTCAGGTATTCCTTTCAAGTTTTCTACCTGGTGTTTGAAGCGGTCTAGGCCTTGCTTCTGGATCGCTGCCTCCATTCGCCTCTAGAACAAACGATCAAACGTCAAAAGAGAAAGAGAAGAAAAGGAAGACGCTACCTCTTCAAGCCATATGTGAATCGACGCTGGAGTTGGCTTTGTGCTCCAGACCAAGAGAAGCAGATTGACGGCCAAGCTCACCGGGTACTGCCAACCCAGGATGACTGTCAACACGGCCAGCGTCGGCACCCACAACTTCCTTATCCATGACGAGATCATGAAGCTTGTCTTGTCGAGCTCCTCGTTGGGAGATGCAACCCAAACTTTGGACGATCGAAGCTCTGGAGATTTTGATTGGAAAAGAAACTTGAGAGATGAACTGAAGTACCTGTAGCATGATCTTTTGACGCTCCCTTGGAGTCATGGTTGAGAAGAAGGCGGCCCTCTCTCGGCGGTAGGAGTGGATGGAGAAGTCCACAGGCGAATGGAAATCTTCCTACCAGAGGAAGAAATTCTTACAAGCTTTTTCTCTCGAGAATTATTTCTTCTTCTTCTTTACCTTGTTGTTGTGCCTCGCGTAGAACACCGAGAAGAGTCCTCGAGCTTGCATTTGATCCAGCGGCGGCGGCTGCTGCTGCCAAGGCGCAACAAAGGAATATTTCAGCCAAAGCTCTCGCGATGCGCGGCTCGCATCGCTGTAAACCTTACAATCGGAACAAGGCGCGGCTGCCGACGAGAACGATCGATGCGCCGCGGCGCGGAGATGGAGGCGCAGCACGTCGCCGGACCTCTTGAGCGCCTTGGCTGCAAACATGAGAGGAAGAAGAGGGGAGGAGCCCTAAAATCTTTTTAGATAATTTAGGGCTTATTGGAACAGGGAATGCGTCCAGCTCGAGGTCCCCGCAACTTCGCTCGCCATGGCGATGGAAGACATTCTCCTCTGCTGCCTGCTCATGATCGTGGCCGTGCTCGTGGCGTACCTCGCGAAGAAGCACCAGTTCATCTACTTGACGGAATCAGGTTCGTGGAAATGAAATTTTCTTCCCAGAGCTCATGAATCGTTTGCCTTCCAGCCGCTGCGATGATTCTCGGCATTCTATTCGGAGGATTGTCCAAGCTCTTCTTCGATGGCGGAAATCTCACGTTTGATAACCAGGCTTTCTTCTACTGGCTACTTCCAATTATTATTTTCAATGCTGGCTACTCCCTCAAACGAAAGGTATGCCTTCCTTGGCATTCTCCAGCTCGCTAAGAACTTTGCTTGGATTTCTTCTCAGGATTTTTTTCGCAACTTCACGACGATCATGCTCTTCGCAGTGGCTGGAACGGTTGTCTCGGCTCTTGCTTATGGCCTCCTTACTTACTTCCTCTACTTGGCCGGTGTCATCAGGCACTTGAGTAAGGAAGCGCCATTGCTGGACTCTCTAATGTTTGGAGCTCTCATATCCGCGATTGATCCCGTGGCAACGCTGTCCATATTCCAAGGTACTACGATGAGTTTGCTATTGGTGCTTACATCCATTTTTTTCTTCTCAATCCAGACGTTCATGCTCCTACGTTGCTGTACAACCTTGTTCTAGGCGAGAGCCTTGTCAACGATGCTAGCGCGATAGTTCTCTTCCGGACTTTTGTAAGCTTTTTCTTCTTTTTATCATTGTTACTTAACAAGCACTGGTTGACAGGAGTCTTTCCTGGATATAAAGTTCACTTTCTCGACCATTGGTGTTGCCATAGGTAAGCATACAATGTTTTTCTAGTAAGTACAACGATACCAGGGCTCTCTTTCATTGTGATACAGTGCAGTTTTGTGTCATCAGCGTTGCCTCGACGGCTTTGGGCTTTGTGGTATCGCTGTTGTGTGCACTGGTGCTGAAGTTCATAGACTCCAAGAGTGAATACGCCAAGTTCGAGCTGGCCTTCATTCTCATCTCGGCTTACGTAGCCTACGCCGTCGGCGAGCTACTGTCACTCTCCGGCATCATGTCCCTTTTCTTCTGCGGCATCTGTAACGCTCACTACGGCTACTACAACTCGTCACAGGCATCGAAAATCGGTTCGAGGTATGCGCTAGAGGCTCTATCTTTCCTGGCGGAGATCTTCGTGTTTGGATACTTGGGAATGCAAGTTGTGCTGCTCGACCACAAGTTCGACACAGGACTCATACTCTCAGCGATCCCCCTGTGTCTAATCTCGAGGGCCATCAACATCTTTCCACTCTCATGGCTGGCAAACAAAGGACGGTAAAAGCTCTCGTCTCAACTACTTGTCTTCCATGGCTTAACTTTACTGTGATCCAGGCGGTGGCCGATAACAACACCCATGAAATCGATGATGTGGCTGTGCGGCCTCCGTGGCGCCGTCTCGTACGCTCTAGCCGTGAACATACCAACGAAGAACCGCGCTATAGAGACCACCACCTTGTTCATCGTCGTCGTCACCACCCTGCTCTTCGGGAGCTCCACAGGTCCGATGCTAAAACTCCTGGGACTCTCGTCGCCCCCGTCGAGCTCAAGGATGACAAGTTTGCAAGCCCACGAGCTCAAGTACTCCCACGAAGAAGACGACTGGGGTCCTCGCTCCGTCCCACACGCCGTGTTCCGGTGGCTGGACCAGGGCTACATCAAGCCGGTTTTTGGGGGCCGCATGGACGAAGCGCTCGAGCCGTGGCTCCGCGAGAGGGCCGACGATGCTGTCAGCGAGGATGGCTTGAGCAGCGACGATGAATTCTCCAAGAGCCCGGAAGTGACGCTCATGGACATGCCTCCAGCGATCAGCTAGCACGCATCCGCGAGCTTGTAAAGTTTGAAAGCTCTATAAATTCCGTGAATATTCTTTCTCTAAGCCCTAAAAGCATTACGTTACGAATATGCCAGTGGAAACACGAATATCCTACGTATTTACATGATCACACATCCTCTCTTCGGCTCGGGAGGGGGCTGGTTTTGCGCTGGAACTCTCTTGGAATCCACTGGATTGTACGTGAACTCGGCGGTGTCCAAGCCATACTGCGACACGAGCGATTGAAAACTCAGCCAAGGCAAAAAGAAAGATTTGGCAGCAACCTTTTCTCGCATCCTGGTGCTCCAGGCATCGTTGCGTGGTGGTCGGCTCTCGGCTGGAGCTGATGGAGTTGCATTCGACTGCGTCGCCTGACGGTTCAAGAGAGGCTGCCTCGTGTTTCTCACCGGCATGTCATCGTCACTGTCGTAGCCTCTCTGGGCTCCCAAGGCCACGGACCTCAAGACGATTGCCAAGAACAAGGAGAGAGCCTGCCAATCTTGTTTCTCAGCTACAACGACAGAGAAAAGAAAAGCTCGCGGTGATTACCTCAAGAATGATTACTCCCAGAGCCACCCACTTGCAAATCGCGAAGTTGCGCTTTATAAAGTGTGCGATCCTGTCGAATTCGCCAGTTGGATCTTCCGGAACTGCCTGTGAGGAACGAGAGTCTTAAAGCCAAGAAGTAGAGAAACGAGCTAGTACCTTCTCCCAGTTCTTATCAAAGATGATAAATCCAGCTAGAACAGCTTGCGCGAGCAAAAGCACCACCAACAACAAAGTGTACTGGATTAGCAGTCAAGGAAGCAAGAAAAAAAAAATCTGGAAGAAGTAGCAAGAGAAAGAACAATGGATACGAAGCAAAGGCAACAGCCACTGGCAGTCTCGGCAGCAACATGGCCGGTGCAAGTGATCACCAAAACAATCGCTCCCACTCCTAAGAACGCATAGATGAACCTTGCAAATGCGAGATAAGAGACAAGAAAGAAAAGGGATCTCGAACAGATAGACTCACCAGGGAGCCGGGAGACTCTTCCCCAGCGTGATCGCTGGCTCTAGATCGATCATCCACGTAGCCCTACCCGGGCCCCGAGGATAGCCATTCCCCTTCTCCGCCACGATCGCCAGAAACGCGTGGTGATGATCCTGGAGCTGCTCCGGAGCAGGAGACGCCGCCGGCGGATGCGATGGCTCCTGGCGGGAGTGCCACTCGTTGAGCATCCACAAGGAGTAGACGATCATCGCGATGCCGAGGAGGATGAGCACGAAATTGACGAGCTTGAGGAGGCATTGGAGGAAGCCCTGGCACACGCGCCCCATATCCAAGTTTAGGGCTCTTTGTAACAGCTGTTTGTAATTTTGAGTGCTTTTTGTTTCAACAATAACCATCCTGGTTTAAACCATTGATATTGTAATTTTAGTTTTTTAATCATTAGTTTCCTTTTTCTGAATTACATTTTTGAAACCAATCATGAAATCATTTGTGTAGCAACACTTTGATTTGAGGAAAACCTAATTTGTATTTATTCATTTTTAAAATCATTTTTATACTGTTTAACTACAAAGTTTCAAAGGAAAAGTGTGATTTATATTATACAGACAAAACAAAAATGAAAGATAAATAATATATTTCCCAAGTTGTTTTATTTAATCAGTTGCACTAAGCCAAATATAATGTTAGTTAATCATAAACCATCTTAAGGTTTTTCACGCTAACGGAGTATTGTGAGCTTTAAATGTTTTATTAGCAATTGATTTTCTGGAGTATTAAGATCCAAAAGTTTTAGCGCTTTCTCTTCTTTCATTGCAATTGTCATATTTTATTTTAAACATTTTCCACAAAATAATAATTATCCAAAATCTTCACATTTAACATTTCAATTTAATTCAGTTGCTATTATTAACATAAAAAGTATCAAGAAAAAGAGTTACAGAAATAATATAATTATACAGGATTCATATATATTTCTAAAGAATGCATTTGATATATATATATAAGCTTCTATTATATACTTCAAAAGCTAAGGAAATTTCTTTCTCATCATTTTAAAAACTTATTTATTATTAATATTTTAAATATTTAGCAACTATGGTACATAATTTAATATACATAAATAAAAAATACTAATTAAAAATGAAAGGATATTTTGCTTTTTGGTAATTTCTGTGGTGTGATTATTAAAAAAGATTAAATTTATATTTAATCGTTATAAAACCTTTCAAGCAAACTCAATCGCAAGCAAATGGAAATCCCAACTTACGATTTTTATGGCTGATCATCACTCATCATCTTCCTCCTCCTCCGACTCCGACTCTTCCGACTCTTCTTCTTCTTCTTCTTCTTCTTCCACTCCTTCTACTTCTTCTGCTTTGTGCTCTTCATTTTGTTCATGTCCTTCCTCTTGCTTTTGTTCTCCTTGCCTGTGGCCCCTAACCAATTTCTTGATCGCACCCCCAATCCCTGATGCTGAAGAGGTCTTCTCTGATGTTTCTGGCTCTCCACTCTCGCATTGAGCTGCTGGAGCATTGCCACCTTGAGGAGGATAAACCCCAACTGTAGTGTCGCAGTGCAAAATCAGCCTCAATTTCCCAGCGTCCCTGCAACGGGAAATGTTTTGTCAGCAGTTAGTTTTCTAAAGCTCCAAGATCCAAGAGTTTAGATAACTACTTTCCCCTCTTTGTTTTGAGTGGCCAGCTTCGATCATCATAGCCGGAAGCTAAGACTTTGTCGAGGAGCACCTTTCCTGCGCCAATACACTGATCGGATCTCATCGAGTTCTCGTTCCAAACCTCCACACTCATCTCTCGAACACCCTCGATCAGGGAGGGCGTGAAGTTGTCGTTGAACACGGGATTTTCACCACCATCTAGATTGATAAAACTTTAGAAAAAAAGAGGAGAACTGTGCCATACCTTTGCAAGTTTTTGTTGTGAACTTTTGGGATCCATACTGTAAAATCACATACGGGTCCTGCGTGCCAAACCATTCGGTGTCCTTGAGCTTTCTCCCACCAAGAACTAAGCAAAAAACCAATGTTTCAATGCGATGATGATCTAGAATTCTTCCGTTTCCACACAATACCATTGATTTCCATTTCAAGATCAGTGGTGCTTGCTGCTTTGATCGCGCCTCCTTCCCACTTTTGGGGGTCCTTTGCTTCTTCTTCTCGAGGCGCCCGGATAGATATATATCAAGGTGTCAGAAGACTCGTTCTTAGAGACTTGTTCAGAGAAAGACATTTTCAGCCGTATAGCAACAAAGTACACTGAAGTCTGCCGTTCTTCCCCGTGTGCAGTCACGCCCACGCCCGAATCTCTTGTCGATCATAGTCAAAGTCCAATCAAAACGCGATTGTTTTTCTTGCTGGGGAGTTTTACTTCTAGGTTTTTTAGTGGGGCGCCGTCGAGGGATGGTCTACTACTTCAAGGCCAGGCCCGAGGTGGGCGACTTCACCATCTACATGGGGCTGGACAAGCACGAGAACGAGGACCTCATCAAGTACGGCTTCCCCGAGGATATCTGGTATGGCCAATTCTTCTCTTCCCTAAGGAATTTTCCTGGTTTGGATCTTCCCAGGTTTCACGTTGACAAGCTCTCCTCGGCTCATGTCTACTTGAGGCTCCACAAAGGCCAGACCATGGACAGTATCAGCGCGGAGCTCCTGGAGGACTGCGCTCAGCTCGTCAAGGCAAACTCCATCCAAGGTAACAAGCAACACGCTTGGAAGTTTGATCGTTCTTTACAACTTTGCTTCGGCTCCAGGGAACAAGATCAACAATCTCGACATCGTCTACACTCCCTGGTCGAATCTTAAAAAGTCGTCTTCCATGGACGTCGGCCAAGTTGGATTCCACAATCCCAAGCTCGTAAGCCGTTTCTTTCCTGCTGTAAGTTTCACTTCTCTTTGCTCCTTCACAGGTCCGGACTGTCAAGGTCGAGAAGCGCGTGAATGAAATCGTCAACCGGCTCAACAAGACCAAAGTCGAAAGAACTCCAGACTTGAAAGGTAGCGTTGTTCGTTCTTTCGCCATATAGTTTTCATGGTATCATCCTCTTCCTCGTTTCAGCCGAGAGAGAGGTCTACAACTCCCAGGAACGAGCGGAGCGAAAGAACCAGATGCGCGACAAGGTCTGGCGATTTTTCTTTGTCCCAGGCCGCTAGAACTTGTTTGTCTTTCCGAGCAGAAACGTCGCGAAGAGCTGGAGCGCGTCCAGAAGGAGAGGGAGGCGGACGTCCGGAGCTACAAAGCCCTGATGGTGTCGGAGAAGATGACTTCCAACAAGGACATTGCCGGCAAAGGCAAGTCTCTCCAGGAGATTGAGGACGACTTTATGTGACGAGCCTCAACCAGCCCCGGCCTGTCCATCCTTCCTCCCTGGAGCGTTCGCACGATAACGATGAAATAAGCTGGACGCTTGTTGAAGCACGTACCATAACTCTTTAATCTTCTAGTGATGCCGCTCCTCGCTCGCTCCTTGTTCGTCACAAGCACAGGCTTCCAAACTGAGAGTTCCAATCCTCGTAGGCACCCAGCTCGCATTTCGAGACTGAAGGCTTTACTTCTTGAAGAGCGGCCCTGAAGTCCTGCAAAGGAGATTAAGAGTACGTAGAGTGGAAGCTTTTGCTTACCTGTAGCCCAATAGCTCGCATTTCTTCGGTGCTAATCTTGCCAATGTCTTTCCCCGCTTTGAGCGCCTCGCGGAGAGGATACATGGATGCTTCTTTGACGAGGTTGTTCATGTCAGAACCGGAATAGCCTGGAAGCAGCAAAAGGACGAACTTGATTCCGGTTATGAAAGCTGGTGTCTGTATGTACCCTCCGTCATTGAGCATATTTCGTCCATGTCGCTGCTGGACATACAAAACAGACCATCCTTTTGCAAGAGGTTACGAACAATCCATCCTCGAGCCTCTGCATGGGAAGCATAGTCAAGCATAATGTGAGGCGAGAATGAAGTACCAGCAGAAGGAAGTGGTATGTATAGCCTCTTCGAGAAACGACGGCGAGCTGCTTCATCAAGCTCTTGAGGCCTGTTTGTAGCACCTGAAACATTTCTGTCGAACTCTACAATCCATCGATCAGTCCCTGGCTTACCTATAAGAAGAAGCTGCTCGTTACCACTTCCAATACCTTCCATCTCGATGAGAAACTGCGTCTTTATCCTTCGGCTTGATTCATGCTCTCCCTCTGATTTCCTCTGGTTTTAAAAAACGTAAATATCGACCGAGATGTTCAGATTGTCGACGATACCTGAGATAGGAGCGAGTCCACTTCGTCGATGAATATCACCGCTGGTGTGCGACAACTGGCTACACCAAACAAAGCCCGGACAAGCTTCTCGCCTTCACCAATCTGCAACTCTGAGCAGAAAAATTAGCATGTGCTAGGAAGAAAATCAAAGTTACCCATTTGCTAGTTAGCGAGCTTGCTGATATTGAAAAGAATGTAGCTTTTGATTCGCCAGCGATCGCTTTTCCTATCATTGTCTTGCCTGTTCCCTGTCACATTCTTGAGTTGCTTCATCAATGCGCTCAATATATACACTTACAGGGGGGCCAAAAAGGAGGAGTCCTTTTCCTGGCGAGCGGCAGCCATGGAAAATGTCCGGGCGTAAAAGAGGCCAAATCACCATTTCTGTGACACTCTTTTTAGCATGATCCAGTCCAGCTGTTTGCAAAAAATTGAAGTTACAACACAAACTAATGAGTGAGAAAAAGCGCTACCTATGTCATCCCAGCGAACGTTTGAATCCCTTTCCATTATTTCGTTGCTTATGTGCTCAAGCAGGCGAGGTTCCAGATTGCGCAATTTGTCAGGCAGCTCGCCATCAGGACCAGAGAGAAGTTCCAAGCTAACATGACACCGTTGAGAAACTAAACCAAATGGACATGAGAACGTACCATTTGGTGGTCGACTCGGAGATGGCAGCATCCGAATTCTGCGTGGTTGTTCCTCCCCCATTGGAGCGAAGAGGTGGTGTAAAAGAACTTCGAACATTCCGGCGGCCCAGAGTCTTAGCGGTGGTGTTGGTCCCTGTAGGTGCTGGACACGATGCTGATCCAGTTTTCTTGGAGTCAAGTGCCTGAGGAAAGAAATTTCTGCGGAGAACTGTCAAAAAGTTCAAAATGCTTACCCATTTTTGCTTTGCTGTGACAAATCCTCCTGAACTCTCCACAGGATTTTGCTTCTCTACAACGACAGACTTGTTCCTTATCATATCTTCCTTTGGCGGCTCACACACGACTCTTCCGCGCTTCTTGCTCTCTCCCGGGCTGACGTCTATGCGATCAATATCCATTGGTTCCTGTAAGTTCAGATTGTCAAAACCACGAGAGAAAGAAAAAATAAAAAATTCTGCAAAGATCACTCACGATGCTGTCACCACAAAATGGTTTGTAAAGTGGAGAGCTTCTAATCCCTGCGACGTCTACACGGTGCTGGCCTCCCCCAAAAACTGCGCCGCTAGATCGAGCTGCCTGTGCGAGCGCATTTCTTCAACCAAATCACTACGTAAGCTAGATTTCATGGCCAAAATCGACTTACCTCTCAAAACCTTGGTAGAATTTGTCCCTGGCCGCATCGATCAGATCCTGGACATGCCTCTTTATTGGAGCAGTGTACACCGCATCCTCTCTCGTCCTCGTCTCGCTCTCGAGAAATCCCAGCAGACAAAGCCCCAGACCCAGCGCCTTCTCCCATTCCTCCGCCTTGATCGCGGCCTCCACCCCAAACAGCAAAGAATGCAGCCGCCCGAGCTTGCGATCCAGCGCCTGCTTCCACGATTCTCTTATTTCCCCCTCCTCGCCCGCCATAGCCCATAAACCCTAGAAAATGCGCGCGAAAACCATGAATTGAGTTGAAATTAAAAGTGAAGTATTTAACTCTTCTCGAGAAGTTACATTAGTCCAATGTAAAATATTTACACGGTAACTTTCTTGTATCGATAGCCTCTCGAGCATGCCCAGAAGAAGAGCCCATTGAGAGCGCTGAGCGCCGCCACCACCAAAAAGAAGTAATCCAGGTGGCCGCGATTTAGATTGTTTGGGATCCACCCGGAACTCCCGGAAGAACTCGTTGCAGAGATCACCGCCACCAAGAAGCTGCTCAAGTAGTTCCCCAGCGCCGTCGTGCTGAGCGCCAGCGCGCTCGCCAAGCTCCTCATCGCGTCGGGTGCCTGATCGTAGAAGAACTCGAGCTGCCCAATGGCCGTGAAAATTTCCGAGGCACCGATGAGGAAGTACTGCGGTATCTGCCAGAGAATGCTCATCGGGACCGGATCCGTGACGTTGTCCAGGAGATCAAACTCGGCCGCGAGCTGGAGCCTCTTCACTTCCACCACCGCCGCTACCAGCATCGAAGCAGTGGCGAGAACGAGGCCGATTCCCATCCTCTGGATCTGGGTGAATCCCTGCGGGTGGCCCGTGAACTTTCGGACCAGCGGCACCAGGAACCAGTCGTAGAGTGGCACGCAGACGATGATGGTGAGCGTGTCGAAGACGGTGAGCGATGCTGCCGGGATGTTAAACTTTGGACCCAGTTTGGGATCCATTCTCTGGCCCTGCTCCACGAAGAAGGTGGACATCTGCGAGTAGACCGTGAAGAAGACAATCGTGCTCGCCCATATTGGGAGCATCCGGACAAAGATCTTTACTTCCTCGACCTGAGTGACTGTGCATAAGCGCCAAGGACTTGGTCGGTTTTCTAAGTCAGGAGCTGTTTGTGTCGCTGCTTTGTCCAAACACCTGGTGGATTCAAAGCGAAACTAATCAGCGAACAAAACTAGCAAAGATCTTACGTGAGCTCGTCAGTGTGTTCGATCTTCCTGCTTCCTTGGATGGCCGATTCCTTGTCCGGCACCTCGTAAAGAAGCCGCTCGTCCGCCGGGACTTGTACTCGGGACTTCGCGATGGCAGCAACTATGACTTGGGCGATACGAGTGAGTGAGCTTCCACCGGGCTTTTGGTTCCTATACAGCGGCGTCCCGAAGAAGAAAGTGCATATGGCCACCAGCATCGTGACTGCAGGTATTGCGAATCCGATTCCCCATCCGACGTTCACCTGTATGTACACGATCACGCTGCTGGCGATAAGAGCTCCAACGTTGATGGAGAAGTAGAACCAGTTGAAAAACGACGTCATGTGTGCTCTCTCGGTGGGATCTCCAGTGTCGAACTGGTCAGCTCCGAAAGAGGACACACAGGGCTTGATGCCACCGGTCCCGAAAGCGATGAGGTACAGGGCGGTGTAGAAGAACGCCATTTGCCCCGGAGTGGCACTCTCGCAGGGGGTGTTGTCGAGAGGACAAACGGACGGTTTCAGCGAGGGCAAGGAGGCTGACAGAGTGAGAAGAATCATCCCCTGCGAGAGCCAAAACAAGTTAGAGACGAAACCAGGAAAAGAACAAAGAACAGTTGCTTACGATTGCATAGAAAATGGAGAGAATTCCTATGGTCCAGTAGCGTCCCCAATACGAATCCGCGAGAAACGCACCAATGAAGGTCGTGAGGTAGCAAGTGCCAGACCAAGCAGTGACGGATTTAGCAGCGGCGGCATTGCCTTGATGCAACACCGTTGTCAAATACACGACCAGGTTCGTGTTGATGCCATAGTACGCCAATCGCTCGCAAAATTCGTTCCCTGCGAGAAAGTGAGAAAGCGATCACAACGTATGCCAATCTCCACCTAGAATGAAAGGGCAGGCCTTCCAGCCGCCGGTCTTGGCCCTGATCGAGCGGCGCCCGGACGAATCCACGGATCCATCGCCCGTGTAATACGTCCCATCGACATCGTCGTCCTCGCAAACGTTCTGCCGCGAGCTGGAGCTCTGCTTGGGATCCTCGAGCTGACGATTCCACAACAACAAGCGCTCGCTCTCAGATCAAGAAAGAAATTCCAGCCAAGAACTTACCGGCGCTTCAGTAGTCTGGCCGTCCTGGAGCAATGGCGTCGTGCACGAATCGACCGGCGCCATAGCTTCGCGAGCTCCAAGCCCTAAATATCTTGGAAAAATAGGAAGGAGCTTTGCGTGTAAGGACACCTTACGTTAGAGGAAAAAACTTATATACAAACACTCGTCTTCTCTGTTCTTGACGCTTCACAGGCGCTCGAGGCCGACGATAGCGCCGCCGCGAGGCTGCAGTGATTGCTTCCACCATTTCCTTTGAATTGGTGCGCGGCCGGGAAGTTCTCAACGCACTGGATGCTATCCTTGTAGCTCATTCCCACCTCCTGGCACGCCTCCAGTGCCAAGTTGTGGCATTTTTGCCCCTTGAGGCTCTGACCGCTCGCGCTGTAGAGCGTCGCCATGGCGATCCAGGCGAGAACTTGGCCCCTGACTGCCGCGGTTCTACACTCGCTGCGGCCTTCAGTCTCGGAGTCGAGCTTGGCCAATCTGTGTGATAGATTCACTACTTTTTTGCGTGATAAGAGCTTTCGATTTACCTGAAGACGTTGGCTGCGGCCTTGTACTCGATCAAAGCACCGGCAATATTTCCCTGCGGTAGCAAGCTGGTAACAAGAGTGGACGCGCGAAAGAACTGAGTACCTGTTCGATGAAACTAGAAGCCAGAAGCATGTGTTGCATGGCCACCTCCATAGAGGCAAAGAAGCTTTTGGCTGATGACCATGCCAAGTTTGAGTGAAGTTCATCAAGCGTGAAAGTAAGGTTTCTGGGAGGAAACAGTCCGCCGGTAAGGCCAGGCTTTTGGCCAACCGTTTCGTCCTCTGAAACAGGGCTATCAGGAGCGCAAGGGACGACTTCTTGGCCCTCCATCATTGAGCCACTGTTCAATGGTTTTAAGCCTCCAGACCTGTAAAGTATTGCACCTTTTGTCAGCAAAGAAAAGAGAGAAGAAAACTAGCAAAACAAAAACGAACTTGGTTTTTGTCTTGGACTTGGACCGTTTCTTTCTCGAGCTGTTGTGGCGATTGAGTGTGTGGGAGACGCTGCTCTTGGGCGGATCACGAACGTCGACGGCCCACTTTACGTGTAGCTTAGGCCTCGGTCCCAAACCCAGGCCTTCATGGCCTCCACGCAATGCGGATCGCAGCGAAAACAACTGGAAAAAGGAAAAGCGAGCATCATAGTTAAGAACACAAACAAGAGAACACGAAAGAGCTACAACGTACCGGACACGAGCTCGAGAGCGGATATGGCGACGATGGTGAGCTATCCAAAGCGTGAGCATCCTCATACTCAAAAGCTTTGGAAGTTCGCAGCGGGATTGCGCACGGCTCGGAGCTTGCAAATGTAGATGGTTTGTGGAGCTGCCGGGATTTCTCCTCGGCGAGCTTCTGCTGCCGGCCTTCATCAAACGCTTGGATGCTGGCCGGATTGCTGTAGTAACTCTTGTTCTTCTTCTTCTTCTTCTTTCGCCGGTCCTTGGCAGAGGGGGAGACGGGTGGCGTGTCGCAGCAGTCGCTAGGATCATCCAACTGGATGCTGTCTATATCCAATCTTTGCTTCTCGTCCATAAAAATAGCTGCAAAGGAAAGAAGTGGATAAGTGAAGATGAATGCGGCGAAAATCTAAAAAATCTTGGATTGCGACTGGAAATTTCCAACTGCGCAGATCCCAAAGAACTACGCCAGAGATCTAGATTCTAGAATCCTCACTGTGGAAGTAGAAGAAGTAGATCTTCCTCCGTGCTCTCTCGACAAATGCAGCTAGCAGTAGGGATTACCCAGCCGAGAAGACGAGAGGAGCAAGCCCCCATACCTGAGAGAGATTATCGCGCCCCGGATCGACCAAACCCCTGCGTCAATCTTGGAGGAACCAAAATAGGGCAGCAGGACCCAATCGCGCGGAGCAACTACGCTCAACATGGCGATATTTCCCCGGCATCGAAGGTTCGAAACACTTTACCAAAACCTCATTGCCCGTACGCGCTGTACGGGCGAGTCTAGGGCTTTAGGAGAGGGGGTTGGATTCCGTGCGCATTGCGTGATCGAGCCGGCTGTGAGGTACGCCAATGTATCGATTCCACTCTGGATCGATCGAAGGGCGCCAATGTCGTGACCGAGACTCCGGAGTCTGGTCCCGGGAGAGGACTTTTGGACTATTGGAGCCACAGGAAAGGATTAAAAGACGCATCTCCACGCTATACGGCGACAAATGGCTCGTCCGGTTCGCCAGATGAGCGATCGAGGAAACTTTAGACCAGAATCGAAGCTGGGAACTCTGGTTCTAAAGTTCCCTTGAAAGTTCCAAATTCTTCCTGTGTGAGGGGAAAGGGATGGGAGCCATGGAGGAGAGCACCGTCGCCGACGCTAGCACTGCTGGGCTCCTGCCCCCATCAACCAAGGTGAGGAATTTCTCTTGGAAGAAACTTAGGAGAATGGAAGACTTACAACTTACACACTGATGCTTTCGATTTTGTAAGGATCTTGAAAATGGCGAAGATCTGGAGAAAGAGAGCTTCATCACAAAGGACGGCACTGTGGATTGGAAGCACAATCCTGCTGATAGGAGAACTACCGGCGGCTGGAAAGCGTGTCCTTATATCTTGGGTGAGCAACAAAAAAACGAAACTTTCTGATATCTTGCTTGATCTTGCCTTGAACAGGAAACGAATGCTGTGAGAGGCTTGCCTACTATGGAATTTCCATGAACTTGGTGGTGTTTCTGACCGACAAACTCCATCAGCACAACGCGACTGCATCGACCAATGTGACGAACTGGTCTGGAACTGCTTACATCACACCTCTCATAGGAGCTTTCTTGGCCGATGCCTACCTCGGTCGCTACTGGACGATCGCTGCCTTCTCTTCTGTATACTTTGTGGTAAGTTCTTCTTTCTCGACTTTCATAGCTTCGCAGCTAAAAGTTTGTTTGTCTTACAGGGAATGGTTCTGCTCACGTTATCAGCGTCAGTTCCATCGTTAAAACCACCATCTTGTGTGGGGGACGTTTGTCCTGGGGCCTCGCCTGGTCAGATCGGATCATTCTATCTGGCTCTCTATCTGGTAGCGCTGGGCACTGGTGGAATCAAGCCTTGCGTTTCATCCTTTGGAGCAGACCAGTTTGACGACGAAGACCCCTCGGAGAAGAAGTATAAGACTGTCTTCTTCAACTGGTTCTACTTCTCGATCAACGTCGGTGCCATGATCGCCAGCACCTTTCTCGTTTACATCCAGCAAAGCGTCAACTGGGCCTGGGGATTTGGCATACCGGCAGCAGCAATGGGAATAGCCATTGTGAGCTTCTTCACCGGGTCCAAGAAGTACAGGCACCAGAAACCAGGAGGCAGTCCGCTCACTCGGATCGCTCAAGTTATCGTCGCAGCCATCCGGAACTGGAGGCTACGTCTTCCAGCCGACGAGACCATGCTCTACGAGGTCGACGAGAAGGCGTCCGCCATCGAAGGGAGCCGAAAAATCCAGCACACAGCAGAATACAGGTGAAGAAGTGCTCCTTACATATTTTTTCGGGCTTCGCTTCGTTCTAAGTTCTTGTGCCTTTCGCTTTTGAAAGTTTCCTGGACAAGGCAGCGGTCGAGGACAGGTCAAGACCGACGACAACGTGGAACCTTTGCACGGTCACTCAAGTCGAGGAAGTGAAGATCCTGCTACGAATCGTTCCTATCTGGGCCAGCGCCATCGTCTTCTCCACAGTCTACGCTCAGATGTCGACGCTGTTCGTGGTGCAAGGCCTCAAGATGGACTACATCCTCGGCACCTTCAAGGTCCCGTCGGCATCGCTCTCCATGTTTGACACGCTCAGCGTGTTGATCTGGGTCCCGATCTACGACCGGCTGCTCGTCCCCTTCGTCCGCAGGTACACCGGCCACCCACAGGGATTCACGCAGCTCCAGAGAATGGGAATCGGTCTCGTCATCTCCACGCTCTCCATGGTGGTGGCGGCGGTCCTGGAGATCCAGCGTCTGCGAGTCGCGAGGGAGAAAGGCCTGGTGGATGCCGACGACAAGAACTTCCCGAAGCTCCTCAACGCGCAGCTCAGCATCTTCTGGCAAATCCCCCAGTACTTCATCATCGGGGCGTCGGAGGTGTTCACCTTCATCGGGCAGCTCGAGTTCTTCTACGAGCAGTCGCCCGACGCCATGCGGAGCTTGGGCTCGGCGCTGTCGCTGGCGACGGTGGCGCTGGGGAACTACCTCTCGAGCTTGCTGGTGACCATCGTCACCAAGATCACCCGGAGGGATGGGAAGCCCGGATGGATCGCCGACAACCTCAATCATGGCCACATTGACTACTTCTTTTGGCTCTTGGCAGCGCTCAGCGTCGTCAACTTTCTCTTCTATCTTCCATTCGCGTATCGCTTCAAGTATAAGGCGACTAAGTAAAAGAAGATTGGCGACTAAGTAAAAGGAAAGCTTGACTGTGTAAAGTGAAAGTCAAGCTTTAGTCAACGAGGGGATCCGGTCAAAGTCTTGCACGAGCCAACAAAAAATACTCATACTTTAAACGAGAAGGAAGGAGGACGAGCTTCGAGGCAATTTCCTGGCAAAGGCGATAGATCTAGTCGTACGGCGATGTCCGGAAGAGCCAAGGGGAAAAAGGAGAGAGCGCGCGTCTCGTTTAGGGTTGCGCGAGCTTGGGCGAGCGGAAGCTCGAGAGATTGGATCGCTGCCACGCGCGCAGGTGTGGATAAGCTTCGATCGGTCTTGCTTTGCTGCTTTGACTCCCTTGCGCTAAGCTTAGCGGCATTTTCCTTGCAGATCGACGAATTTTAGGATGGATTGCTCGGCGCTAGAAGGCGCTCCGGTTCGAAAGAGCGCCGCTGTGAGCTGCGGTGCGGTGTTTCTTAACCGATCGATCATCCGCAAAGAAATTTCGAGTTTTAGCTTGTGCTCTCTGTCTTGGCAGAGAAACCTCAGGACGATGCCGCCATCGCGATGCAAAAGATGTATCGTGGCTACAGAACCAGGCGCCAGCTCGCGGACTGCGCGTGCCTAGCCAAAGACTATGGATGGTATAGCTCTTTCTTTTTCTTCCATTCTCTCTTTTCTCACATCTTGTCAATTAGGTGGAACGTTGTGAATGGCGTCGTCCTATCGAAGAAGACAGCGCAAGATGATCCTCCTCACCGGTGGATCCGTGCTGGAAGAGAGGCCGCCAAGGTCGATCCAAACATCGAGTGTTTTCGGTTTTTTCAAGAAAGCTGGGCGATCTGCAGGTGGGAAGAGGACTTTTCCAGGACGAGAAGGCCAAGAAGCTCGCGTTTCAACACTGGCTGGAAGCTGTAAGTCAGCTGTGGATTGATCACACTCGCCATCGTCAGTTTCTGATGTTTCTGCGCAGATTGATGTGAAGCACCGTTATGGACACAATCTGCGTTTCTACTTCAACGCCTGGGAAAGAAGTGGGACGAAGGAGCGTTTTTTTACCTGGTGCTGCGTTTGTTTTTGTAGTTGACAAAGCTTTATGCTAAGTTGCTTCGGTACAGGCTAGATGCCGGGGAAGGGAGATACCTGGACCTTGAGGAGTGTCCTAGAACAGTTCTCATGAAAGAACAAATTTGCTACTTGAGTCCAGTATGTATGGCAATTTTCCAATTCTTTGGCGCTTGAGACTGATGAAACCAACAGAAAAAAAGGAAAGAGTACGAGGTGACGATTCAAGACGGGAGATTGATATACACCAGCTGTGGGAAACCTCTTGATACGGACGAAGGACGCGACAAGTGGATTTTCGTAATGGATACGAATGGGAAGCTTTACGTTGGACGGGTAAGAGGTTTTCTTAAGCAAGCTCTTGTAAGTTGCACTTTTGTATTTCTTCTTTACAGAAGGTAAGAGGAAAATTCCAGCACTCGAGCTTTTTAGCCGGAGGAGCGGTAAAAGCAGCCGGACGTCTGAGAGCCACAGATGGAGTTTTAAAGGTACTCAAGCTCTGCTATGCATAAATCTATCTATGACCATCTGTTTATATCAGTCTATCGAGGGTTACAGCGGCCACTACCTTCCTACGCAAGAAGAATTCAACAGTTTGCTCAATGAGTTAAGCACCAGAGGGGTCGATCTCTCAACCGTAGAGGTAAGAGAACTATCTGAAGCGTATCCGTTCTGTGTGTATAATGTGTGTTTTTTCCAGACCAAGTTCCTACCTCGCGAAGGGAAGTCTATCAGCAAACTCATGGTGGAAGATGGTTTTATCGAGAAAAAATCACCTGATACCGAAGACGACTGCTTCGCTTTCTGCCGCTCGATTCTCTCCTTCCTTACCATGAGACTGAGTTGGTTTTGGACTGTGAACCCTTTGCGAAAGTTCAGGAGACAGAAGTCGTGGTGCACAGAAGGAGGCGCACGGTTGAGCAGCTTGTCTGTTATTCCACACAACGTACGAACGAAAGCTCTTGAACAAGTAAACGGGGAGCAAACAAAGTGCGGTGAGCTTTCTCGGTTCATATAAATACTAACAGTCTGTTTTGTGAGCAGTGATCGCGGATACGGCTAGGATACTTTATGTCTAAATCGCTTTGCGGCATTTTCCCCGCTTTGCTGTCAAAGAAAACGACTGTTAACAAGTTCGTTCAATCACGCGACGCGAATGTGACTGGCAAGCTTTTCTTTTTTTTGTGTTTGATGCAATTATGCTACGTGGTTTTCAAAGTTATTTGCAGGTGCACCGAAACTGGTTTTAGAACCCTTAAAATAAGATTTCTAGGCTTTGCTAAAAAGTGTGTTATTGTTCTCATGGAAGCTCCCGAGAGCGTGGAGGCGCCGGCGCTCCAGGTACTCGTTGCTTTCACTGGCTAATGCTTCTAATCTTGTGTTGTAGAGAAAGGATTCCCTTTCATCCCTTAAGGGTGCGGAGAAAAGGAAGACTGGCGGCTGGAAAGCTTGTCCATTCATACTTGGTGAGCTCTTTTTTTCGATTCAAGTTTGTGTGTTAACGTTTCTTCAGGCAATGAATGCTGCGAGAGGCTGGCATACTATGGCATCAGCACTAACCTGGTGGTGTACATGACCAAGAAGCTCAACCAGAACAATGCAACCGCTGCTACCAATGTCAACAACTGGTCGGGAACTTGCTACATCACGCCGCTCATTGGCGCCTTTATCGCGGACTCCTACATTGGAAGATACTGGACGATCGCTGCTTTCTCTTGCGTATACTTCCTGGTAAGATTGCTATCAAGCTAGCTTATGAAGTGACTTTCGGATTGTGCAAGGGAATGCTACTTCTCACTCTTTCAGCGTCACTACCGTCTCTACGACCAACTTGTCACGAACAGTCATGCTCATCGGCAACTCTGGGCCAGCTCGCAGTCTTCTACAGCTCACTATATCTCATAGCGCTCGGGACGGGTGGAATCAAGCCGTGCGTCTCGTCGTTTGGAGCGGACCAGTTTGACGACAAGAATCCGGCGGAGAAGAAACAGATGACATCGTTTTTCAACTGGTTTTACTTCTCCATCAACATCGGCGCTCTCGTGTCGAGCAGCATTCTGGTTTACATCCAAGACCAAGTGAGCTGGGCATGGGGCTTTGGCATCCCGACGGCGGCAATGGCGATAGCGATATGCTCCTTTTTCTCGGGAACCAGGCTGTACAGGCACCAGCCTCCAGGGATGAGTCCGCTCACACGAGTCGCCCAAGTGCTTCTTGCCGCCGGGCGGAAGTGGAGAGTCCAAGTTCCTGAAGACAAATCCTTGCTTCACGAGGACAACGACTCGGAGACGAGGAAGCTAGCACACTCTCCCAACTTTCGGTAAGAGTTATCATGTATTCCGATTTATTATTTTTTCACACTGACTTTTCTCAAAGGTTTCTGGACAAAGCTGCTGTGAAAGACAGGGCGAGCGCCGAAGTATCACCGTCACCATGGCTGCTTAGCACTGTCACTCGAGTCGAGGAGGTGAAGATGCTCGCCCGGCTGCTGCCAATCTGGGCTACCAGCATCGTCTTCGCAACCGTCTACTCCCAGATGTCAACATTGTTCGTGGAGCAAGGCGGGGTGATGAACACTTACGTCGGCTCGAGCAACTTCAAGATCCCGCCGGCCTCGCTCTCCATCTTCGACACCTTGAGCGTCATCCTTTGGGTCCCTCTCTACGACCGCCTCCTGGTGCCGCTCGTCCGCCGCTACACCAAGCATCCACAGGGGTTCACGCAGCTCCAGAGGATGGGAATCGGTCTGATCATCTCAACCTTCTCGATGATCATCGCTGCGCTGGTGGAGATAAAGCGCCTGGAGATCGCTCGGAGCAGGGGGCTGATGGATCCCGACGCCGTGAGCGACGATCCGGTGCTGGTGAGGAGGCAGATGAGCATCTTCTGGCAAGTCCCGCAGTACTTTCTCATCGGCGCCTCGGAGGTGTTCACTTTCATCGGCCAGATCGAGTTCTTCTACCAGCAGTCGCCGGACGGGATGCAGAGCCTGGCCGCCGCCCTGTCGCTCACGACCAACGCGCTGGGGAGCTACCTCAGCAGCCTGCTGGTGACGATCGTGATGCGCATATCGCAGAGGAATGGCAACCCCGGATGGATCGCAGACAATCTCAACCAGGGGCACATGGATTACTTCTTCTGGCTGCTAGCGGTTCTCAGCGCGATCGACATCCTTATCTATTTGCCGCTGGCGCACTGGTACCGCTACAAGAGCCTGCGCGAGGAGGAAGACGACTCAGCTAGCGCGGGAAAAGTTTAGTATATACTTGAAGATGCTTTAAGTACCTATAAACCCTAAACCTCTTTCAAAAGCTTTGTAAAAAGCCTAACCTCTTGGATGGCAACATATATTGGGGAAATTTATAATTTCCTGCTGGGAGGTGAGGATTGAGAAACACCTTTTGGAAACCACACCATAAAGATGCAAAGTTAGGATTCAGACCATAAAGATAAATGAAAAGTTTGTTAATGATAATTGAGTGATAGCAGTATATTTGAAATTCTCAAAAGTTTCATCCATATGTCCTAATTTACAGGTGAGGATATATTATTTCACATGTAAACAATTTGTCCATACATTATTTCACATATCTAAAAAATTTGACAATATTTTCTGTTTATTTAAGTAATTATGCCAAAATTTTAATTAAGAAGGGAAAAATTAGAAGTGTACATATAAAGTAAATAATATTCATGATTTTTACATGACAGTTAATAATTTTATCTTGTTACAATAGTTTTAGTTACCAAAACTAATAACTACATTGGTGTTTTTATACATAATAAATTGGTAGTGCTTATGTAATTTTTAAACTTGGAAATTAAATTAAATCTATAAAACACCAAATATATCGGAGATGATCAAGTTGGGAATGTTGTGACTTCATAAAGATCTTATAAGATTTATACATGCATTTGCTCTAGCAACCCTTAATGATACTCTTTATTTAGCATAACATTATGATACATTATCTTTTCCACTTCTCATTACACATTTTTTAGCTCTACTTCCTGTGGAAGATAGTCTTGTTCCAATGGATGTTGATGCTATTGTTGCCCGAGTTCAAAGACACGAGTGAAGATGTGGTCATAGTTGTGATGTCCGTTGTTGGATGTATGATAAGGTTGGTTACACTTATCAATGTTGTTAGTGTTTTCCAAATTTGTGACTTTTATTTTTTAGGTGAAGACTTTGGCGTTAACAATGTCCTATTAGTGTTGTTACAATGGAAAGTCTAAATACCAAAATGCTTTTGCGAAACAAGGAGTTGCACGAGTAATGAAGGGACCTTGTGCAAATAAGTTAATAACCCCTTCATCTTTCTTTTGGGAGCATTATCAAATAGTTTACTTAGTATCAATTCATCTAGTGTTTACTTTCCAAACTCATTTTTATAATAAAGGGTCCTTTATTCTTCTCTCCGTGTTGGTTGATACAAGCTTGAGTTTATTTTCTATTGCTTAGTTTATTGCCATACATTGCCGTCTACATTTGCATCATACAACAGAGTCAGTTTCCATTCTTTATAGCAACGACTATATATATATGTGCATGGGATAAAGCGAACTTGGTTGTGCATGTGGGAGATTTCAAGCTTGAGTTACAGTCATTGCAAGTAATGTCAAGTTAAGTTTTTGAACTTATCCTTAGTATGGATTGATTGTAACATAATCATGCCAAACACTTTGAAACTTCTTGTTATGAATGTGATTGTAGGTATCAAAAGTTACTTGTCAGTAAGTCCTTTTAGATATTCTTTCTTTATTGCCACAATGATAAAAGGTTGGTATTGCTAATTTTGTTTTTAACCCTTTTTGTTCAAGTGTTAGTAAATTACTTAGTCAAATGAACATAAAGTAAGAACTCCTATGTGTTTCTTGCTGAGCATACTTGGCCTGACTTTTAATTCTCTTTTGCTTTGTCTTGCACTATGCTTGTCTGGCATATTTATGGAATGTAGAGATTGTTTTGAACACAATAATGTTTGTCTTATGCCCAAATTCACAATCTAGCACTATTTCATATTTAGTAAGTTTCAGACTTCATCAATGATATTTTGATCCACTTTGGGAGGAACATATTTATGATATTCATAAGGTGTTGGATCAACTATGAGAAGTTGGTTTAAAATTGAAATAATCAAAGTGAATATTTGGGTCCAAGGACATGACTTATCTTGGGTACCATATTTCTTGTAAGGGTTTCCAAGTTGATCCAGACAAACTTGTGGCTACTTTAAAGTTCCTCACTCAAAGTGTGTGAATAATGTGCAACATTTCCTAGGCAAGGTGTAATATCTCAGTTTTTTTGTTGATCATCTTTTTGATTGCATTGCACCATTGCAAGCATTGCTAAAGTCGTCAATGTCATCTTTCATTTTGTCTACAAACTGTGAGCAGGTATTTATGGATCTCAAAGAGTTATTGATAACTCCTCCAATTTTGCCATATCTTAACTACACTCGACTTTTCATTTTGCACGTAGATTCTTCTGATATCGATTTTGGAGGTGTATTAATGCAAAAGAGCCCAAGTGTGCTTAGTCAGCACCATATTATTGTATATATCATTTATATATTACAACCAATAGAGGTGAACTACTCCACGATAAAAAATAAGTGTTTAGTAGTAGCTTGAAGTTTCAATAACTTCATACATATCTACATGGTTCTCAGACATTACAAGAAGGTGATCATTCTACACTTACTTCATTATTAAAGTTGAAGAACTTAGTTAGTCATACTATTTGGTGGGCTTTGAAGCTTCAGATATATAATTTTGATATTGTTCATTGCACAGGGAGATTTATGGTTAATATTGATATCCTTTTTTGAAATCCTTTTCCTTCTTCACTCTCTTCTCATGTTTCTGATAAGTTTATTATTCTAGCATCTATGGATTTTTTAACAAGGATTTCATGCCATCGGTAGTTGTTGTACTTGACATTTAATGTCTACAAAGTGCAAAGCAAAATTTATCTTCTTTTAATAAAGTTTATAAAGATCAAAAGGTTAAGCTGTGGATCCAAAGGCTTCACAATAGATTTAAGAATTCTACATTAGATGATGATGACTTGCTATTTTGGCATTTATATTCTTGATATCATCTTGAAGCTAATCTTCTTTATTTTATAGGGACGAATCCTAATGATCATTTATGGTTTGTGGTGCTTTCAATCTTTATTCTATGCTTTTTCCATACCTATCATGATTCTCCTATTTTATATGGGTATATAGGACATTATCATGTGACTGAAAAGCTATGCAATTCTTTTTATAAGTTTGAGATATGACATGATATTATCTAGTATATGCATAGCTGCAATTGGTGCCAAGTTCATAATACTCCCCCTTGTGTTGCGAAAGGATGGTTGAAATTAATTGCATTTTCCCATCTGTTTGAGTTAATGGTATTTGATTTGATAGGGCCTTTTCCACGGTCGATTATTAGCAATGAATGTCATTATTGCTTTTGACTACTTGACTCATTAGGTGGAAATTGGTGCTCTTGCTAATGTGTCTACAACTATTGTTAGATACTTCCTCCTCAATTAGTGGTGTTTTAGATATGCAACACTTTCACAAATGTTTATTATCCACAATCAGATGGCTTGTTAGAATGATTTGTTCAGACCTTCAAAGGGATGATTGAGAAGTATATAAAATTTCAACATTTAGATTGGGATGTTTATATCCTATCTTTTCAGTATGCATATGTCATAGGGTGCAAAGTTTTGTTAATGCTTCACCATATAAACTTTTATATAATCATGATCCAGTATTACCAACAAAATTAAGTTTGCATTTGTGATTGCCACGACTGCCAATGTTAAGTCTTAAGATTAGTATTTGATAAACATTTTTCCACTTATCTAAATAGAGTCTACTGAACACATGGGACAAGAATAACACTACAACTCCCATCATTGTCCACCTACAAAGTACAAAGTGGATGATTTAGTGTTAATTCATTTTCCCAATCTTATGGTATATGGTTTGACTAAAGGGTTCCTTGCTTAGTATTGAATATTGTGGCAAGTTGGATCACAATTTGATAAGGTTTGGCATAATGTCCAATAGGCTAATCCTTTCGAAATTGTGCATGTGCAATATGTGAGACACAAAATCCCTAGGCCCCAAAGTGGAGCCGGAAAGGGTGCTACGTGGTAGTGGCCGAAGCGAAAGCCAAACGAGTGCAACACGTTTGGACTAAAAGCTCTGACTTGGAAGGTCGAGAGCGGGAGTGGAACTCCCAACAAATTGCTCAAGGAACGAGCACGAAGCAAGCAATAAGCAAGGCTCCAAAAAGGGACCCAAAAAGGACCAACATATGACACATGGAAGTGTCTGAGATGGAGTCCGAGGTGGACCTGAGTTGGAGTCCAAGATGGACCCGAAGTGGAGTCCAAGATGGACCCGAAGTGGAGTCCGATATGGAGTCCGAGATGGACTCCGAGATGGACCCAAAGTGGAGTCCGAGATGGAGTCCGAGATGGATCCGAGATGGACCCGAAATGGAGTCCAAGATGGAATCCGATATAGAGTCCGAGATGGATCCGAGATGGACCCGAAGTGGAGTCCGAGATGGAGTCCGAGATGGACCCGAGATGGAGTTTGAGATGGACCCGAGATGGAGTCCAAGATGGACCCAAGATGGTGTCCGAGATGGAGTCCGAGATGGAACCGAGACCGGGACCGAGAACAAGACCGAGACCGAGACTGAGTCCAAGTCCGAATCCGGGACCGAGACCAAGTCCGAGTCCGAGTCCAAATACTAATACAGGCAATTGGGTGAAAGCCCAAAGCGATCGTCCCCCCTGGGGGGGGGGGGGGTTGCGGGGGGTTCCAAAAGTATAGTAGGGAGAGAGTGGGGGTTGGAGCCCAACGGAGCCAGTTTGGCCAGGAAAGGCTAGTTTGGCCCAGGAAGGCCAAACCCAGTGTTGAGAGATGAGCTAACCACTAAGAAGTCCAAGACTAGAGTGAACACGGACTGACAAGCGGGGTAGCTTGGTGAAGTGTTCAAGAGCCGGCTTTAGTTCCCCCAGGAGATCGACTAGCCGATGCTCCTAGTCCAAGTGTGGGTGGCACTACTTACTTGGATACCAGGCGTGGCTCAACGGAACCTCGCTCTAAGCCCATGGCTAGAGCACCCAAGGGCGGAAGGTGGGGAGAGTACCCAGATGGCTCGCGTAAGGCCACGGTGTTCCGAAATGTTGTCCCCAAAGGCCCAGACTATGGAAAGGAAGAGGAGCAGTCCTCTGGGGTAGTGACCAAGGACACAGTCGTATGGTGAGGAAGTCCTAGAGGACCATGGGACTTAGTGGTCGGGCCTGTGGGCCTCGATCCAGTGGCAGTGTTGGCAAACACGGCAAGGGGCAGAAAGGGACTTAGTGGGGACTGACAAAGGGATATTGGGGAAGGCTATTCCCCTTGTCGGTGGGCATCCTAAGGATGCTAAGGAGTGGATCTGAGATGACCACTCACGGATGGCTTGCCTAGTTGGAGAGCCAAGACTGGGGTGCATGTGGTATTGGACTACCAGTGTGGCAAAGGTGATTGGGCGTGGCCTTAGCGTGACAAGCTGCCATGTCGATGGTACCTTTGAGTGTCGGTCATGGGATTGGACACGTGGAGCACTTGGACCAAGTGCAAATGTTGAGTGGCATGGATGCCATTTTCAGGGCTAGCAAGCCCCAAGTCCTGAATTGGACTTATGGAGGTTATGAATGAGACTCCTCTAAGTGGTCGAAGATGTGGTTAAATGACTAAAGTAGAATGGAAAATTTAGTCGCTTACAATTTGGTATCGAAGCTGTTCCTTAGTCCGACTTTTATTGGTGCTCAAGTATATCACCATTGATGTTGGCATCGGAAGGTCCTAGAAGTGGGCTTATCCTTGAGGAGTAGCATGTCAAGAGGACATGGCTCTCCACTCAAGTTCATGCGTGAACTTGGGCACAATATGGTGGATAGAAAAGGGCCAATAATGGAACGACTTTGGGATCTTGGGAACAGTATAAGGTTTCTTCAGAGAGCTGAGGATGTGATCCAAATGAGTGTTTGACGCAACAAACGGGCTAACGTAGTTGTGATAAACAACTATAGTTGGGATCACGGGAAAGATAAAGACTCCAAAGCAATAAAGGAGTCACAAGATTATCCTCATATAGTTGAGGTTGGTGCTCATGAATGTGAGACCAAAAGTAATGACTGTGGGAGGTCAAATATGGAAGAGGACTCAAGTCCTTGAAATGGTAGCCGGGGCTACCTTTAATAAATGCTGGAACAGCCTAAAGAGTTCGGGGGTGTACTTAAAGATGAGTTGGTATTCTCATCACATGAACAAGTAGTCCTAAGGGGCAAAGGTTGCCCCAGAGAACAAAATCAAGTGTCAGAGTAACACATGTGAAAATAGTCCTTGTGAGTGAGGATATGAATGCAAAAAGTGTATTCTAGTGAGCTAGTGCCCGACAAGTAGGACCTTACGGGTTTGTGAATTAACCAAGTCCAAAACTGCTGGATGACTCAAGTAGAGTCAAGGAATGGTCCTAAAAGACTGATGGAAGCATTTGGACTGAAGTGTGTGGTACCCCATGAAGGATAGGGGGGATCATAGGATCCAAGGATGAGAACAAAGGGTATCTCATCGATGACAAAATATGCCATGCTAAAGTCGTGGGAAGGGTGTTCCCAAAAGAAAACAACTTTGAAACAAAGTTGTGTGTGACCTCTATAGTGCAGTGCTAACAGATGGTTGGCATGAGAAAGAGTGGTATTGGTCTTGGCAAAGAAGTGTCATAGAGGTAGGCTCGTGAAGCCGATGGTGTGGAGACACCAAATGTGCCAAGGTGTGATACCTTGCCAAAGGAATCCCAATGGAAATGGGAATGGCATAGCCTAAGCTGCAGAGCATGCAGTTGGAGTGTGGTGACCCAGATAATGATGGAGGTGTGGAAGCACCAGCAATGAGTTGTAGGACTTGACAACTATGAGGCAACTAAGCAAGAGGTGCAAAATAATTCGTTAAACGGGTAGAAGGTAATTACCCAAGCCTTCTTAATGGCATAAGGAAGTTGGATATACCCTTACGGGGGATAAGTTGCTTATGTTGCGATATAGTAAGTCAATGTCATGAAAGGAAATACTCATTGTCAAGGAAGTCGTCATTGGGACACCTGAACACTCTAGAACACCAGGAGGTAGTGTTTGATGTCACGAGGGCAATAGATAAGGCCCAAGGGACTAAGTCCCTAGCGAATGATGGATAGAAGGTGTTATCCAAATGTCCAAGGTGGCAAAGACAAGAGAAGACTGTCTACTCGAATTGGACAAAGCCAAAAATGGAATTTTAGCAAGGCTAGCGATGGGCATGTAAAGGCCCATAAGCAACAATGTAATCTCAATATGTGGGATTATAGGGTGAGCATACTTCGATTGAGGAACCACTCCTTAGGCTATTAGGTAGGTTCATCCCTAAGAATACTTGCTAAGGCATGATAGAAAGTGCAAAGCTATCCTCCTGGTCTGGAGGAGAATGACCGAAGGAAAGGTGTGAAGCCAAAAGCAAGAAGTAAGGGGGTAGAACCGAACCATAGGAATCGAAGGGCATAACCAAGGTTGGTTATGCCAGCTGGGATTGGAGAATCAAGTGGGGGCTTGAGGGTGTTGCCACTAGCAACCGTGATGCCATGGAGAGTCTAAAATATGGAATTGTCCATGTTAGACTATATGGTAATTGGAAAGCTTGCAAAAAGGGAGGCCTTAGCAAGCTAAGGGACAGAGTTCCTTCAAGGTTCCCAAAGATGATTTTAGGTAGCTTAGTACCTAGAAAGGCCAAGCGTAAATGGTTCAAGGAACGCGCGAAACTAGAGTGGCGCAGCAGAAGCGTGGTCTTGAAGCTTGCCATGAGGCAAGGCTATCAAGGTTAGGGAAGTAGTTCCCGAGTGTTCAAAGAGAGGGCTTTGAACGAAAGTCGATAATCAAGGGCTTTCACGCTTATGCAGAAACCATGTTACAGTGGTCGGAGGATTTGCCAAAGCAAGATTGGCAAGTCAGGGGAACAAAGACCCTAGTTGAAGGTGATAACTTCAAAAAGGGTGGGCCATGGGGCCAAGTATGGAGGAGTCCATGCATGATCACAGACTTGTCAAGTGAGAGGACTTGGCAGTGTGGAGGAACTAGGTTCCTAAGCTGTGATCTATAGCACACTTTGAGTATAAGTTGGGGCACCGGCGTGGGGAGTCACGCCAGGCATCCTAGGTGATGCCGTCCGTAGATGCATATACGGAGGTTGGGTTCGAGTCCCGACCCTTTAGTGCTTGGGTTCGAGTCCCAACTCACTAGGGCATGGTGATTGTTTGAAATATGAGGACACTCATTTTTCTGTGGTCATGGACTCTCAGTGTGGAGACTGGTTTGGGCACACCGCCAAGCGAGGGATGCCTCGGAGTCGTGATGCACGATTAGATTGCTTAGTGTGGCTCAGCATATCTAACTTGAACACTTTGGTGCCAGTGGCACCAAAGACGCGGTGAATGAAATGGGGACACCCAGTCTCAGTTGCTATGGACCCTTGGCCGAAAGGGCTGGCTTGGGCGCACCATCAAGTGTGGGGGATGTCCCCAGGGTCGTAGTTAACAAGTTAAAGGTCTAGAAGACCTAATACCTATTGGCAAACCTGTTAAGGTGCCAAAGTGAGAGCACTAGGTGATCTTGTGGCTAAATAAGGACAAGGTCCTTGTTTGGGCTAAGGAATAAGGTTTCTAGTTCAAAGTGTTGATTTGAACTATTGATGATGGTGTGGCTTGGTCAAGGTGACCAAGTAGGAAAAGCACCTTAGGGAAATGAGCTATGTCATTGCGATGGCATAGTGTGTCCAAGGAAAGTAGTCTCTAAAAAGACCCATGGGAGGGTCACAAAGTTGGGCCGTGGATAGAACCCACAGCAGAAGATGTTAAAGAGACTTACTAAGGGTGAACACCCTAGTTTTGGCAAAGCAGAGCTTTTGCTATGGAATCAAAAGAATACCTCAAGAAGGGAGGTAGAGATTCGGTGTTGCTTGGTGCAACAATCAACGGATAGGAGCAAAAGATGAGTGGCCAAGAGAGGGCCGTGGAATCCCTTGGAAGGAATCCAAGTGACAAAGTTAGGCGAGGAACACTAATGTGTTGGACATTAACAAATTGCGGGAAAGGAAGTGTGTTTCTAAGGATGGATTCCAATTTGCTCCGATTTGGCGAAAGTGGAAGCTCCAAGGGAGGGAGCGGTAAAGTAGCCAAATGATAGAGCCATAGACAGCCTTAGCACAAAGTATGATAAATGGAACTTAGTGCCCAAGGTGGCACAAAATAAAAAAGAGGATGATGGTGCCCTCAAGTAAAGAACTTCCTAAGATGGGAAGTGGAGTTGCACAATAGGTGCAATGCAAGGTGTTGAAGACACTTAGGAAATTGACTTCCAGAAGTCAAAAAGTAAAAGTTCCAAGGTGCAAACGTTCAATAGATGGAAATTGAGACTACTCGAGAAGGAATAGTGGGATTGACTTAGAGAAGGGTCTCTAAGAGGTTTAGCAAGAACTAAACCAATAAAAGGAGAGAACCACTACATGTGGTCCAACTAGTCTCTAAGTTGGAGAGACTACCCTCCTTAGAGGATGGGCAAGGCATGGTGAGCCTTTGGTGTCAAACCATTGACGAATATGCAGAAGGCATGGTGAGCCTTCAATGTCAAACCATTGATGAATATGAAGAAGGCATGGTGAGCCTTCAATGTCAAACCATTGACAAATATTGGCTAGGTGCCAAGGATGGAAATGATAACATATGCGGGTGTTACTTAATAAAATGGTTTACCATTCAATAAGGACATCGAACTTCGTCTATGGGTGGTGGAGTTGTGAGACACAAAATCCCTAGGCCCCAAAGTGGAGCCAGAAAGGGTGCCATGTGGTAATGTCCGAAGCGAAAGCCAAACGATCGCAACACATTTGGACTAAAAGCTCTGACTTGGAAGGTCGAGAGCGGGAGTGGAACTCCCAACAAAGTGCTCAAGGAACGAGCACGAAGCGAGCAATAAGCAAGGCTCCAAAAAAGGACCCAAAAAAGACCAACACATGACACATGGAAGTGTCCGAGATGGAGTCCGAGGTAGACCCGAGTTGGAGTCTGAGATGGACCCGAAGTGGAGTCTGAGATGGAGTCCCGAAGATGGAGTCCGAGATGGACCCGAGATGGAGTCCGAGATGGACCCGAGATGGAGTCCGAGATGGAGTCCGAGATGGAACCGAGACCGGGACCGAGACCAGGACCGAGACCGGGACCGAGACTGGGACCGAGATCGAGACCGAGACCGAGTCCGAATCCGGGACTAAGACCGAGTCCGAGTCCGAGTCCGAGTCCAAATACTAATACAGGCAGTTGGGTGAAAGCCCAAAGCGATCGTCCCCCGGGGGGGGGGCTGCGGGGGGTTCCAAAAGTATAGTAGGGAGAGAGTGGGGGTTGGAGCCCAGCAGAGCCAGTTTGGCCAGGAAAGGCCAATTTGGCCCAGGAAGGCCAAACCCAGTGTTGGGTGATGAGCTGACCACTGGGAAGTCCAAGACTAGAGTGAACACGGACTGACAAGCGGGGTAGCTTGGTGAAGTGTTCAAGAGCCGGCTCTAGTTCCCCCGGGAGATCGACTGTCCAATGCTCCCAGTCCAAGTGTGGGTGGCACTACCTACTTGGATACCAGGCGTGGCTCAACGGAACCTCGCTCTAAGCCCATGGCTAGAACACCCAAGGGCGGAAGGCGGGGAGAGTACCTAGGTGGCTCGCGTAAGGCCACGGTGTTCCGAAATGTTGTCCCCAAAGGCTAAGATTGTGGAAAGGAAGAGGAGCAGTCCTCTGGGGTAGTGACCAAGGACACAGTTGTATGGTGAGGAAGTCCCAGAGGACCGTGGGACTTAGTGGTTGGGCCTGTGGGCCTCGATCCAGTGGCAGTGTTGGCAAACACGGCCAGGGGCAGAAAGGGACTTAGTGGGGACTGACAGAGGGATATTAGGGAAGGCTATTCCCCTTGTCGGTGGGCATCCTATGGATGCTAAGGAGTGGATCTGAGATGACCACTCACGGATGGTTTGCCTAGTCTTGGAGAGCCATATTGGACTACCAATGTGGCAAAGGTGATTGGGCGTGGCCTTAGCGTGACAAGCTGCCATGTCGGTGGTACCTTTGAGTGTCGGTCATGGGATTGGACACGTGGAGCACTTGGACCAAGTGCAAATGTTAAGTAGCATGGATGCCATTCTCAGGGCTAGCAAGCCCAAGTCCTGAATTGGACTTATGGAGGTTGTGAATGAGACTCCTCTAAGTGGTCGGAGGTGTGGTTAAGTGACTAAAGTAGAATGGAAAATTTAGTCACTTACACAATAATTGAAACACTTTATACAAAGGGATTAAGAAAAATTAACACCACTACAAATCCACCGATACCATCTCTTAATGTTCCTCCAAATCCTAGCTCATCCACAAGTGAACCCTTATTATCTTCTATCATTCTGAGAGGAGGGGATGATGTGAGGTCTAAATGTATAGCTACGATGCCATATATTAATCTTAGCATAGTGGGATTTTGATAACTGTTGGATTAGTTTTAATTTGGACGAGCTATGTATAAGCTAGGTTTTTTGGGCTAATTGATATGCATATTTCTATATTTCCTTCCATATTCTATGCACTTATATATTTAAATAAAAATATTGTCAGTCATTATTTTTATTTTATTTTATTTTATTTATTTTTTATATTCACTAATAAGTGCAAGGAATATAGAAAGAGAATATAAAAAATATGGATATCAATTAGTATATAATAGCAAATGGTCTAAATTAAAACCAATCTAACGGTTACCAAAATCCAACTATGCTAATATTAGTATACAGCATCATAGTTGTACATTTGGACCTCACATCATCCCCTCCTCTCAGAATAATAGAAGATCATCAGGGTTCTCTTGTGAATGGGTCGGGATCTAGAGAAACATTAGGAAGAGGCATCGATGGATTTATAGGTGGTGTCAATTGTTCCTGATCCCTTTTTATGAAGCATTTCAATTGTTGCACATACAAAATTTCTAGAGGATTGGCTTATTGAATCTTATGCCGAACCTCACAAACTTGCAGTCCAACTTGCCGCAACACCCAATACGGTCCTTTCCACTGAGCAAAAAGCCCTTTAGATAAACCATGTACTATAAGTTGGGGAAAATGGATTAACACCAAATCATTCATTTTGTACTCTTAAGGTGGACAATAATGGGAGTTGTAGCACTATTATTGTCCCACTTGTATGCAACTTAGGTGTTCAACAAACTCTGTTTGGACAAGTGGAAGAATGCTTGTTAAATATTAATCCCACAATTTAGCATTAGTAACCCGTGGCAACCACAAAGGTAAATCTAACTTTGTTGGTAGTATTGGATCATGATTATATAGAAGTTTATATTGTGAAGCACCAATAGAACTCTACATCCCTATGACATACGTATACATAAGAGATAGTAAATAACTATCCCAATCCGAACATTTAAAGTTCACATACTTTACGATCATCCCATTGAAAGTCCAAATGAGTTATTCTACCAAACCATCTGACTATAGATGATAAACACTTGTGAAAATGTGGTATATCCTCAACTGAGATAAACATAAAATACCTCAACCATAAATGGGGAATTATTATCCAAAAGAATCAACTCCAGATAGGAATGCTGGAACATCACTCGATTGAGAAGGAAGTATCCAACAACATTTATAGATGCATAAGCAAGAGCATTGACTTCCACCAAATGAGTCAAATAGTTAAAAACAATAATGATATAGTCATTGCTAGCAGTTGATCGTAAAAGAAGTCCCACAAATCAAAAACCACCAACTCAAATAGATAGAAAACTACAATTGACTCCAATTGTCCTTCTGTAGCACGAGGGGGTGGCACCAAATGCAGATACGCATATACCAGATAACATCACATCTTAAAAAGATGATCAACAAAAATAATCAAGATACTGCACCTTATATAAAAAGTATTGCATATCATTCACACACTTTGGAATATGAAACTTTAAAATAGCCACAAATTTGTTAGGATCAACTTGCAAACCCTTACAAAAAATATGGTACCTAGGATAAATTGTGTCTTTGAACCCAAACATGCACTTCAACCACTTTAACTTAAAACCAACTTCTCATAGTTGATCCAACATCTTATAAATCATTAAAAAGATGATCAACAAAACAATCAAAATATTGCAGCTTACCCAAAAAGTATTGCACATCATTCACACAATTCAGAGTAGTAAACCTTAAAATAGCCACAAATTTTTTAGAAACAACTTGCAAACCCTTATGAGAAATATGGTATCCAAAATAAATTGTGTCCTTAGACCCAAATACGGAATTCAACTACTTTATCTTTAAACCAACTTTCTATATTTAATTTAACATTTTGTGAACATCACAGATATGTTCCTCCCACATTCCCTCCGAGTGGATCAAGACATTATCGATGAAGTCAACAATCACCTTTAGCATATCCAAAGAATCTAGTCCATCATCTGTTGGAAAGTTACTGGAGCATTATTCAAACTAAGCAGCATCACTAAGAACTCATATAAACTAAACAATGTACAAAAAATAGTCTTAGGAATATTTTCTTTGGCAATTGATACTTGCCAATACCTGAAAGCAAGATCTAACTTGGTAAATGATGACTTCTCCCTAGATAATCCAAGAGATCAATAGTGTGAGGAAGAGGGTATATATCGAGGATTGTCACTTTGTTTAATGGACAATAATTGATGCAAAAACGAATGCTCCCATCAAGTTATGTCATAAGATGAGATTCATATGTCTAAGGATGCCACAAATTTTGAATAACACCGTTTTCCAACATTTCTTTAATATTTGAATATAATATCTTGATTTCTTTAGGTGACTGACGATGAATTGGAACCTTGATTGGACGAGCATCTGTAATTAGAAATAAAATTATGTGTAACAATCTTAGCCCTAGATGACAAGTCAAATTCAAAGAGATCAGCATACTCTATCATAACTTGGTTAACCGCTACAATACAAAAACCATCAGAGGGATTGGAAGAGGGAAGAGAGGAATAAAACGGAAATATAGAAAGAAATAATAGGGAAACAAAAGTGATGGAAGCAGAGGTAGAAGTAAAAAGACGAAGAAGTACAAAAGTGAGAGGAATGGAAGAAATATAAAGAAGTATGAGACAAGAGGGAGAAACCTCAAAGTCATATTTGGCATAATTGCACCGCAACCAATCTATACCAAAGATGAAGTCAAAAACTTGACTCATCACCACTTGCAAGAACTACAACTTAAGCTCAAGATTTTTCACATGCACAACTAAGTCCTCTTCCCATATACATGTGTGTGTACAGCTGTTGCCATAAAGAATAAAAACTGGCTCTACCACATGACATAAATGTAAATGATAATGTGTAGCAATAAGCTGAGCAATAAAAGATAAACTCAAATCTATATTAACCAACACGGAGAAATTAATAAAAGATCTTTTGTTATAAAAATGAGTTTGGAAAGTAAACACTGAATAAACTAATGTTGAGTGAACCCCTTGATGATACTCCCAAAAGAAAGATAGAGGGATCACTAACTTATTTGCACAAAGTCCCTCTATTACTTGTGTAATTCCTTGTTTCCCATATGCATCTCAGTGTCTAGACCTTTCACTACAGTATTACAAATAGAATGTTGTTGATGCCAAGGTCTCCACTTAGAAAATGGAGGTTGCTAATTCGAAAAATGCCGACAACACTTATAAGTGTGATTAACTTCATTATATGCCCAGCAATGGACATCACAGCCACGACTATATCCTCGTCTTAGCCTTTAAATATGGGCAATACCAGCATCAACCTCTATTAGAACAGGACCATTTCCCATAAGCAATGGAGTTAAAGGACATGTAGTGAAAAATGGAAAATGCAATATCTCACAATGTTGTGCCAAACAAAGAGTATCATCAAGGATAGTTAGAGTAAGTGTATATACAAGTCTTACTAAATCTTGACGAAATGCTGGCTACAACATTCCCAACTTGATTCACTCTGACATATTTGGCTCCACACGAAGCAAAAAGCTTAAAAAACAAATGCCAAATTGCATTACCAATTCAGATGGCCCTTAACAAAAATGATGCAATTGTTAAAAGGCATCATCAAAATTGTCAATATGTCCAAATATGTGTTTGAAAACATCCAAAAAAATATTCCAATCCTTACAAATGGTTGCACTTAAAGTATTGTACCACTACAATGCCATCCCTTAGAGACACATGAGAAACTCAAGTAAACATTAAGTATCATCCCAAAAATGATATGTGGCAATCATCGTAAAGTGATTGAAGCAATGGTATACATCATCCCTAGGATTCCCACGAAAAAACTTCAGTGAATACGAGGATTGGTAGTAAGTGCGTTGTGAATACTACTATCAATTGAGTTTGATTATTTAATTGCAACCACATAACATTGAGCAATTGCACCAATTGCTACTCTAGAGTTAAAAGAGGAGGAGGCTACTATTCTACTATGAAGATGAATGAAAAGAAATAAGTAAAAAATAAAAAGTTAGAGAAAAGCTAGAAGAAAATAGAGATTTAGACAATACAAAAAGTTAGATCTAAACCAAAATTCCCAAATACCAACAAAGTTGCCTCTCAACGTTACTTCTATGTGAGTATATGAAATATGGAAAAAAAAATTACAAAAAATGTGCATATCAATTAACCCAAAAACCCTTGTTTATATATAGAAGCAAGTGGTTTAGATTGAAACCAATCTAACAACTACTAAAATCCCACTATACTAATATTAGTATATGGTATCATAGCTGTACATTTGACCTCATAACTAATTTTTAAAGAGTATTAGTTTTTATTTTAAGTTCATTTAAATAAAGTAAAAATAATATAAATATAAACTTACTTTAATTTTTTAATTTTGATTTACATGTTTTTTGCTTTGAGTAATTTTTTATATTAATTTTAATAAATTAAATTTTTTTTAAATATCAGAGCAAAGTGCATCATTTAAAATATTTGGATTTTTATTACCTTTTAATTAGAATATGCTTAAGAAATTTGGTTTCTCATGCAGATATCTACTGCATCCATACAAAAGTATATATGTATTTGGATATGCCGCAGGGGGAAGAGAAAGAGAGGATTGCGTGCTGGGATTGTTGGTTTTTGCGCTTTGTTAGGGTTTGTAGCTGCGGCTAGGGCGTTCCATGCTAGATCTACAGGTATGTGCCGCAGCGATCTAGGCTCGTCTTTAGGAATGCCAGCGATCTCCCCAGACTGCGGCGCCCGCCCGGCGCCCAGCTTGCTCTAGTTGCTAGGGGTTTCGGTCGGGCAGAGGGATGGGGCCTCTCTGTTCGCCGTGAAACCGGCTTCTTCCACCAGGGGAAAGGAAAATGAAGATCTATTGCCGGAGATCAGAGCAGATCATCGTGGTCGTCGTGTTTGCGGGATTAATTGGAGTTGTTCTCGCATTGGCTCTGGACGATTTTCCTGTTCCTAGACAAGGTAAAGTATAGTGATTTCTTCCTTGTCGCTTTTTTTTTTTTTTTTTTTTTGTGCTTGAAGTGGCTAAGTGTCACGCTTGCTGTTTTCTTCTAGATCATACGCGCAGGTGGCTGCTCCAAGGTGTCAATGACACGGGCTTCTCAACGAACGCGCCGTCTGTGTCACCCACCTTGGCTGCTCCACCCGGAAAGTCGCCCTCTCCTGGTATGCATTCTTCTTTCTTTTTCTCATCTTTTTTGCCGACACTTTTTAGTGTCATCCAGGCTGCTGTATGGACAATATGATGAACAGACCCGGTGGCGAGACTTGCTCCTGTGTCTATCCGATAGAGATCGGGCTACTTCTCGACAATGTGTCGTCCAACTTCATTAACTCCACCGTCGCCTTCCAGCACCAGCTCGCGTCCCAGCTCAAGCTCCAAGACCCGCAAGTGGTGATTACAGCATTCTATTATATTAGTACCAGTGAGCTCAATATGTCCATTTATCTAGGCCCCCTGGTCGGTGTTAGTTTCTCATCCGAAGAGGCTACAAGCGTCAAGGCTTCTTTGGATGCTCACAAGGTTCGTTTCAACTCTTCTCTTGTGGGAAACTACACGCTTCTTCGTTTCAACCTTTTTGGCCCGGAACCTGGTAAGCTTGACGTGCTCTTTTGTGCATTAACTTATCGCCGTGTATTTGTTTTGTACGTGCAGTGTCTCCATCGCCCTCACCAGTTTTCGCACCTTCCCCATCAAGAAATCAGCCTCTATCGACGCCCACCAACAACCAATCCTCCGCTTCTGAAAGGCCCAAAGGGAAGGTTCGGCTGGGAATTATACTAGGAGTTGGTATTGCAATAGTGGCTTTGCTTTGCCTTTCTATACTATTCATTCGTAAACTGGCTCCTGGAAACAAAGAATCTGAAGAGAAGGCAAGCTTGACCAAGTCAGGTTGGTTCTCTAAACGAATAGTTCTGCAATTTTTAATTTTCTTTCATGCAGGTCACACGTCCTCTTTTACTAAAGCATCGGACCCTCCTCAAATGCTCTCTTTGTTAACTCGTCCAACAAGCACGCGAATATTTTCCTACGAGGATCTCAAAGAAGCAACGAATGGCTTTGATCCGGCTAACTTGTTAGGCGAAGGCGGCTTTGGACGTGTGTACCGAGGGAACTTGAAAGATGGAATGGCAGTAGCGATCAAAAGGCTCAGCAGCGGTGGTCATCAAGGCGATAAAGAGTTTTTGGTGGAGGTGGAAATGCTAAGCAGATTACACCATAGACATCTCGTGAAGCTTGTCGGGTTTTTCAGTAGCCGGGATTCCTCACAGCATCTTCTCTGCTACGAACTTGTTCCTAATGGAAGTTTGGAGTCGTGGCTTCACGGTATGGATTTCGTGCTTGCAAGATCTATATTGTGCTAACATTACTCTCAGGACGACTTGGTGCAAACAACCCGCTAGACTGGGATACACGAATGAAAATCGCAATCGGTGCAGCGAGAGGGCTGGCGTATCTACATGAAGACTGTCAACCTTGCGTTATTCACAGGGATTTCAAGGCTTCAAACATATTATTGGAAGACAACTTCCAAGCGAAAGTTGCCGATTTTGGTCTTGCCAAGCAGGCTCCGGAAGGACAAACAAGCTACGTCTCGACCCGGGTCATGGGAACTTTTGGGTAGGAATCTCTTTTTCGTATTCGCTACTACTGATGTTTCTTTGCACAGATATGTTGCTCCAGAGTACGCGATGACTGGACACTTACTTGTGAAAAGCGACGTCTACAGCTATGGCGTAGTCTTGCTTGAGTTGCTCTCCGGGAGAAAGCCCGTGGACATGGCACAGCCTACCGGCCAAGAGAATCTAGTCACCTGGGTAAGAAAGTGCATGGTTTTCGCTTTTACTTTTAGTGCTAACGATCATTCTCAGGCACGGCCTGTGCTCAAGGATGTCGATCGCATCTACGAGCTCGCAGATCCCCGACTAAACGGCCAGTACCCGCGGGAGGACTTCGCACAAGTTGCTGCGGTAGCTGCTGCTTGCGTCGCCCCGGAAGCGAACCAGAGACCAACGATGGGCGAAGTGGTCCAGTCTCTCAAGATGGTGCAGCACAGCAACGAGTACACGCACAGCGGCGAGAGGGAAAACATGACGGTGGAGACCCCGGTGTCCCCGAGCATGTCGGACGGGACGTTTGCGACGAGCTGGAACAACCACAACACCCGGCAGACGTCGGCAACGTTTGAGTCGGATGGTACGTCGTCCTTCTTCTCCTCGGGCCCCTTCTCAGGCTTGGCAGCGCTGGACGAAGGCGAAGACGCGCAGCGCGGGCCGACCATGTCCGAGGATCTCCTCGAGGGAAGGTGATATGGATTGGTTTGTATGTAACTAATGCCATTCCTGAGAATAACAGTGGTCGAACTGATGGAAGCACAGTCTTCTCGGATTTTTCTAGAGACCTTGAGAACGAGTTATTACAGAGATTCTTCTTCCAAAGAGTGGGAGCTTTGCTTTGTCGTGGGATCTACGCTTGACGTTCCTGGCAGGGATTCGAGAACTATGGACTGGGTCGCAGAGAGGAGAAGAGAACACGGGGAAAAGAGTCAAGAAAAGACTGTAGGTTGTCGTCACTATGAGAGTGATCAATCGAGACAACCCACTCGATCGGTCAGGAGAAGCTTTCAATTGCCCTGTGGTCCATCCTCTTCTCCATGGATGGGGATCCACACTCGCGTGGACTTGGCAGCACGCTCGCGCGATTTAAACACCATTTTTTCCCCGGCATTGACGATCATCGCAGCGGAGATCATGGCGAGCTCCAGTCCCCTGTTTTTCAAGAGGATTTGCTTGAGGAGCCAGGCGACGAGGAAGGCGATCAACAAACTCAAGATCACGGTGGTGTGCGGGGTCCTGACGATCCTGGTGCTGCGAGGATCGATCGGAGCGGGCGAATTCGGCACGCCTCAGAAGGATTTCCACGAAATCCAGAGGCGCGTTCTCCGCGGTTTGGATCACTCTAGTCGAGCAATTCGCGGTGATCAATCGATCATTCCGTCGCTCCCTGGTGTGGATCACTCTATAATAGCTTCCCAATCGATCGAGGCAAAGATCGAGCAGCATCCTTACAGATTGGGTCCAAAGATCAGCGACTGGGACGAGCAGAGGTCCAAATCGATCCAATCGCGGCCCACAAAGCTCCTCATGGTCACTGGATCGCAGCCCAATCCCTGCGACAACCCCACCGGCGACAATTTCCTGCTGCGATCGCTCAAGAACAAGATGGACTACGCACGGCTCCACGAAATCGAGGTGTTCTACAACACCGCCACCATGGACGACCAGCTCACGGGGTTTTGGGCCAAGCTGCCGGTTCTCCGCCGTCTGATGCTCGCGCGCCCGGAGATCGAATGGCTGTGGTGGCTCGACAGCGATGCCGTCGTCACAGACATGGCCTTCGAGATACCCCTGGCCAAGTACGCTGGCCACAATCTTGTGCTGCACGGATGGGCCTCTGAGGTGTACGTCACGGGCAGCTGGTTGGGCCTAAACACGGGCAGCTTTTTCATCCGGAATTGCCAGTGGTCGCTCGACCTTCTGAACGCTTGGGCGCCAATGGGGCCAAAAGGGACGGTCAGGATCAAGGCCGGTGAAATTCTGTCCCAGAATCTCCGGAATCGTCCGGTCTTTGAGGCCGACGATCAGTCCGCCCTCGTCTTTCTGCTCCGGAATAACCAGCAGATGTGGGGAGAGCGCGTGTTCTTGGAGAACTCGTATTACTTGCATGGCTACTGGGTGGCGCTGGTGGATCGATACGAGGAGATCATGGAGAAGAACCAGCCCGGGCCTGGAGACGAGCGCTGGCCCTTTGTGACGCATTTTGTGGGATGCAAGCCGTGCGGGAAGGATCCGGCGTACCCCGAAGAGAAATGCCGGGTGGGAATGGAGAGAGCTCTAAACTTCGGTGATAATCAGGTGCTCGCGAGGTATGGGCTCCGTCACAAACATCTCGGGACAACGGAGACGGTCAATCTCGATAGTTCCTGATACAAAAATCTAAGTTTTAAGGGTTCTAAGGGCAAATCATCCATGGACAAGGGCACTGCACGAGCCACAGGCATGATTTGCGCCATGCTACACGAGGTAAGAGAGCAAGATCCATCGCTGCAAAAGGATGTTGGAGATCATCTCTCACTGCCGGAGCCAAACGCCCAAGATCAGACTGGAGACAATCAAAGTGCGATTGGAAAGGAGGCGCTGGTAATCTGGGCTTTGGACAAGGCTATGCCTGCGTGGAAATCGAGCTTGCCTCTGGATGTCTATACGAGAGTCTGGCTTGGGTTAAGGTGGTTCCTTGGGATGCATAGGCACAAGCAAGCTGTGACAACCCTTCTCAAGCATCACTATTAAAATTCCATCTGATCATTTCGCTCTCAGCTGATTGAGTTTGAGCATGTGAAAGACAAAGCAAGCTTCTGGGTTTTTGACGTAGGTAGTATTTTCTGTTGAGAACTCCATGGCGATGGCCGCATCGTTCCATCCAGCGAAGATTTGCAGGAAAGAGACGCATTCACGGCTGCTCTGCGAAACTGCGGAGAGCACAGATCTCTGCGATCAAACGTCTTCGATCCGTCATAACTCTCCGGATTGCTAGTCCAAGGGAGGATCACTGGGGAATCTTTGATGGAGAGATGTGGTGAGCTGTCTCGGGTTACTATCACAGGATGGAGACCAAGAAGCTGTCGACACCTCTTCCAGAGAATGCTGGACCATCCACGTTGCAACTCGTGGAATTCGTGGCTGCTGAAACCAAGAAAATTTACTCACTTGCAACTCCAAAGACAGCAATTGAGATTCAAGCGTGCATTGCAACCGCCTCATCACCGGACAATGGAACCTTTTGGAAGCCTTAACAATCAGTTTAATGGTTTATAGCAGGTTGGAGATGAGCAAATGCCCGGGAATACTTTGTAGTCGTTTGCTTTACACGCAAAAGGTCGCAAGTGCGAAACTCGCTGGAACCAACAAATTCTCTTTGCCTTTTGGGAAATGCTGGAGAGCCTTTGTGTTAGAGTTGGATCATGGTTTTTGATGACTCACATTTTCTCAAAATCTCTGCATTGATGGTTTTAATGAAGAAGTTTTGATTATTTGGGGCATTCTAGAGCTGGAAAAAAGTTTGGTCAATTCCACAGAATGGCACTTTCGGATGCATGGCACAAGATGCCACCGTACAGAAAAAATGAGCATATGCTGGTGTCTTTGTGGACGGGATGGGGAAGAACATTGGCTTGATGCATCTTTGCTCTCAAATGGAACAGAGAAATCGAAATACCTTCTGGAAAGCTTGACAAGAAACTTGCGTCTCAAAGAATAATCAAAACGTTAGAAAATATGAGTCATCACATGATCTTATACCAGCAAAAACAAAAACGTTAAGTTGATGTGGTTTCTAGAAAACCTGAATCGTGCTTAAAGGAAAACTTGTTCAGATTACTATTAAGATGGTTGAGATTGCTTCAGCAAAGAAAAGGAAAATATCTGACGACGAGGACGACAGTGAAGTAGAAGCTAAGCTTATAAAATAGATAGACTTTCTGAAGAGGTAAATTGAAATCGTTTCCAGGAAATGAAGTAATATTGTTTCCAGAACACTGAGAAAACGCCTGACTAGGCAGAAGAGCAAACACTTGCTCTTAGGCCTGCTCCTAGCAAAACACGAAAGGCGAAGGTACTGACAGAATTTGTTTAGAAGATCATGCTTTTGTTTTCTAGGGACTGGGCAAGGCGGGTTTAACCATAGCCGCAAAAGAAGATCCTGAGGTGTCCACCAAATCAAGCCACAAAAGAGTCTCATCAATGGCAGGGGCTTTTCATGGAGGTAGTGTCACATACTGTTTGTTGGTTTTTTTTTTTTTTTTTTTGTTTCCTGACAAGTGCAATGCAGGTGGAGGAAGGGATGCCATCTAACAATAAGATGGACCTTGGGCAAGAGGCGAAACTTAACCGCACGGTGGTCACCAAGGCATTCAAGTTCGAACGCATGCTGAAGAACATATTTCCAGTCAAAGCTTATGGCGAAGAAAATGACAGACCTCGCGTATCGTTGCGGGATTTATTGAGCTAAACCAGAGATATGCGTTAATTAAGTATATTGCATGCTGTTTATGCTAATCGAGTAGTGCAGTGCGATATTTTGTGGTGAAAAGGGTTGATGGTCTCGACATTCTGCTGGAAACGAGCCCACCTGGACATCCTGGACAAGTTAAGTTTGAGGCTCTGGAGAGTTCTCTTGAACATGGGGATTCAGCGACTTACTGATTTACTGATTTTTTGCCCAGAAATGGAAGATGGATCGTCTTTTGTTTGCATAAGTGGAAATAAATGGTCGCAAGCTGTGGGTACCAAGAGATTTGGTGGAGGCCAAGGGTGACGTCCTTGACTTGTCGTCACAACACTGTTCTTCACTGTGATGTACCCAAAAATGTTCCCAAAAGTTCAAGATAGAGCCAATCAATATTTTGTCCATTTTGCAGACTCTATAGCTGTAGGCTGAAGCCTGAAGACAAGCTTGGTAAGGAATCCTACGATAGATATCAAGCAGCACTGAACAAGTGCAAGGGCTTAAAAAACTTTCCAATGGACTCATTATCCCAGTGAGGAAGAGAGAATTCATGAGATAGTTCATACCAGTGTTTCTTATGCAGTTACCTGCAGGAGTTCTAAGATGCCTATGACAGAAAGATGTAGCAATTCTTGGGCAAATTACCATTGTGATTTGCAATCTAAACTAATTCTCCTTAAAAAACTTGTGAAAATGACAAATAAATGAAATAAAATAAACTTAAAATGATGACCATAATTCATTTTATTTATGAATTTTATATATAGAAAAAAGTATAAGTGAATCCTTTCATTCCAAATGTTGATTTATTATGTGGTTACTTTAATGTTAATTTTGTAATGTTAACAATATATAAAATTGTTGACTAACCCACGGAATAAAGTTTCAAATAGCAGGTATCTTGGTTGAACCATAATGTCAAAATGATTATGTATGTGAAAGAAGCAAAGACAATATTGTTCGGAATATAATAAAATTTAAAATTATTTAATATTTATTTAGATTTTGCTAGATATGAATAACCTTATATAAATTAGTTCTCCTTAAAACCTTGTAAATATAAAAATAAAATAAAAAATAAAATTCATTTAAAATAATGACCACAATTCATTTATATATATATATGAATTTAAATACATAAAAATAGTATAAAATTAATTAATTTTTATTTTTAGTTTCTCTAAATATAGTAAATTTTAAAATAAATAATAACTTTTTTCAATTTTTAATTTTTTCTATATTCTAAATAATATCCCCACTGTGAGTGCATGGAATATAGAAAGGGAATACAGAAATGTGTATATCAATTAACCCAAAAACCCTAGCTTATATACAGGAGCGAGTGGTCCGGATTGAAACCAATCCGACGGCTACCAAAATCCACTACGCTAATATTAATATACGGCATCGTAGCCGTACACTTGGCCCTCACATCATCCCCTCCTCTCGGAATAATGAAAGGCCGTCAGGGTTCTCTTGTAGATGGGCCGGGATCTGGAGGAACATCAGGAGGAGGCATCGGTGGATCTGTAGACGGTATTAATTGCTCCTGATCCTTTTGTATGAAGCGTTTTAACCGCTGCACATGCACAATCTCCGGAGGATTGGCCTGCTGAACGTCATGCCGAACCTCATAAACTTGTGGTCCAACTTGCCGCAACACCCGATATGGTCCTTTCCACTGCGCAAGGAGCCCCTTAGATAAACCACGTACCGTAAGATGGGGAAAACGGACTAACACCAAATCATCCACTTTGTACTCCGCTGGTGGACGATGATGGGAATTGTAGCGCCGTTGTTGTCCCACTTGTATGCGGCCTAAGTGTTCAGCAGACTCTGCTCGGACAAGTGGAAGAATGCTTGTCAAATATTGATCCCATGACCTAGCATCAGGAGCTCGTGGCAATCGCGAAGGTAAACCCAGCTCTATTGGTAATATTGGATCATGACCATATAGAAGTTTATATGGTGAAGCACCAACAGAACTCTGCACCCCTGTGACATAAGCATACCGAAGAGACGGCAAATAACCATCCCAATCCGAATGTTGAAAGTTCACATACTTCGCAATCATCCCTTTGAATGTCCGAACGAGCCGTTCCACCAGACCGTCTGATTGTGGATGATAAGCACTCGTAAAAGTGTGGCGTATCCCCAACCAAGATGTCAAAACATGAAATACCTCAGCCATAAATGCAGGATCATTATCCGAAAGAATCTGTTCTGGACAAGAATGCTGGAACACCACTCGATTGAGGAGGAAGTATCCAACAGCAGTTGCAGAGGCACTAGCAAGAGCACCAACTTCCACCCAACGAGTTAAGTAGTCAGAAGCAATAATAACATACTCATTGCCAGCAGTCGATCGCGGAAAAGGTCCCATAAGATCAAATGCCACCAACTCAAACGGACGAGAAACTGCAATTGACTCCAACTGTCCTTCCGCAGCACAAGGGGGAGTATTACGAGCTTGGCACCAAACGCAGCTACGCACATACCGGATAATATCACATCGCATCTCTGGCCAATAGAAAGATCTGCGCAGCTTCTTGGTGACACGACGGTGTCCCATATGCCCACCTAGAATAGGAGAATCATGGTAGGTATGGAGAAACCGCGGAATAAACACCGAAGGCACCACCAGCCGTAAATGAGCATCAGGATCTGTCCCCACAAAATAAAGAAGGCCATCTTCAAGGCGATATTGAGAATGTAAATGCCGAAAAGGCAAGTCATCAGCAAGTGATGCAGGATTCTCAAACCCATCTCGAAGCCTTCGAATCCACGGCTCAATCTTTTGAGCCTCGCGAACCTCATCCAGAGAAGGTAGATCTTGCTCTACGCCCTGTGGACACTGAACGTCAAGGACAGCAACCGCCGACGGCACAGAATCCTCATCTAGAAAATCCACAGATGTTGGAACAACAGGTTCGTCAGAAACATGAGAAGTGAGTGGAGAAGGAAGAGGAGCTCGAGAAAGGGCATCAGCATCAGCCATAGAACTCCCTGGGCGATGAACAACATCGAAATCATATATCTGAAGCTTCAAAGCCCATCGAGCCGTACGACTAACCAGGTTCTTCCGCTTCAATAATGAAGTAATAGCAGCATGGTCACCTTCAAGTAACGTCCAAGAACCATGTAGATAGGCATGAAGTTTCTCGAAACCCCAGACTGCTGCTAAACACTCCTTCTCCGTCGTGGAGTAGTTCATCTCCGCTGGTTGTAATGTACGGCTTATGTATGCAATGGGATGGCGCTGACCAGGCACGCTGGAGCTCTCTTGCATCAACACACCTCCAAAACCAATGTCAGAAGCATCCACGCGCAAAATAAAAGGTCGAGTGTAGTCAGGATATGCCAAAACCGGAGGAGTCGTCAATAGCTCTTTGAGATTCACGAACGCCCGCTCACAATCGGGAGACCAGATGAAAGATGACGTTGATGACTTCAGCAACGCTCGCAATGGTAAAGTGCGATCGGAAAGATGATCCACAAAACGACCGAGATACTGCACCTTACCCAAAAAACGCTGCACATCATTCACACACTTCGGAGTAGGGAACTTTAGAACAGCCACAAGTTTGTCAGGATCAACTTGCAAACCCTCACGAGAAATACGGTACCCAAGATAAGTTGTGTCCTTGGACCCAAACACGCACTTCGACCGCTTCAGCTTTAAACCAACGTCGCGTAGCCGATCCAACACTTTACAAACATCACGAACATGCTCCTCCCACGTCCCCTCCGAGTGGATCAAGACATCATCAATGAAGTCAGCCGTCACCTCCGGCATATCGCAAAGAACCTCGTCCATCATCCGCTGAAAAGTTGCTGGAGCATTGTTCAAACCAAACGGCATCACAAAAAACTCGTACAAACCAAATGGTGTACGAAAAGCAGTCTTAGGAATATCGTCTTCAGCCATCGGTACTTGCCAATACCCAGAAGCAAGATCTAGCTTGGTGAACCAACGACTTCGCCCCAGACGATCCAAGAGATCAGCAGTGTGAGGAAGAAGGTACACGTCCGGGATCGTCACTTCATTTAATGGACGATAGTCGATGCAAAAACGAATACTCCCATCAGGCTTCGTCACAAGATGAGGTTCACATGCCCAAGGACTCCGCGACTTCCGAATAACACCCTTCTCCAACATCTCCTTGACGTTTGCACGTAAAATCTTGATCTCCTTGGGTGACCGACGACGAACAGGAACCTTGATTGGACGAGCATCCCCGGTTGGAATGGGATGACGTGTGGCAATCTTGGCCCCAGACGATAGGTCAAATTCAAAGAGATCAGAATACTCCTTCATGAGCTGGTCAACAGCTGCAACACAAAGATCATTGGAGGGATCGGAAAAGGGAAGAGCAGAACAAAATGGAAACACAAGAGGAAATAATGGGGGAACAAAAGTAATGGAAGCAGAGGTAGAAGTAGAGGGACGAAGAGGTACGGAAGTGAGAGGAATGGATGAAACATAAGGAAGTATGAGACAAGGGGGAAAAGCCTCAAAGTCACACTTGGCATGATTGTGCTGCAACCAATCCATACCAAGAATGAGGTCAAAAGCTTGACTCGGCACCACCCGCAACGACTGCAACTCAAGCTCGAGATCGCCCACACGCACAACCAGGTCTGCCTCATCTCGTGCACATGCATGTGTACGGCCGTTGCCATAAAGAATGAAAACTGGATCCGCTGCACGACGCAAGTGTAGACGACAACGTGTGGCAACAGGTCGAGCAATAGAAGATAAACTCGAACCTGTATCAACCAACACGGAGAGAAGAATAGGAGACCTCTTGTTATAAAATCGAGCTTGGAAAGTAAACACTGGATGAACCGGTGCCGAGTGAACCCCTTGATGATACTCCCGAAAGAAAGATGGAGGGGTCACTAACTTATTCGCGCAAGGTCCCTCCATTACTCGCGCGACTCCTCGTTTCCCGAATGCACCTCGGTATCCAAACCTTCCACCGCAGCAGCACCAACAGGACGTTGCTGACGCCAAGGTCTCCACCCAGGAACTGGAGGTCGCCAATCCGGAAAGCGCCGACAACGCCGATAAGTATGACCAACTTCATCACACGCCCAGCAACGAATGTCATGGCCACGACCACGTCCTCGCCCTTGTCCTTGGACTCGAGTAGCAGCAGCATCAACCTCCATGGGAACAGGACCATCACTCATAGGAAGTGGAGCTGAAGGACGTGTAGCAAGAAGTGGAAGAGGCAACGTCTCATAACGTTGTGCTAAGCGAAGAGCATCGTCAAGAGTGGCAGGAGCAAGTGCATGCACAAGTCCGACAAGATCTTGACGAAGTGCTGGCCACAGCATTCCTAGCTTGATCCGCTCCGACATATTTGGCTCCGCACGAAGCAAAAGACTTCGGAAACGAACGCCAAATTGCATCACCGACTTAGATGGCCCTTGGCGAAGACGATGCAATTGTTGGAAGGCATCATCACAATCGTCGGCGTGTCCGAAGGCGCGTTTGAAGACGTCCGGAAGAACACTCCAATCGCCACGAGTAGCTGTGCTCAATCCATTGTACCACTGCAATGCCGTCCCTTGAAGACATGTGGGGAACTCACGCAAACGTCGAGCATCATCCCAAGAATGATATGTGGCAATCACCGTGAAGTGATCGAACCAATGGTACACATCATCCCCAGGATTCCCACAAAAGAACTCTGGCCGAACGCGAGGATTGGCACCAAAAGCAAGAGGAGTTGTACCATGTGCCGTGAACGCTGCCATCAACTGAGTTTGGTTGTTCAATTGCAAGCGCATAGCATCAAGCAATTGAACCAACTGCTGCTCTAGAGTCAAAGGAGGAGATTGCGGATCGGCCATGAAAATGAATGAGAAAGAAAGAGTAAAAGAAGAGAAATGACAAAAAGCTAGAAAGAAATGGTAGATCTAGACAATGCAAAAAGCTAGATCTAAACCAAAATCCTAAAAGGAAAGAACAAAAGAAAGGAAATGGAAAAAGTTAGATCTAGACAATGCAAAAGCTAGATCTAAACCGAAATCCCACATCCAAGCACTCCCCAGGGACAATCAAAGGTGCCCCTCAACTCCACCAATGTGAGTGCATGGAATATAGAAAGGGAATACAGAAATGTGCATATCAATTAACCCAAAAACCCTAGCTTATATACAGGAGCGAGTGGTCCGGATTGAAACCAATCCGACGGCTACCAAAATCCACTACGCTAATATTAGTATACGGCATCGTAGCCGTACACTTGGCCCTCACACCACTAATTTAACTAAGATATCTGCCACTTTAAAATTTTGTTCCCTAACTATCTTATATATTATTTATATTGCAAAATTAGTGTTAAAATAACCACAACAATAAATTAATGGTTCTAATATAATAACTTGATAGCCTCAAAATTAGAATGTTAATATCTTTCTATTCAATTTTTTGCTTGTATTTATGGAAAAATTTATTATTGCAATTATTACTATATTTAAACCACGAATTTGTAAATGTGTTACATAAAAGTGTAGCTTTAGTGGAAGGGCATATATTTTCTGAGTTAGCTAATTAACATTAAATGACACTTGTAGGAGAAGTAAACAACATCCATTGAAAGTATTCTTGATTATATTTATTTTATATTTATCTAAATATAGTAAATTTTAAAATAAATATTAACTTATTTTTGCTATATTCCAGATCTTATGGTTGAACAGCTAAATTTTTTATTAATAAACTACAATTACAACTGAATTACATTTTTTATTTGTGGTTAATCAGCTAACATATCTGTTTTATCATCCTCTTCTACATCACTGATGCAAAAAAGTAAAATGACTATAAGTCATGAAAGTAAAGACTTACCTGTCATGTGCTTCTTATTTTGTGATGAATGTAAGTTGGTCTCTTAGAATTCTTTCCCATGGCACTTTCCTTGACACTTCTCTGATAGTTGGCAGAAGAAACTGTTGAATTTTCCAGGTTCCTGTAGTGGCAGAAATGTAAAGGAGGAGTTCTAAAGCAACAAAAACCAAAACTTGGAAAAACACTCACTTCTTGCATCACATAAATGCAAGGTATGAAGAAGATCATCTTCTGGAGCATCGTAAAAGAAAAGACTTACAACAAGGCAATGTCATGTCTTCAGAAAGGTGCTTTCCCAGCACAACGAGCCAACAAAGCTTCGAAGTCCTGAACTGGATTAATGCCACCCACTTCCTCAACTTGAAGCCCAAATGATAGAATACTGATGGAAGTGTTTGCTTCTTTTGCATCTGGCTTGTCTCAGTTCTATCTTTCCAAATACTTCTCTGAGCTGTAAAGAAATAATACATTACCTGCACATGCACTAAAGTAAACTGGCTGCAAAGTTTTTCCCACCTTTTTCATCAAACTTGGTTCCACCATCTACTTTTGTGTGTCATCCAAAGACACTGCTTTAATAAGCAAAAGTTATAAACCCGATCTTCAGAACAACATCAACATCATCATCATCATCATCAGGAGCAGTTTCCCAAACTGCCACAGCCGTCGTTCAAGGGAGGGTTGGTTGACATGGTTGTCAGAAAATTTTTTTCGGATGTCCTGAGCAGCACTTGAGTGTTCATTGGTTGAGTGAGGAATTTAACATGTGTTCAGTGGCAACGCGTTTCTCCCAAATTGGAGGCAGATGCTCACGGCCGTCCGATCCCGTGCATGGTAAAATTTTCTTGATCTTCAAACAACAAGAGGCAGTGCTGGTTCTGGCGAGTTTCGAACTCGCGCTACTTTCATGACTCCTTTTCTTACTTTCAGAGTGGAACCATGATACTTGATCAAAGTCCCTTTCCGCGGGACATTTGCTGGAATCGATCAAAGCTCTAAAAACGTTGCACCGACGATCAATCTTGATACAAAAATCCAAGTTTTAAATCCCCATGGACAAGGGCACGGCACGAGCCACAGGCATGATTTTTGCCATTCTACACGAAAGATCCACCTCTGCAAAAGGATGTTGGAGATCATCTCTCGCTGCCAGAGCCTAAATCGAAGGTGCCATTGGAAAGAAGGCGCTGGTCGTCTGGGCTTTGGACAATCCAATCACTGTAGATGCCTGTGTGGAAATCAAGCTTGCCTCTGGATGTCCATACGAGAGTGGTTCTTTAAGATGTACAGGTTGTAAAGCATCAGTATTAACAAGAAGCTCTCTCCTTTTTCTGTGCCCAACTAATTCTACATTACAGTTTTAATGTACTACTTTAGGATGAGTCATCCCAACCATCACAAGAGCCCCTCAAGGAAGTACATCAGTGCTGGTTTTATTCCCTTTTATTTCTGTGATTTCTACTGCACACGAAGGTTCACACATTCTTTGGACTTCCCGCTGCAATCAAAACCTGTGCACGCTGCCAGCGGGCCTCTTGAACCATGGAGGTGATCTTGTATACCAAATCAATTACATCACGTACTATGAGGACGCTGTTGGCCTGGCACGGAAGTAAACAGCTGTTTTGGAGTTTGAGAAGGTAATGGCCTTCAAGCACTCCATCTCAGGGAACTGCTCGTTCACAATTGTAAAGCAGTGAAGGGTTTTGTTTCAAAGGGTCAATTGTATGGATTTCTGAGAATACTCAAAATTATTATAGTTTATATAAATTTATTCTTCAACTAAATAATAATTATATTCACATAAAAACCTCAAAGTAAACAAACTCAAACCACTTTCCAGATTCTTAGACGTTGATTGCTGCAAATGATTGAAGCGGAATCTTGCAAGATTCTACAAATGGCAAAAATTTAAGGAGATCTCGCGTCAACATCGCCGTGCTTCCTCCACAGCGAGCTCGCAGATCTCCAACGGCGAACACCAACGTACCAGCCTAGTTGGATCCAAATCCTGAGGTAGATGTTGGTCCCGGCCAGAGACTTGTTGTTCTTCATGAAAGGCAGGCCCATGTTGAACGCCCAGATCACGTAGTCCTCCTTGGTGACGCTTTCCCTGTCCGCCCTGAACTTGCGAGTGAAATGCTTGGCCAGGTCCTTGAATAGCTCTTTGTCTATCTGGGGCGTCAGAGAGACGATCGTAAAGATCATACACAAGGCTTTGTTGATGATCCTCCTGTCAGGGAATCCAAGTTAGATGCTGGAAGGAATCGTTTCCATTGTCATACATCCGAAGGTATAGAGTCTTTTCAGGGAGTGTGGGGATGGCAATTAGGAACGGCTCCTTGTGGTCTCTGCAAGAAGGAGAAGATTCAGTTCCAGTAAGATATTGTCAAGAACGACAAGGAACTTACGGATCCTCGTACAGGAGGAGTGCTGCGTTGCTGCTGCTGCTAGCCGCGGGAATGTTGATACTGTCCCTAGCAGCGGGATTGCTGGCACCTCCGCCACTGCTCTTCCCGGGATTGCTGGTACTGCCGCTAGCGGGATCGCTCTTACTGCCGCCACCACTGGTCTTCGCGGGATTGCTTGTAATGCCGCTAGAGGGATCACTTTGATTGCCGCCACCACTGCTCTTGGCGGGATCGCTTTTACTGCCGCCACCACTATTCTTCTTTTTCGCGCCTTTCTTCCTGGAAAAAAACATTATACGATCTAGAGGACCACAGTTTAAAACGAACAAGAGGCCGGAAGGAAGAGGCAAAGAGCCAGGAAGGCAAAGGGACGGGAGGAGGATTTGATACCGAGCCGCATTCCGATATTTCAAATGACGGATTCTCATATCGGGAGGCATCCCCCGTGCTGCCCGATCAAATCTGTCCGATAGAACGATTATAGCAAATGCGAGCATTGATTCTAGCTTTGCGCATGCCGATCGGCTGAGGGAAGGCAAGAATCTGGCAAGCTTCATGGAGCGCAAGAATCTGCTCGGAAAGGAATGGTAGAGAAAATTTCCAGAGTACATCGCAGGAAGACATCGATGAAATCTAACCTTCTGCCCTTCCCCATCCCGTCCAAAAAGACACGAGCTTGGAGGAACCTTCAGATTTAATATACGCTTCGCTCCTTTGATATCTAGCATTCTTTTCTGTACTGTGCACGAAGAGGCATCTTGTGCCATGCACCCCAAAGTGGGCATTTGCTGGAATCGCTTTCCAACACTGGAGTTTGACAGTCAAAAATAAACACTGACTGGAATATTTTATATATTTATAAAAAATTCTTCACTAAAGAAGTCATGAAAAAGCATAATCTAACACAAATAAATTTAGTGGCTCTATCATTTCCCAAAAGGCAAAGAGAAATTTTTGGTTTCATGAACCATGACATTCTGAGGCATTTGCTGGATTCTTTTCGAGCTCTAGAACACTTAAAATATTCATAAAAAATTCATCACCAAAACCATCAATGCAGTGATCATGTACCTCACCCAACAACAATCGAGTGACCTTTTACGTACTCCATTTTGAAGGGCTGAAAAAATCGAATCTTCCTCAATGGTTCCAGCGAGTTTCGAACTCGCGACCTTTTGCGTGTAAAGCAAACGTGATGACCACTACACTATGGAACCATGATGTTGCTTGTAAGCAAGGTTTTCCCGCTAAGTGCTAGCTAAGCAGCGGCGCTAACAAAGTCTTCCAACCATGTGAGATTTAAGTGTCGGTGGGGTAAAGGAGAAAGAATGCGCGTTATTTGGATCATGCCTTTAACCGAGCCTGCGACAGAGATAAAATAGATAAAAAAGGAAGAGGACACGTAGCAATATAAAAGCTACAGCGCTGTTTACTGTTCTTCCCTCGCTATCTTTTGATCCGCTCGTCCATCGCTTAGCGTCTTGATCTCGAGGTAAGCAAACGCCCGGATCGCGCAGTCGCGATTCGCGAGTGCCCGCCTTGGGGGTCAATTGGAGGTCTAAATCGGCGGATTTGGCAGGGATTTCGGGCAATGGCGTTCATTCTCCTCCATGGAACCCTCCATGCCACGATCTACGAGGCCTCGGACCTGGAGCACGATCACAGCGCCGGGGGTTTCTTCAATAAGGTGTGCTATCTCGATCGATCTAGAGCTAATTTGCTGCGGCTGTGATCTAGGCCTTAGCCAGATCCCAAATCTGGTCCAAGATTTCTTCTTCTTTGGCACATTTCTTTGGAGTCCTTGCGCTATTGATCATCCTTTTTTTCCCTTGCTCCAGATTATCGGAGGAATCACTGGCGATGGCTCACACAAGTTCTATGCCACTGTCGATCTGGAGAAGACTCGCGTGGGCCGGACGCGCATGATTGGAAAGGGCGAGTCATGGAACGAGAGCTTCCACATTTACTGCGCACACAATGTTTCCAAGGTGGTGGTGACCATCAAGGACGACAAGGCCATCGGGGCGGTGCTCCTGGGCCGAGCTAGCATCGAGGTCTCGGAGCTCCTCAGCGGCGAGACTGTGGAGAACTGGTATGATCTCTACGACGACAACGGTGAGAAACGTGGCGACTCCAAGGTCCGGATCAAGCTCCAGTTCCACGAGGCCACCAACGATCCTCGCTTTGGCCGAGGACTTTGCGATGGAAGGAAGTTCCAGGGGGTGCCTTTCACGTACTGCCAGCAGCGGAAGGGATGCAAGGTGACGCTCTACCAGGACGCTCATATGACCGAGAACTTCCTGCCCGATATCAAGCTCGCGGGTGGTGGGAAGCATGCCGAGACCAGGTGCTGGGAGGACGTCTTTGAAGCTCTCACCAATGCCAAGCACCTCATCTATATCACCGGCTGGTCCGTCTACACCGAGATCAAGCTCATCCGAGATCCCGAGAGGCAAATCCCCGGCAGCTCTGGCGTCACTCTCGGCGAGCTTCTCAAGAGGAAAGCCGAGGAGGGAGTTCGTGTGCTCATGCTGGTGTGGGACGACAGGACGTCGATTCCCATCGTCAGGATGGACGGGCTCATGGCAACTCACGACCAGGAAACTCTCGACTACTTCAGGGGCACGCAGGTCAAGTGCTTGCTGTGTCCGCGCAATCCAGACGACGGCCTGAGCGTGGTGCAAGAGTTCCAGATCGGCACCATGTTCACTCACCACCAGAAGACCATCATTGTCGATGCTCCTCTCCCGGGAGCTCAGGGTGATTCGCAGCAGCGAAGAATTGTCAGCTTCGTGGGAGGGATCGACCTCTGCGATGGACGCTACGACAACCAGTACCACTCGCTCTTCCGGACGCTCGATTCCTACCATGGTGACGACTTCCACCAGCCAAATTTCCAGACCGCGAGCATCAAGAAGGGAGGGCCGAGAGAGCCGTGGCATGACATCCATTCCAAGCTCGAGGGGCCGGTTGCCTGGGACGTCCTCCACAACTTCGAGCAGCGGTGGCTGAAGCAGGCGGACGAGAAGGACTTGCTGCTGCCAATAAGAGAAGTCAGCGACATCGAGCCCCCGGCCGAGGTGACTTTCCGGGACGATCCCTCGACATGGAACGTTCAGCTGTTCCGGTCTATCGACGGTGGTGCCGCGGCAAACTTCCCCGAGGATCCAGAGCTCGCGGCCAAGGCTGGGCTTGTGAGCGGCAAAGACAGCACCATCGACCGCAGCATCCAGGACGCCTACATTCATGCCATCCGGCGAGCAAAGGACTTCATCTACATCGAGAACCAGTACTTCCTTGGGAGCTCGTTTGCGTGGGACACTGACACCGACGCCGGTGCGTACCACTTGATCGCCAGAGAGCTGGCTCTCAAAGTCGTGAACAAGATCGAGCAGGGCGAGCGGTTCGTCATCTACGTGGTGGTTCCAATGTGGCCTGAGGGACTCCCCGAGAGTGGACAGGTGCTCGCCATCCTCGACTGGCAGAAGAAGACGCTGGACATGATGTACAGGTCGATTGCGCAGGCTTTGGACGCCAAGGGGATCACCGACGAGAGTCCAAAGGACTACCTCACTTTCTTCTGCCTGGGAAACCGAGAGACGCCGCAAGACGGCGACTACGTCCCGCCGGAGGCCATCGAGGAGGAGGCAACGAACTACAAGGGAGCACAGGAGCACAGGAGGTTCATGATCTACGTTCACTCCAAGATGATGATCGGTAAGTCTTCCAGCCTTTTCGTTTTCTTTCCACGCTCAAACTTTCACGGTCGAGTCCATAGTCATAGTTTTTGTTCTAGCACACTTGACTGACTAGACTTTCTCGTAACAGTGGACGACGAGTACATCATCGTCGGGTCGGCCAACATCAACCAGCGCTCCATGGACGGCGGCCGCGACTCGGAGATCGCCATGGGAGCGTACCAGCCGTTCCACACGTCTCACCACCACGCTCCTCGCGGCGACGTCCACGGCTTCCGGATGTCGCTGTGGTACGAGCACCTCGGCAAGCTGGACAACGCGTACCTCCACCCCTCGAGCTTGGAGTGCGTGAGGAAGGTGAACGAGCTCGCGGACGAGTACTGGGCGATGTTTGCCGGCGAGGAGGTGGTGGATCTCCCCGGGCATTTGCTGAGCTACCCGATTGGAATCACGACCACTGGAGAGGTTTGCGAGCTTCCGGGGCGATCGCAGTTCCCGGACACCAAGGCCAACATCCTGGGAGCGAAGTCGGATGTTTTGCCACCTATCTTAACGTCTTAGAGTGGTGTGATCTTAGAACTCTATGTTAATTTTAAAAGTCAACTATCGTCAACAGAAGTCAAAGTAAAAAAGTTGACAAGATAATCGACATGTCAATGTAAGTCCTAGCCCTAATGTAGTCAAGTCAAAAAGCCCGAATATACTAGTTGACTTTGACGAAGAGAGTTCTACTTTGAACTGACCAAGATTTTCGGGCAATGCCGGTCAACTTACGATGATATACCTTCTTTAAAGAACGCAGAAGGGAAGATAGTCTCTTCTTCTTCTAGCTGGGCCTCCCTCCAGCGATGGCGGGATTCCTGGCGCTCATCCTCTCCAGCTTATGGGTTCTTCTCCTCTTGGGCGGCTGCCATGGAGAGGAATTGGAATTCGCGACGAGCGTGGACACCTCCGACATCGCGGCTCTCCGCTCCTTCGCCGCCCACATCCGCCACGACCCCAGCGGCGCGCTGCGCTCCTGGCGCCGCGACGAGGAGGCTTGCACCGCCTGGAGCGGCGTGGAGTGCTCGTGGATCCACGGCAGCCAGGGATTCCGCGTCGTCTCCATCCGGCTGCCCAAATCTCTCCTGGAAGGTGAGCTCTCCCCGCGGCTGGGGCTCCTCTCGGAGCTCCGCGTGCTGGATCTGTCCGCCAATCGCCTCTCGGGCCTCATCCCGGACGAGATTGCCCAGCTGCCCAAGCTCCGCTCCATCGATCTCTCCAGCAATCGCCTCGTGGGTCGGATCCCTACTGGGAATGGGAATGGGAATTCCCTGCGCAGCGCCGCGGCATTCGCTGGGAATCCCGGCCTCTGTGGCTGGCCCTTAGATCGCGAGTGTCCTCCATCCTCGATCATCACCACGAAGAAGCACTATTCCAGTGCCCGGCGAGCACTCCTCCAGGACGGCGCTACAGCTCCATCGCCATCGCAATCGCCGACCCCTCCGAGCTCCAATGGCAGCGAAGCTCCATCGCCCAGCGCCGCGGCGGCAGGATCATCCCCGCGGCACAAGGGGCGCAGCAGGGCGCGGCGGTGGGGCATCGGCGCGGCGCTGGGCGTGATCGCCGGCTCGGTCTCGGGCGTGCTCGTGGGCATCATCGCGCGCGCGGGGATCATCGTCTACAAGCGCGCGCGCGCCAAGAACGGCCCCATCATCTTCTTCCACAAGCTCACGCCCAAGATGCTTGCCTTCCTCGATTCCCCGGAGTCCTTCCAGCAAATGCCCCTCCTGGGCGCCGGCGGCGCGGGCAAGGTCTACAAAGCCGTGCTCGAGGGCGGCATGGAGGTGGCGGTCAAGCGAATCCCGATCCAGCCGCCCGAGCCGCCGTCGTCGTCCGATGCCTCGCGATCCAGCGGCAAGGGCAGCTTCGGCAAGCGCCACACGGTCGCCGAGATGGAGACACTTGGCAAGATCCGCCACGTCAACCTCGCGTGGCTCTACGCGTACATACTCAAGCCCGACGCCCACCTCCTCCTCTACCAGTACATGCCGCGCGGTAGCCTCCAGGACGTGCTGGCCCGGGTCCGCGACGGCGCGATGGAGCTCGAGTGGTCCGCGCGGCAGCGGATCGCCACCGGCATGGTCCGCGGGCTTAAGTACCTCCACTACGATTGCAGCCCAAAGATTCTCCACCGCGACCTCAAGACGAGCAACATCTTGCTGGACGAGGAGCTGGAGGCGCACCTGGGCGACTTCGGGCTGGCCAAGGCGCTGCCCGACGGCATGACGCACGTCACGACGCAGGTGGCGGGCACCATCGGGTACATCGCGCCCGAGTACCACCAGACATGCAAGTTCACCGTGAGCAGCGACGTCTACAGCATGGGCATCGTCCTCGGCGTGCTCATCAGCGGCCGCGAGCCCACCGACGAGTTCTTCAAGGATTTCCCCGGCGGCATCGTGCCGTGGATGTGCTACCTCGTCCAGAGCGGCCAGGAGCTCAGGGGGATCGACCCGACACTGCTCAAGCCAGCAGCGCGAGGAGGAGGAGAAGGTGGCGGCGATGATACTCTCGGCCAAACCCCGGGATTTGCGAATCTGGACGAGATAACCGAGATGAAGCGGGCGATGCGAATCGCTTGCTTGTGCACCAAGTTGAATCCGCAGGACCGCCCCTCCACGAAGGACGTGCTCGTCATGCTCAACCCAGGGAAGCTGGAGAACGTCCGTCCCATGGAAGAGCTCCTGCGAGATGGATGAGAGGAGAAAAACTAAACGATACGTACTTGGAAGCTGTGAGCTCAGGAAAGCTTTCATCAACTTTATACGTACGTGGAAGCTGTGAGCTCAAGAAAGCTTTCATTAAAGTGTGGCTTTCCCATTAAGAACAAGTATGAAACAAACATTATATACGTACTTGGTGCCGAGCGAGCTTATTCTTGAACTTCCATCACAAACTTCTCAATGAGAAATCATACCAAGAATTACGTACTTGGTGTGTTGGTCTTCCTTCGATCCGTATCACACCAGTCTGGCGAGACTTCTTCGTCTGCTGTTAAACGTAAACACCCCCTTGAGAACCAGCATGAGCTCTCCGGGCAGCTTTGACCAGATCACGTTGACTAAAGGCCACTGTACACAGTTAAGCTTTTCTTTTACTTAGTCGCCAATCTTCTTTTACTTAGTCTCCTTATACTTGAAGCGATACGCGAATGAAAGATAGAAGAGAAAGTTGACGACGCTGAGCGCTGCCAAGAGCCAAAAGAAGTAGTTAATGTGGCCATGGTTGAGGTTGTCGGCGATCCATCCGGGCTTCCCATCCCTCCGGGTGATCTTGGTAACGATGGTCACCAGCAAGCTCGAGAGGTAGTTCCCCAGCGCCACCGTCGCCAGCGACAGCGCCGAGCCCAAGCTCCGCATGGCGTCGGGCGACTGCTCGTAGAAGAACTCGAGCTGCCCGATGAAGGTGAACACCTCCGACGCCCCGATGATGAAGTACTGGGGGATTTGCCAGAAGATGCTGAGCTGCGCGTTGAGGAGCTTCGGGAAGTTCTTGTCGTCGGCATCCACCAGGCCTTTCTCCCTCGCGACTCGCAGACGCTGGATCTCCAGGACCGCCGCCACCACCATGGAGATCGTGGAGATGACGAGACCGATTCCCATCCTCTGGAGCTGCGTGAATCCCTGTGGATGGCCGGTGTACTTGCGGACGAAGGGGACGAGCAGGCGGTCGTAGATCGGGACCAAGATCAACACGCTGAGCGGGTCAAACATGGAGAGCGATGCCGACGGGACCTTGAAGGTGCCGAGGATGTAGTCCATCTTGAGGCCTTGCACCACGAACAACGTCGACATCTGAGCGTAAACTGTGGAGAAGACGATGACGCTGGCCCAGATAGGAACGATTCGTAGCAGGATCTTCACTTCCTCGACTTGAGTGACCGTGCAAAGATTCCACTTTGTCGTCGGTCTCGACTGGTTCTCGATCGCTGCCTTGTCCAGGAAACTTTCAAACCGAAAGTCACAAGAACTTAGAATGAAGCGAAGCCCGCAAAAAATATATAAGGAGCACTTCTTCACCTGTATTCTGCTGTATGCTGGATTTTTCGGCTCCCTTCGATGGCGGACGCCTTCCCGTCGACCTCGTAGAGCATGGTCTCGTCGGCTGGAAGACGTAGCCTCCAGTTCCGGATGGCTGCGACGATAACTTGAGCGATCCGAGTGAGCGGACTTCCTCCTGGTTTCTGGTGCCTGTACTGCTTGGACCCGATGAAGAAGCCCACAATTGCTATTCCCATTGCTGCTGCCGGTATGCCAAATCCCCAAGCCCAGTTGACGCTTTGCTGGATGTAAACGAGAAAGGTGCTGGCGATCATGGCACCGACGTTGATCGAGAAGTAGAACCAGTTGAAGAAGACAGTCATATACTTCTTCTCCGAGAGGTCTTCGTCGTCAAACTGGTCTGCTCCAAAGGATGAAACGCAAGGCTTGATTCCACCAGTGCCCAGCGCTACCAGATAGAGAGCCAGATAGAATGATCCGATCTGACCAGGCGAGGCCCCAGGACAAACGTCCCCCACACAAGACGGTGGTTTTAACGATGGAACTGACGCTGATAAAGTGAGCAGAACCATTCCCTGTAAGAAAAACAAACTTTTAGCTGCGAAGCTATGAAAGTCGAGAAAGAAGAACTTACCACAAAGTATACAGAAGAGAAGGCAGCGATCGTCCAGTAGCGACCGAGGTAGGCATCGGCCAAGAAAGCTCCTATGAGAGGCGTGATGTCACACGTTCCAGACCAGTTCGTCACATTGGTCGATGCAGTCGCGTTGTGCTGATGGAGTTTGTCGGTCAGAAACACCACCAAGTTTATGGACATTCCATAGTAGGCAAGCCTCTCACAGCATTCGTTTCCTGTTCAAGGCAAGATCAAGCAAGATATCAAACAGTTTCGTTTCTTTGTTGCTCACCCAAGATATAAGGACACGCTTTCCAGCCGCCGGTAGTTCTCCTATCAGCAGGATTGTTCTTCCAATCCACAGTGCCGTCCTTTGTGATGAAGCTCTCTTTCTCCAGATCTCCAGACCAGCCATTTTCAAGATCCTTACAAAGTCGAAAGCACCAATGTGTCTTCCATTCTCCTTAATTTCTTCCAAGAGAAATTCCTCACCTTGGTTGTGCTAGCGTCGGCGACGGTGCTCTCCTCCATGGCTCCCATCCCTTTCCACTCACACAGGAAAATTTGGAACTTTCCAGGGAACTTTAGAACCAGAGTTCCCAGCCTCGATTCTGGTCTAAAGTTTCCTCGATCGCTCATCTGGCGAACCGGACGACACATTTGGCGCCGTATGGCCACGATGAGATGGTGATGCGTCTTTTAATCCTTGCCTGTGGCTCCAATAGTCCAAAAGTCCTCTCCCGGGTCAAACCCACGATCCAGACTCCGGAGTCTCGCCCACGGCATTGGCACCTTTCGACCGATCCACAGGAGCTCAAGGGGATCGACCCGACACTGCTCAAGCCAGCAGCGCGAGGAGGGGAAGAAGGTGGCGGCGATGATACTCTCGGCCAAAACCCGGCATTTAGATAACCGAGATGAAGCGGGCGATGCGAATCGCTTGCTTGTGCACCAAGTTGAATCCACAGGACCCCGCCCCTCCACAAAGGACCATGCTCAACCCAGGGAAGCTGGAGAACGTCCGTCCCATGGAGGAGCTCCTGCGAGATGGATGAGAGAAGCAAAACTAAAATGGAAGCTGTGAGCTCAGGAAAGCTTTCATCATCAACTTTATACGTACGTGGAAGCTGTGAGCTCAAGAAAGCTTTAATTAAAGTGTGGTTTTCCCATTAAGAACAAGTATGAAACAAACATTATATACGTACTTGGTGCCGAGCGAGCTTATTCTTGAACTTTAATCACAAACTTCTCCTGGAAAGGAATGAGAAATCATACAAAGAATTACGTACTTGGTGTGTTGTTCTTCCTTCGTATCAGGGTCCGGCGATCACACCAGTCTGGTGAGGCTTCTTCGTCTCAACCGGGCTGCTGTTAAACGTAAACATCCCCTTGAGTACCAGCATGATCGTCTCCCAGCTCTCCACCAGCGGCAGCAGGATGATCACCACCGAGCCCACGGTCCCCCACACGATGGCGATCACGGCCCAGAACGTGAAGTATTCCAAGCTAAACTCCTTGGCCGGAAGTGACGCCAAGGGCCACAGCACTGCTATCAGCAGAGTGAACCCCACGCCCCACCGAATGATCCACTTTCGAGCGTGTTGCAGCTTCGCTTCGCTGAGTTCCTCCTCCGAAACCTCCGGTTTGTCGTCGACCTCCACCATGGTTATGTTCTTGGTGGTGTCCCAGGTGTAGCTCTCGGGCTGTAAGTAGCTCAGCAAAGCGTGGATAGCACCGCCGGTGAGTATGGACACCAGGTTCCCAGCCAGCATTGGTGCGTTCCTGCCTGTGGTGTCCAAGTTCACGCGTCCATACTCGGCCTTGGTCACTGAAAGCCATGTCGTCACCCCGGCTATACATCCCACTATAGTTCCCGCGATCGCACCCTTCGCGTTGGCCTTGCTCCACAGGAGAAGGAAAGCTATCGGCATCACCGCAGAGCCAACCATGACTCCCATTGCGAGGTACATCCAGCCGAGCGAGACGCCAGCCTTGTTCAGAGCCACGGCTAAAACTCCCATGAAGCATCCAAAGCTGAGAACCACGAGCCTCGAGACCCTCAAGATCTGCTTCCCGGTCGCCTTGGGGTTGATGTATGTCCGGTAGATGTCATACGTGCACAGCGACGACACTGCTACGAGCTCCGAGGATCCCGCGGAGGTGACGGCCCTGGTAGAACACAAACGTAAAAGAGAATGTGTGAGATATAAAGAAGGAAGAGAAGCTACGTACATGAAGAGCATGGTGAGCAGTAGGATGGCACCACTGTTTCCCATGAGAGCAGTGGCCGTAGCCGGCGGCACAAGTCCATGGCCAGCCTCACTTGCCGTGAGTGGAAGATCCAGCGCGAGAGCACCAAGTCCGAGTGACGTTGCCAGCGAGAAAGGGACCGCAAACCAGACCAGGCCTCCCAACAAGTAACCTTTATGAGTTGACGAAGGCCGGGCGGCTATAGCGCTCATCCAGTAGCCCTGTACGGAGTTGACAAATCTCTAGAGGTCAGATAAGGATCTAAATGTCAACTTACGTTGTCAACGAAAACTGTGCCAAAGTTTCCCACGATGTTGATGATCCCAAAAACGAGGCCGCCGGAGCTGAGCATTGTGACATATGACCCGCCATAGTTGCCGCTTACCGGACCACAGGCCTGGCCTGCGTGTGAGAGAGGCTCACTGCAGATTCTCTCCTTGCTCGCGGCTGCCACAAGTTTGCGATAAACATCGCTCGGGCTTCCCAACTTGCTGCTTGACGTGTAGACGAGGTAGACGAATATGACAAGCACGACGTGAACTACAGAGCACAAGCGAGTGTCAAAAACAGATAAGACCAATGAACCGGTCTTACCGATTACAGAGTGAATATAGCTAGCCAGAAACGTTGCTTTCAATCCTCCGGCAAGAGTGTAAACGATCACTCCAAGAGGTATGAGGAAGCTTGCCGCATATATGTCGACTCCCGTAAGAGCATTCACTACTGCGGAGCCACCTAGCAGCAACATTGCCGTGACGATTACATTGGTCAGGAAACAGAAGGAAAGAAACACCATATGAGCTTCAAATCCCCATCTGCAAAACCAGAATCTTGTTTTTTTTTTATCAGCTTCTGATCCTAGCAACTAAAATGGAAAAGTCCACCTTGCGCGCACGATTTCGCAGACCGTGTGAGCCGAAGGAGCTTTTCTTTTTATCTCAATTGCGATGATTCCAAAGAGCAGAACCTGCAAATAGAAAACCATGCTGTGATCTCTCAACCAGTCAACTATCTAGCTTACCTGAATGGTAGCCCCACTGGCATACCAGAACGGGCCACTGACACCGTATTCCCAGGCAACATTCGAGCTTTGCAAGATTGTTGCTGCCCAAGTCCACTAGAACACGAGCAATGAGCACCGAGCTCCAACACTGAATAGTGACGAGCAAGATCCAGACCTGAGAAACGATCACACTCGCAATGAGACCCGTCTTGATGCTTCGACCGGCTGTGTTGAACCACTCGGAGGTGTGCTTGGCTCCAATATACCGCTTCTCCAGCCAAACCTGTGGAATTACGATCAAGACATCAGCCTGGAACTATAATGCACTTCAATAGTTACCAGAAACGAAGTGAAGAACGCAAAAAACGCTCCAAATCCAAGAACAACACCATATCCCACGCCTTGGCTGAGCGAAGGGCGGTTGCCAAAGTAGCTACTCTGGCGCTGGCATTGCCCGTTGACTGTCACATAGTAATCAGCTGCCCATGCTAGAGGCGGACACTGATCGGCCATAACCAATAGGCCCTAGAGAACTTCCTCCCTCTCGAAAACAAGACAATCCAAAAGTCCCGGGAGAATCAAGACTTTTGGGGATCTTTGAATACGTATAATATATAAAGTCCGAGACCAACTGGATCAAAAAAGGTAAAGTTAGTAGTAGATCGAGTAGAAAGAACTCACGAAAATATTTAGCTTTAGCTTCTGCGAGCTCGCCAACTTCTGCTCTTGATGGACGAAACTATGTCGAGCGATCTGTCCATATGATCGCGAGTCTTGCTATGGTGCTTGAGACCTTCCACTGTGAAGCAATCGATCTCACATAACCGGCACCAAGCTGGGCTGACAGAGTTCCTCCCGCGCTCCTGCTAACAAAGCAACAAGCCTCATCACACATCGCCAAGTTGTGAAAGCACTAAGACCACTTACAGGCTCGTGGTATTCCAGGGACGAAGTTGAGAGCTCTGCTGTTCTCGACTTCTTGGATCTGCGGGGCGCTGGCTCGGACTCCAAGGGCGAGTTTAAGCGCCTCCAAAGCTCGGGATCACTGATCACCTTCCTTCGCCCGTGAGGCGATGCTGGCACCGAAACTTTGCAGCCGTGAAGAGCTTCGTGCGGGGAACATCGTTTCGTGCAAGCAGAGCTACCAGGGGAATGCTCGAAGACACGATCTTGACTGGGTGGCATCGTCGGGGGACTGGGGCGTCGACAACAGACGTGCTGCTGCCTCGGAAGAGAAACGGAGCCCGAAACGCTTCCGGAGAAAGTATCTTCGAGCTGAGGACAAAGCTGTGGCGGAAGCTCTCGACGAGAAGGAGCTCCATTCCGCTCGGCGGCGACGCCATTTCGATGCTGGTGGGAATGCGGGCAGCCATACCGATCGGGGGAAAGCTCTTGCTGCAATGGTTGCGATGGATGGAAAAGCTGCTCCCCATACGGCTGTGGCGAGGAGTAGAAGAAAGGACTCGGCTTCACAACCGGCCGTGACGAAAGCTTCAGGCACAGAAAGAACAAAGGTTTGAGAGCGAAAGAACTCCAAGAAAATGGCGAGAGGGAGAGAGCTTCTTACATTGCAGACTTGAAAGTGTTCTTGGACATGGTCGTAAGTCATGTGGCTTCCACAGAGATTGCACCGCACAGGAAGAACGGCGAAGCCCTCTCCGGATGGCCACATAGCTGCGAAGATCAAAGCGCCGATAAGAGAGAGGGGGAAAAAGAAAAACCATTGATTTCAAGCTAGCTGCCGGCGAATCGAGAAAGCAGAGACGAGATATACCTCCGCGCAAGAAAAAATCTCACTGCGAGCACCACCGATTTATACTTCGTAGAGAGATCGCGCCAAGAATCTGCGAAGATCGATGCAATGTAGCGCGCCGATCGCAATCGCCCGTGAGCCGTGACGAGACCGCAAAACCCTAGCTATCGAGAGAGAACGGAGACAAGTTTCATATAAATGCATGGCGGCATGTATACATTAAAGAAAGGATCTTGGTCAATCGCCGAGCTCGCTCTTGTCGACCACCCATGGAGCTATCTCGTGCTCGAGTTGATAGCTTTCACGTAAGCATCACTCTTCTCCTCGTCCACCATAGCCCGAGCAACGATCTTCCTGCTGCCTTTGAGCACCAAAACTTTGCGAGCTCTCGCCCCCAGATCCTCCAAGTGCTGCTGGAGCTCTGCCTCTCGCTGACGCTCGAGCGCGGGGATTCGGCTGAGGTCGCAAGTTTTCCCAGTGAAGTCCTCCTGAGATCACGAAAGCTGGTAGAGAGGGGAACTAACCATCTGGCTTGAGAAAGTTTTTGTTGGTGAAGATGCGGGCGTGCAGATTATATCCGCTGGAACGTCGTACGCACACGAAGTGAGAACTTTCATATGAATGGATATGGTAGCATATAACTCCATACATTAGAGTGGGGGTTATGATGGCTTTCACGTAAGCATCGCGTCCACCATAGCCCGAGCAACGATTTTCCTGCTGGCTTTGAACACGAAAACTTTGCCAGATCCTCCAAGCGCTGCTGGAGCTGCCTCTGGGTGACGCTCGAGTGCGTGGATTCGGCTGAGCTTCACTGGTTGCAAGTTTCTGTAGGTTTCCCCCCTGTAGATCACAAAGAAGCTAAGTAGAGAAGAGAACTATGTTTCTCGCTACTGAGAAAGCTCTCGGGCGTAGCAGCGGCGGAGGATGGAAGGCCGTGGGGATTATATCCACTGGAACGTCGTCGCTTCCCCGCTGGGATCTGCTTCTCGTGAACTGGGACAATGCAAGCGAGCGGTTTCTCTCGATCAGCCGCTCTGAAAGAATTCAGCTGCCATGCTAGATAGAGAACTTCCTTCTCGAAAACCAAAAGTCCCGGTGCTAACGCTCTCCTGCTCATCACAATGAAAACCACTTACAGGCTGCGCCAGAGGTGGGAGCGTGAGGCCGGAAGGGCACGAAAGTCTCGCCCTCTTGGGCGCTTCTCTTCCAAGGGCGAGTTTAAGAAGCCTCTCCAATCCTTCGCTCGCCTGAGGCTCGCCGACCAGATGCAGAAGGTCGCGTAGCTCCGGCGTGCCTACACTTCCATGGGAAGTATGCTCCAAAGGGAAAGGGCCCGGCACAGAAAAGAAAGATTTTGACAAAACGAACAGGAATGGCGATCAGAGTCTTACCTTGCAGATGTTAGCGTGTTGTTGCAGTTGCACCTCGTCGTAGTTCATGGTGCTTCCACAGATATTGCAGCGGACTGAAACAATGGAGAAGGACATCGCTGTGGCGAATCGGAAAGGAGAGAAAATGGAGAAAGAGAGCCAAAGAACCGCCCTCGCCTAAGAGCAAAGCAGAGAAATATCACTGCGAGCGGCATTTTTATACAAGAATCCCGAAGGATCTCAAAGCAAAGCAAACACCAAGAACGCCGAACGATCGTTGACGAGTGAAAAGCCCTACCACCTCTCATCAAAGATTCCAGAACAAAGAGAGAACTTTCGTATAAATGCATGGCGGCATATAGCTCTGTACATTAAAGAAAGGATCTTGGTCAATCGCCAAGAGGTTCTTTCTCTCGCGCTTTGGTTCGAATCGCCGAGGAGTCTCTTCTCGCTCTTATCGACCACCCATCGAGCTGTCTCGTGCTCGCGTTGATAGCTTTCACGTAAGCATCAATCTTCTCCTCGTCCACCATAGCCCGAGCAACGATCTTCCTGCTGGCTTTAAACACCAAAACTTTGCGAGCTGTCACCCCCAGGTCCTCCAAGTGCTGCCGGAGCTGCCTCTCGGTGACGCTCGGGCAGAGCTCCGACAGGAAAATGCAAGGCTCGTCGATGATGGAGGAGCGCTTGAGCTTTGCGAGTGTGAGTGACGGAGCCATTGGGAGTCGCATTTCCTTCTGGAGCGATTTTTTCAGCATTTGGAGAGCATGGATTCGGCTGAGCTTTTCTGGTTGCAAGCTTTCCCAGAAAATTCCTGTAGATCGCAAAGTTGCTAACGAGGAGAAATGGGTTTCTCGTTACCATCTGGCTTGAGAAAGCTTCTGTTGGTGAAGATGGTCCTCTCAGGCGTGCAGATTATATCCGCTGGAACGTCGTAGCACATCATCTTCTCCACTGGGATATCATCCACAAGCTGCTTCTCGTGAACTGGGACAAATGCTAGTTGCTTTTTCGTAAAACGAACACAAATGCAAACCTGTTGTGACCACCGGGGTTGAGCTGTCTATGGCTTCCATGTAGCGAAGCAATGCGTAATTCAAGTCCTCCAGGCCCTGAAAGAGGTAAAGTTGACATTGCATTTTCTCTCTTTCTGTTTTTTGTTTTTCACCTGGCCGTCACCGATACGAGCTCCAGTTTTTGGATCGACAGCCACGGATCCCAGAACAACGAGGTCCACCTCAAATGCTGCCTTTGGACTGAGCTGCAAAGGTTTAGTTGGAAGTCCAAGCTCTACGCGCACCGCAGTTAAACATTTTCGAGAGAAGAACGAGACTACCTTCGTCAGTGAGATCATCCAACTCTTCTTGAGTCATGTCGTTTGGATCGACCTCGGCCAGGAATTCCTTGACAAGCCTTCTGAGACAAGGAACAATAAGCTTCTTCCTCTCTGCAAAGGATAAAAAGGAGTAGTGGCTTTTAGTTTTCTATGGTTGTAAGATACTTACCTCTCAGAGTCATCAGCCTCACGGGTGCCTGCGCGGCCTCTGGGCCAACGTTGACGACCTTGGCATCGCGAAATGCAGATAGCTCTCCTAGCTCAAGAGCACAAAGGGGGAAAAAAATAAGGAAACCAAGTCATCCTCGATTCACAACTCACAAACCTTGTGCGCTGCGATCGCTGCGCCTTCGAAGTTTGGAGTCCTGTTCTTGGGACTCTTGACGACCCTCTGGCCCGCGACCAAATCCCAAACCTTCTTCCGGATTGTCCACTTCCAGGCGTCCTCGGCGCTCGGCCTCTCTGATCTTGGCCTCCTCCCGGAAAAATTTCTGGAAATCGTCAATGCCGGTAGCGCCCACCTGATCTCTCCGCGCGGCGACGAGATCCTCACGCGCATCTCTCCAAGAACCCTTCCTAAAGCCCTAAAAGGACCTAGTTTTGAAAAACAACGCGGGGACCTATTGGAAGTATAAAAGAGTGTCAAATTTCTAAGGAGAAATCCAAGCAAGGACGAGGAGCCCATTAGAGTGCTAGAAAAATTTCCCAATGGAGAGCGGCTGGGACAAGAAAACCACGCTGCCAAGCAAGATCAAGGCCGAAAAGAAACGCCTTCCACCAAGGAGGACGATCAAGAAGGAAGCTCTCGTATCGTTGATAGTTCATCCATTCTTTCGCGTCTTCTACCACTGCAACACTGCTGTGAATCCCTGCGATGACGAGGACGACGATCCAAGTAGATATCTTCGACTTGCTTAGAAGAAACGCGTGCCTCGGATCCTTTGAGCCGCTGCTTGCCGAGCCACCATAGCCGGGTCTGGAGGTGGCTCCTCTTCCTTGGTGTGTTTATCCCTCCTGGCTCTCATGATCCAGCCTTTGAGCTTTGTGTTGTCGATCGCGGTGACGCATTTCTCCACGTCCGTGCCTTGGGCTATCACTGCTCGAGCAACGTTTTTCCCGGTTCCAGTCCTGTAGAGCGACAGCTCCTCCGCCGCTAATCCATGCTGCTCCAAATGTGACTTGAGCTCCTGCTCCGTGAGAGTGGGATTGAGGCTTTTGATGAAAATCGCGGGTCCAGTCTCGATGGGAGCAATGAGCGGTGGATCTGTCTTTGCAGCCATTTCCACAGCGGCCTCTCGCTTCTTCTCGACTGCGTCTTTGAGCTCTCGCAGGACGGGCATCTTGCTGAGCATATGGCGTGGCACACACTCCCATAGAATACCTTGCAGAAAAAAAATCAAAGAGTGACAACGGTAGTGAGGAGATTTGTCACGTTACCATCACTTGGCTTTGGGATTTTAGTCTGGGTGTAGATGGTCCTCTTTGGGGTGCATATAACATCCACTGGAACATCGTACTTGAGGAGCTTGTCTTCCGGAAGATCAATCACAAGCTGGTCATCGTGCACTAAGGAAAAAAATCGGAATTTTAGATAGATCGATTGAAAACCTTCAAGGAAAGGAAAGCGGCCACTCGCCTGTAGTAACCACTAACGTTGATTCGTTGACAATGTTGAGATGACGAAGAATTGCGTATTCCATGTCAAAGTAGCCCTGAAGAGAAAGAAAAGATTATTTTTCCTTTGGAAGATCCATGGATAGTAGCTCACCTCGCCTTTGCCGAGACGAGCTCCAGTTTTTGGATCAACAGCAACAGAGCCAGTGACCAAGAGTTGGACTCTCATTCTTGCGTCGAGTCCAATCGGGATGCCATCCATCTTAAACTCTGCAGGATAAAAGGATCATACTTCTCATTTGATCAAACTCACACCGAAAATCGCAGCACGCACCTGGTTGCTCCAAGGCTTTCATCGTGTCGAAATCGGACAAGTGAACAGGATCCATCATCGTGAACAATCCCTTTGGCAATCGCGAGACGAGAAGCTTTTTCTGGTCTGCAAACCAAGAGAGAGCTTCGTAAGCTTTGCTCTCTGCGAGAGCGAAGAAAGGAAACCATCGAGCAGTCCCACGTAATACTTGTTAATACCATCGCTCGCATTGGCCTTTGTGGAGCATCGGGGCTCACATACAGGCACTGAGCTTCTCGAAATTCCGGGAGCTTTCGGACCTGGATGGAAGAGATGAGCCGCAAAGAAATCGAAATCTACGCGCAAACCTTCTCAGCCGCCGCCTGAGGATCGTCAAACACTGGAAATCGGCGCTGTTTCATCCGGAATGTGTCCCAGACTTGCTGCCGGATCAGCCATTTCCAAGTGTCATGGGGCTCGAAAGAGGAGCTCGAGGAGGTGGAGCTCGAGGACGATGAGCTCCTCGTCCAGGGAATGCGAGGGAGCGGCGCCCGGAGCTTCCTCAGCATTTGGAAATTTTAGGGTTTATGGTGGGTATCTAGGGTTTATGGTGAGCGATGGAAGCTGCGCTGCGCTCCAGGGCTCGGCGGGCGGCGTCGGCGTGCTGGAATCGACTGGCGAGCTCGCGATCGAGCTCCGATGTAGCTGCATTGGCGGAATCCGGCGAGGCCGCTTGGAAATGGGCTGTGAGGAAGAAAGTGTGGAGCTTGTGCGAATCGGGCGTGAGCACAGTGCCAAGGAATCGATATCCCGTCTTCCGTGGTGCAAATGTGGCTGCGTACACGGTAAGTGACGATCCTTTCCTCGTTTCTACGTCGTTCAACTCTTAGTTTTTCTTCTTTGATTGTTGGCTCACAGCTCTCGAGGAAATTGCCCGAGTATCGTGATTCTTTTTGCGTTTGCGTAGGATCCGACACGGTTCTCAAGCCCGTGAGAACCATGCTACTGCGAGGTACCGGGCTCGTAGAAAACCATGGCTTTCGAAAACTTACATTTACGTCGCAGCAAAGAAGAGTGTTCTTATTCCTCACTTGCAAACTGGTACTTTCAGGATGATCAACCCCGCGGCCATGACTACCACGCAGATAGCAGAGGCGTGCATGAAAGGAAGTAAGGCTTCCTTTTTTGCAATGTGATCGACTCGGCTCTAACCAGAGTGTTCCCAGAGTTTGTAAATTTCGGGAGGGACATGAAAATGGATGAATTCGTCATTGTCAACTTCATTGTGGTTGGCTCCGTTGCTGTTGATCCTCAAACTGGTGCAAGGATTGGCAAAGGCGACGTAAGAAAGCTTTTTCGAAAGTGAAATGTTCTTGATACCGAGAATTGGATAACAGGGCCTGGAAGACATGGAATACGTGCTTCTTCGACGCATGAAAATAAACGAGAAAACGCTGGTGGTGACTACAGGTAAATACTAAGTTCTATTCATCGCGAGCTTGTTCTTATTCTTTTCTTTCTCTCTTTTCTCGCTCGCAGTGGACGATAAGCAACTCGTAAGTGACATGCCAATCGAGCTCATGGCAAAACACGACGTTCCTGTGGATGTTATATGCACGCCAACAAGAATCATCTTCACAGGAACGAGCCTCCCAAAGCCAACAGGTGTGTTATAACTCCACAACCTTACGAACAAGATCGTCACCGCTACTTCTATTCCAGAGATCCTTTGGGACAAGCTAACGCTAGAGCGGCTCTACGAACTGGGAGCCGTGCGAGATGTCAAGAACAAGATTGAAAAGGAGACTAGCAAGCTTGTGAAGCTGGCCCCGGCTCAAACTCGGCCGCCACCTCTGAAACGCGACGACGCCGACAGCGATCCCACCATCTTCATCTCGGAGCTCAACCCGACGGTCACGGAGGAGGAGCTCCAGCAGCACCTAAAGCAGCTCGGGGTGAGAGAACCCGTGTCGCTTTTCAAGGCCCGGCAGAAGCTCGTTGCTCGGGTGAGAGTTCCCCAAGGCTCGGACATCGCTCCATCCATCAGCAGCATCGAGGGCAGCGAGCTCAAAGGCTGGCGACTAAAAGCCAGGCAAGATGTCTGGGGTGCGCAGATTTGAGAGACGACGCAAATCATTCAAGGTATTGATTGCTGCTTTCTGGAAAATGTTTTTGAGCGATTGCGTTTGCATGGCAGAGTCACGTAGAGCGTCAGCAGGCCACTGATAATAGACGAAAAACATGTACCTCGTTGACGTACTATGCCGAGAAATCTTTTTTTCCTTCTGGGAAAGTTGACTTCGCGGTGGCCTGACTATTTCCTTGCATCTGTCATCACCTCCCACTAGTGAGCAGTGATTTACCATTCTTTCACTAACCTGCTTTAAGTTCGACGACCATTCACTGCTCCGAAAGATCATGCCTCGATCGCGAGAAGTTCTTTCCCATCTCCGCTCAAACTCCAGCGAGAGCTATGGTCAGCGACTCAAAAGCGTTTTCTCCATCGCCGTTTGCTTCTTCGTGGTACGTGCCGCCGGAGAGGACAGGCCTCTCAGCTCCTTTTGGCGTCCAGTCTTCCCAACTTTCCTGCAGGAACAAGTCCGTGAGAGCTTGAGCAGGATCCAGTCTCAAGTCCAAGACAACCAAAACAATCACCTTGACTTGCGAGGGAATCGGCCAACCAGTGGAGTGAGGTCCGTGGTCACGCCGCTCGAAGACTACGCGCTCTTCTCCATGCAGCTGGGAATCGGCTCACTCCAGAAGAACTTAAGCGCCATCATCGACACGGGGAGCGAGGCCGTGCTAGTCCAGTGCGGGAGCCGCTCCAGGCCTGTCTTCGACCCGGCAGCCTCCCAGAGCTACCGCCAAGTTCCTTGCATCTCGCAACTCTGCCTGGCCGTCCAGCAGCAAACCTCCAATGGCTCGTCCCAGCCCTGCGTGAACTCGTCCGCCACTTGCACGTACTCGCTCTCCTATGGCGACTCGCGAAACTCCACCGGGGACTTCTCGCAGGACGTGATCTTTCTCAACAGCACCAACAGTAGCGGCCAAGCCGTCCAGTTCCGCGACGTTGCCTTTGGCTGTGCTCACAGCCCGCAGGGATTTCTCGTCGACCTCGGCAGCCTCGGCATCGTGGGATTCAACCGAGGTAATCTCTCGCTGCCGTCGCAGCTCAAGGACCGGCTTGGTGGCAGCAAGTTCAGCTACTGTTTCCCATCGCAGCCTTGGCAGCCTCGAGCAACCGGCGTCATCTTTCTCGGTGATTCGGGCCTATCCAAGAGCAAGGTTGGCTACACGCCGCTGCTGGATAACCCGGTCACTCCTGCTCGCTCTCAGCTCTACTACGTCGGCCTCACTTCCATCTCCGTCGACGGCAAGACTCTGGCCATTCCAGAGTCGGCTTTCAAGCTTGACCCGAGCACCGGCGATGGAGGCACAGTCCTCGACTCGGGCACCACCTTCACTCGGGTCGTGGACGACGCCTACACGGCTTTCCGCAACGCTTTCGCCGCCTCCAACCGGTCAGGCTTGCGGAAGAAAGTTGGCGCGGCCGCGGGGTTCGACGACTGCTACAACATCTCGGCTGGCTCGAGCCTTCCCGGCGTGCCGGAGGTGAGGCTGTCGCTGCAGAACAATGTCAGGCTGGAGCTCCGCTTCGAGCATCTGTTCGTGCCGGTCTCGGCTGCCGGCAACGAAGTTACGGTGTGCCTGGCGATCCTAAGCTCCCAGAAAAGTGGTTTTGGCAAGATCAACGTACTGGGAAACTACCAGCAGAGCAATTACCTCGTGGAGTATGACAACGAGAGATCGAGAGTTGGATTCGAGAGAGCCGACTGTAGCGGTGCTGCTGGCTCGTTCCTCGTCCACTCCAAGTTGATCGCGGCGATCGTCCTTGCCATCCTGCTGAATCGTCAGTTGTGAGTGAGTGAGAGGAAGAAAACATTGTACAATAAAAATGATTGGTTTTGAATAAGGAAGCACAAGCTGGATGGAGGAACGAGAAAGAGAGAAGACAAGGAGAAAACAAGCTGGATGAAGGATCGAGCAAGCGAGAACACAAGCTGGATGGAGGAAATAAGAAATTCTTTTGGAGCTAGGATTTTTTTTCGGAAGCACTCACGAGATCTAAGTAGCAACTAGCTCGATTGCTCGAAATACCGTACCTCCAGGGAGCGATCGAGCACCCCGGTTCTACATCGCTCCGCTGCCAAGCGATTTCTTCGTAGGGACCAGTTGATCGCGCACAAGACGAAATCGCAGCGCTTGCTATGCCTGGGAGGATCTCAGCTCCTGGAAATATTTCATTGATTCACCTGATGATCGATCGAGACATTGGAGCAATGGCGGTTCGACCTAAATCCTCCCTTTCTTTCTTTTCATTTTTGAAATTTACGAGGGGCAAGATCTCAGCCGTCGGTGTCGCGTTGGCGCTCTCCAGGCCGTCGGATGGGGGTTTAATTTTAAGAAGGGGAAGGCTCCACCAGAGCCAAGAGCTCAGTGAAAGCACCGCAGGGGCGAGGGAGGAAAGAAGAGGAAATTCTAGGTCGCGCGAATCCAGGCGTCCGGAGCATCCGATTTGCAGCAGGGATCTTCTTTTCCTCCGGATTTTAGGTTTAGGGCTTGGGAGCAGCAGCAGCGATGACGCGGATCTGCGCAGGCTCCCGCAGGTGGATCCAAGAAGAAAGATCCGCCGCGCGGGGACGAGGATTCCATGGCGCCGTGAGGTGAGTGGTGCCCTAGGCTATAGCTCAATGCGCGGGAAGAAGAGTTCTGGGATGAGGATTGTAGATTCAGGATAGATCGAGAATCGAAAAAATTCCTAGGTCGGGCAAAAGACGAAGAAGAAATGGTACGCATTCTTGGCTATAACTCGGGGGCCGAGGCCGAGGAGCCTCGCGAGATCACGAGAACTCCCAGTAGCTCCGGGGACAATGGCTGGCTCATCCGGTTCTTCGATTCGGCCTTTTTCTGCGAATGGATCGCCGTGAGCTATTTGTACAAGCACGAGCACTCCGGGGTCCGGGACTATCTTTGCAACAGGATGTATACGCTGCCCATCACCGGCATTGAGAGCTACCTCTTCCAGCTCTGCTACATGATGATCACCAAGCCGAGCCCCTCGCTGGACAAGTATATCGTGGATATGTGCACCAAGTCCTTGAAGATTGCCGTCAAGGTCCATTGGTTTCTCCTGGCCGAGGCGGAGGATCTAGATGACAACGAAGAGATTCGCAGGCTCCAAGAGAAGTGCCAATTGGCGTCGCTGGCCGGCGACTGGCCGCCGCTGATAAAGCCGCAAAAGGCTATCACCAGTCCCAGCGGTAAGAGTCGCATGTTCAAGCTCCTTTCATCTTCGTCACGAAGGATACTCCCGTTGACATCTTCTCCTATCCAGAAGTCCGCCGCCGTCGCCTCCGCCACCGCTACTGCTGCAGCCGTGAGTGATGATGCACCAGGATCGAAGGCTTCCGCAGGGGTGAAAGGCTCGCAGGAAGAGTCGTCGGAGTCGTCGTACAGGGTCTTCAAGAAGCTGATGCCCGCCACCAAAGTTCGCGACGTGCTGAAAAAGTTCCGGGACAAGGAGGAGGAGGATCCGGATCAGTCCAAGGATGCCGAGCAGGAAAGCTTCTTTCGCAGGCTCTTTCGAGACGATGAACGGGTCGTTCGCAGTGACGAGCTAGCCACGGAGAGTTTCTTCCGGAGGATTTTCCGAGACAAGAGCGATGGAGAGGATCGGGTGAGAGGAAGCGTGGACGAGGACGAGGTGAAAGGCTTGCTTTTCATGTTCAAGAAGATATTCCGGGAGAAGCACGACGATCGGGACAAAACAGACGACGAAGAGAAGATTTGGGATGAAGACGAAGGGTCCGAGTTTTTTCTTTTTAGGAAGTTTTTCCGGGTTCATCCGGAAGAAGAAAGCATCTTCGACAGCGCCACCTTCGGAACCCCGGAGAACAGCCCAGGCGCAGATGGATTTTTTAAGAGATTGTTTCGGGACAAGGACCGCACCGGGGACGAGAGTCGATCGTCTTCTAAAAAGGAAGACCGTAGCAGCCCGAGTTTATTCAAGAGGCTTTTCAAAGACAAGGCCGAGGATTCTGTTGCGACCGAAGATAGCGTCAACTCCGTCTCAAGTCCTGACAACGCGAATGCTTCTGAGGTCTCATCTGATAGTGGCAGAACGGTCTGCTCTCATGTGGAAGTTGGCACTAACGACTCAGAGCAATCTTTTGAGCATAGGATGCCATCCACGAGGCTCGACTTCGAAGACATTGACCAGAGATCAGACAGTAGTACAGACACAGTTGTCTCCGAGAAGCCTACGGTACCTGAGAAAACGTCTGCGTTTGCTGCAGCGCACAAGCTTTTTACGACCGGTGATTGGTCCTTGATGAGCAACGGCAAACCCCAAAATGTAAGCTTCATTCTCTTGTTGCTTGGTTTTCACTGATATAAGAAACGTACAGAAAAGGCCTGGATCTCCAAAACAAAAAACCGAGAGGGGGTCCAGTAAACCGCCGTTGCCAAGGTATTCCTCTTTCCACATTCGAAAGGGAACGTACCATGCCACTTTAGATTTTGTGAGATCGTTATGCGACATAGCATCTGGTTTAGTCGATGTGTTTCCAATGGAAGACCGACGGAAGGCTCTTCACGAGGTATTAAATTGCTAACTTTGTAAGTTGCTCTAATTTTTCTTTTTAATCTTTTCCCAGTCCTTGGCAGAACTGAACAATCATTTGGCAAGTGCGGAGCAAGATGGAGGTTAGCATTTCGACCTTTTCTTTACTTTTAGTTTCTAACGTGACTTAATTATGTTCCCGGTTTCAGGTGTGTGTTTTCCGATGGGGAAGGGTTTGTATCGTGTTGTACACATACCGGAAAACGACGCGGTGTTGATGAACTCGAGGGAAAAGGCTCCGTTCCTTGTTTGCTTTGAGGTTTTGAAATGTGAAACCGAGAGGTATTTCAAAATTTCCGGTTGCCTTTTTCTTATCATGCTTTTTATGCAGCTCTGTCAGGGATAGTAGAGATTCATCAATCAGGCCTCGAGGAGGGATTCCCCTTGCAAATGGAGACGCGCATGTTCAGCGTCCACCTCCTTGGGCTTATCCCGTATGGAACTCTCAACAATCGGGTTCTGAAAATTACTTGCGCAGTGCTTCCCGTGCTATCGATCGAGCCATGGCACACGACTGGGAAACCAACGTCAAAGTTGTCGAGCTGAACTTGCATGTCTTGGAACGGACGGATGATTCCGACAGGGGAGAGAAATGCAACGAGTCTGAATTGGTGCAAGTCAGTTTGCGAGCGGTTGTTGATATGAATATGGAAGATGTCGGAGAGGATTTCACTGCAAAAAGAAAGGATCATCGCCGTGTTCCTAGTACTGTAGCAATGGATGCTGTCAGGGTAAGTCCTTGAGCGTCAACTCTGAGAATATTTGTGATGTTTATTTCTTGTAGGCTGCAGCTGCAAAAGGTGAAGCTCCGCCAGGTCTTCCGCTGAAAGGAAGTGGCACAGTAACGGTAGGAGACTTTGTGTATGGATATGAGATTTACGTGAAACTGAACGCATTCTTGGATTTGTAGGATCAACTCGGCAAATCTTCTGATGTCGTCGGCGGCGAACTATGGGACATCAAAAAGGGAAAGATCAAGAAAACGTCCGTCTTTGGTGGGCTTCCTGGCTGGGATTTACGATCTGTAAGACTTTAACTCTTTTTGTCTCTTATCTGTAGTAAGCTTTTTCTATTTTATAACAGGCTATTGTTAAAAGCGGTGATGATTGCAGGCAAGAGCACTTGGCCGTTCAGCTTGTATCCCATTTCTATGGTAATCCGAACTGCTTTGAGACTTCCGACATCGTGTCAACGTCTTTGTTGTTTGCAGACATTTTTCAGGAAGCTGGCCTTCCTCTATGGTTGCGTCCATATGAGGTTCTAGTGACTTCCTCCAGAGCAGCGCTGATTGAGACGATTCCGGACACTGTAGGTTCTTTTCGTTTTGGTTTGTTTCCTCTACTAATATGCTGCGTTACAGGCTTCCGTTCATGCCATAAAAACGCGAAACACAAGCTTGAGAGAATACTTTTGCAAAAAGTACGACGAGAATTCGCCAGCGTTTAAGCTTGCACAGGTGATTTACCGATGAAGTTTTTCTTGGCGTCCCCCTGATTTCCGTGAATTACGCAGAGGAATTTCGTGGAAAGCATGGCCGGCTATTCGATTCTATGCTACTTTCTTCAGGTATTAATCCTTCTTTGCTTTGCTACTGCTTAAACTAATGAGCGCCGTTGACAGGTGAAGGACAGACACAATGCAAACTTGCTTATCGACGAGGATGGGCACATCGTCCATATTGATTTCGGTTTCATGCTGTCTAATTCTCCTGGTGGAGTTAACTTTGAGAACGCCCCTTTTAAATTGACTCGGGAACAATTAGAGGCAAGTGTCGCTGCTGCTGTTGCACACTTGCGCTTGTACTTGAACGTCTTTTTCCATTGACAGGTGATGGATTCAGACGCAGAAGGGACTGCCAGCGAGTTTTTTGATTATTTCAAGGTGAGTGAGAGCTTGGAAATACAAACACTCGAACGGTTTTTACGTGTTTGTCCTTCCAGGTGTTGTGTATCCAGGGCTTCCTTACGTGTCGGAAGCACGCAGAACGGATAATTCTTCTGGTGGAAATGATGCAGGTAGACGACTAAAAGTTCTATTCGATTCGTCTTGCGAACATTATAATGCCGATTTTTTCTTGCGCAGGATTCGGGATGTCCTTGCTTTCGTGGAGGTCCCAAAACGATCCTGAATTTGAGAAAGCGTTTCCATCTTAGCTTGACTGAGGAGGTGAGTTATCCTAGAACTTTGCAAACTTTGTTTCGTTCTTCTCATGGTCTTTCTTTGTTTGTTCTTGGCAGCAATGTGTCTCCTTGGTCTTGTCGCTCATCAGCAGTAGCTTAGATGCTTGGCGTACTCGGCAGTATGATTACTATCAACGTGTTTTGAATGGAATCCAATAGCTCTCTCTCCCAGATCACTGGCGGATTTTGGTGGTTCTTCTTCTTCTCTCTTTTCCATGTTTCATATAATTTTGGGCCGAGAGCTCACTCTTCTTCTTTTGTGCGCGGGCGTATCATCCAAGGCATTCGTGGATGAATAAGAAAGAGCAAGAAAGCCGACTTGTGGCACCTCTTCTATGTTAATGTAAATATCTGTCCATTTGGTACTAGCGATGGGGGTTTAGGGTTCTATATTTCAATGCGATATGGGTGCGCTGGCGCCTCCTCCCGTGCCCGCCGCTCTCTCCTTTCGCGCTGTCGATCGCGATCCTCCCTCGCAGACCCGGCTCAATGCGGCTGGGAGGTCGCGAATTCCGAGCAACACGGTTTCTTTTCGGCATTGGAATCTCAAATCAGGCATCGCGTTTGCTCGATGTGGAGGGGGCTGCTTGTTCTTGGCGCGCGGGAGGCGATCTCGATCGATATTTTGCTCCCTCAGCGCCGATGAGGTCCTTTTCGCTGATAAAGCTGATGGAAATCCTCCGGCTGACAGGTATGATCGTGAGAAGAATGTGAGGTAGAGATGATGTATGATTGATTGATAGGAGTTTGCTTGAGGATATTGTGGCCAAGGACGGCCTCGCGAAAGAAGTCGCGGTTTTGGCGTTTCCAGCGCTGCTCGGTCAGGCGATTGAGCCGCTGGCGCTTCTTACGGAGACAGCATTTGTAGGAAGGCTAGGTACCTTCGTTATTCCTTTTTCTCTTTCCTCTCTTCTTTCGTTCCTTAGCCGAAAAAACGTTTACAGGAGCGGTGGAGCTAGCTGCTGTTGGAGTTTCGATCTCGGCTTTCAACTACGTCTCTAAGTGCTTCAACATTCCTCTTTTAAGCGTGACAACTTCGTTCGTAGCTGAGGACGATGCTGCTGTTCTCACCGATGATCAGGTGATTTTGCTGTTGTATTTCATAGGCGGGAATATGATGCTAGATTTCAGAGCAGCAGTCCGACGCAAAAAAATACGGCAAACAAGTCCTGCCTGCTGTTTCTTCCGCTCTCGTCCTCGGCTGTGCAATCGGGTTAATCGAAGCGTTGTTACTGGGATGTCAAGGTGGGAGATTGCTTAAACTGATGGGCGTCGCCAAGGTACAACATGAGTTTTTAAGTCTGCTTGCAAGAATTATTTAAATGTTTGTAGGATTCAGTAATGGCACCACCTGCAAGACAGTATCTCGTTTTTCGGGCTCTTGCGGCGCCAGCAGCCGTGCTTTCACTGACATTGCAAGGTATTTTTCGCGGATTGAAGGACACCAAGACGCCTCTCTATGCAACCGGTATGTCACTCGATGAGTTTGTTTACGACTAATTCTCTCTTTTCAGCGATTGCAAGTTTGTCAAACATTGTCCTGGGGGCAACTCTTATATTTGGTCTAAAATTCGGCGTAGTGGGTGCGGCATTTGCATATGGAGCATCACAGTAAGCTTACATTTTGTCGCTTACGTTTTTTTAGCTATTTACGTTTGTCGCTGTAGATATGCGATGATGTTTTATTTGCTGTGGTGCCTTAACAAAAGAGCGATCCTATTACCGCCCAAGCTCAAAGATCTGAAATTTGAGCGCTTTTTGAAAAATGGTATGCTTCATTTACTAGTTTTGCAACTTTGACATTCTCTGTAGGCGGGCTCCTTCTTGGTCGCACTTTATCTATTCTTTCAATAATGACCTTGTCTACGTCGATGGCTACCCGTCAAGGCACCATACCAATGGCAGCTCATCAAGTTTGTATGCAACTTTGGCTTGCTGCGTCGCTACTTTCAGATTCGTTGGCAATAGCTGTCCAGGTAGAAACAATTGGAGTTCAAAATTTCTAAGTAGCTAACCCGTAGCTTTTCAGGCTCTTCTAGCTGGTGCATTTGCAAAGAGAGATTATAGACGGGCTAAACTGGTATCCTATCGTGTCTTGCAAGTATGTCAATCTGCTTGGCTTTTTTTTAATATTTTTTCACCTTTTCTCTTTTCTTACACTTCCGTAGATGGGCTTTTCTTTGGGAATTCTAATGACCACAATCCTCGGTACATCTTCCAGTATTTTATCTAAGCTGTTCACCAGCGATATAGGGGTGCTCAAAGTGATGTCTACGATTATGCCAGTAAGCTTTTCTTCTTTTTTACAAGAGATACATTGTCTGTTTTTGTAGTTCGTTGCTTTGACGCAACCGATCAATTCGCTTGCTTTTGTTTTTGATGGGATTCACTATGGTGCTTCCGATTTCAGATACTCGACATATGCAATGGTAAGATTGTACTTGCTATGTCTACATTTCTATTCTCTTTTTGGCAGATGTCAAACGCACTAGTTTCTTCAGCTGTTTTACTATTGGCTCCTAGGAGGTTCGGACTTCCAGGAGTCTGGATGGGCCTGACGCTTGTCATGGCTTTGCGAGCTGCTGCTGGCTTTTTGAGGTAATTAGATGGTCTTACTACCAGTTTAAAGTTTTTGAGCGATGCAGGCTAACGTTCGCAACGGGACCATGGTCATTTCTGAGAGACAAATGGGAGGAACGAGCCTGAGACAAGTTCCTCTCGTGAGAATGTGAAGAGGCTCTTTTTCCTTTTATTACTTAACGCGCATTTTTTTACGTAACGAACGACTGGCAGTTGCACAAGGAGCCCAGTATGAAGTTTCATGTCATAACATTGCTCGGATTTAGGTTTCTGTTGTCGACCACGATGCAAAGGCTGGACTCCAACTTTGAGGAACAGATGATCGCGAAGGCTATTGAAGACGAGGCTAACTGGGACAAGCTTCCAAAGCGGCTCAAGCTCTATCTTCAATCTAGCGAAGAATGGCACAAAAAGTAAGCTCGTTAATTCTTTGATTCACTAACATTCTTAGCTTTCAGGATAAAAGACTACTGCATCAAAAATCGTTTGAGGTGGAGCGAGTCTCTTGCCAAAAACACTTGCAAGGAAAGTGATTATTACGACGAGCTGATGCGCTATCTTCGTCGAAATTCTGCGGTACATCTCCGTCGTTTTTCTCGATTTCGTTTTTAACTATTGATTCTTGACAGCTCTTTCCATATCATTTATCCGATTACGTCTGCCGTATTCTTCGAGTTTCTCCGTTCCAACACTACTGTGATATGCTCTATGAAGCTTTGAAAGATGGTATGGTTTGCAGCCGAGGTCATCTTCTTTATAACCTTCTTGTCATTTCCATCAGAAAGGCCTTACGATTCTATTCCGAACTTCAGTGCTGCTGATGCGTTGCGGGTGACTGGAATTGGACGCAACGAGTACATAGATGTTCTGAATAAATGCAGAGCAAAGGTAATTCTTTTTATTGTTTTGCATAGACTTTAAATGTCCCTTGCTTCCAGAAAATTATGTGGAGAATTAATAAGTCTTTTGCTAAAGATTTACTGCCTTCTGAGCCGGCCGACATTTGTATTGAAGCTTGGTGGATTATCAACGTTGTGAACCTCTCGCAAGATGAGATAAGGGTGAAGTTCTTCGATTGCACCAATCAGCTAATGAAATTTACAGACGCTCTATCTTACTTTTAGGAACGTTGAATTGTACGTCTATTCAAACAGAAACTCTCAGAAGAGGAGAGCATTCTGGTAGAGAAAGTGTGCGAGGATGATGTTGCTCGGTTTGGAGAGCATGATCCTTTCATTGTACGTGGTCTCTATCGTAGAGGTTTGGTGTATTTTGACGTGCCGGTATCTCCTGACGATCACTTCCAAGGTTGGAAATCACATAGTTCTTTCTTCTGTTGTAATCTGAATTTCCGCAGTCTTAACTTTGGAGGGATTTGTTTCAAACCAGAACCAAAATTACGAGGATCCCACTGAAGAGTAAGAACTTGTTGCTTATTTATTACTGAAACTTATGGCGGTTTTCACTCCAGACTTCTCTACGCAGTTTTCATCACTTCAAGCGAGCATGCTACTATTGCTGAGCTCGCTTCAACATTACAGGCTGACTTTTCCAAGCTGGAAGCAGCCGTGTCTTTAGCCGCTCGTCTTGGCTGGGCAAAGAAAAGAGTTGATCCCGCAGCTCTTCTAAGTGATCCCAACGAGCCAGGGTCTCCATCTTCTGATTTTGGAGACGACGATCCTACAGTTGCTTTAAGCCCTGTTCATCGTCCTTCTGAGAACCAGGGAGAACCGAGTACCAGCGACGCTCCCACGGAACTCCCTGGAGTTGTACGTTTCGCATTCTTGGTGGATGCCGACCTGACCTCTTACCTCATGATGGGATCTCTCTCGCCTGGTAAGCATCAGTGTCAATTTGTTACGTTGATACTTACATCTCTCGTGAAGCAGGGCTGAAAGGTCATGCAGTAACACTTTACGAAGCTGGAAAGTTAGGAGACTCACACGTCATCGAAATGTGTGAAGATTTACGTAAAGTTGAAGGGACCGAGTGTGAAGGCGAACTTCAGCATTTCGCAGACCATGCCTTTAGCTTGCGGCATGCACTGGAGTGCCTCCGTTCTGGCGGCTCGGGCATCCTGGACGATGTCTCGTTTAACAAGGAGAATTTTGACAACACGAAGAAGGTCCGAGTCGACGTTGTTCGCTGTGAGAGCTTGTCCGGGTTGGCAGCGGCAACCATCCAACGAGTCTTCCACCGGGACTACGACGTCATCGTCTCAATGATACCGCTACCATCGCGTCCTGCCGTTATCTCATCAGAGGGAGGCGGACCCGTTCACTTTGGACCTCCTTCACGAGCTGCGACGACACCCTGGATGAAGTTACTCCTGTACAGCGTTGCGGGAGCCGGGCCTGTCTCGGTGGCTTTGATACGGGGGCAGCGACTTCGAATGCTTCCAGAGTCTCTCTCGCGGTGTTACAAGGCGCTGGTGTGGACTTGGGGGGATGGGACTGCTGCTGGAGGACCAGGTGGTAAATTCGAGGGGACTCTGGTAGAAGGCGGAGTTCTCCTTCACGTAGTGAACACTCTCCTCAAACACTCGGCAGTGGTCGTCCAACCTTACTCGAAGGAGTCCTTCCAGGGTGGTGAAAAGGCCGAACTTGTCACAAAGGACATCGCTCTGCCACTCTACAAACCGGACTCTGCCGAAGCTCATGGACAAGCTCTAAGCCAAGCGGTGAAGGAACTCCACCTCAACACCATGGGATTCGTTCGTCTGGTTAGTGTAGTTTCTGAGACCACCACCAGCGGCAGTGGAGCACCGGTCTGGCAGTGGGTTCCTCAGAGCATCGAGTTTGGCCTTCCGCTATTCAACACCGCGCTGTGCAAGCTCGTCTGCGAGGGGGTCGTCAAGTGCGGGCTCTTCGACTCTGATGCTCTTGCTCGGCACGACAGGGAAATGTGGCAGCTCCATTCCAAGCTCCAGGACTTTATAAGCGACTACCAAGCCGATGGCCCAGTGTCGAGGTTGGCTTACTCCGCGGTCCAGGAAACGCCCAGTTTAAGCGAGATGGTTTTGAGTCCCGGGAGCAGTACCGCGCGTTCCATTTCCACGCCGCTGATGAGAAGGCTTCAGTCGGAGAAAGGAAGCATCGATGAGAACACTATGAGGTACTAGCAAGTTTTTCTCTTGTCTAAGAGATGAGAGTTTGTATGCGTGGTCTCTTATAGGATGTATACGCTATCGGCTGGAGAGGACCAATTCTCGCCATCTCCAAAGGGAGCAGTGACGATGTTTGTGGAGCAAGACGAAGACGAGATAGTTCCACTCCCTGGTGTCAATCTCGTGTTTAATGGCTCGTGGCTTGCGGCCTTGGATATCAGTCACTGTTTGCAAGGCAAGCTTCCGGCAAGTTTACTCGTGAGCACTGGCTAGTCTCTGATAGAACCAAAGATCTTTTCTCCTTTAGAGTGACTATGGTGATCGCATTTATACAACCAATACTACATTTCAAAAGAAAATGGAGGGTTTAGGGCTAGGTCAAGCGATGGTGGACGCGGGCGGGGGATTACGAGTCCAGCTCCAGCACGTCGCGGATCCAGTCTTCTCGGCTCTCCAATCCGATCGCAACAGGATTCTGGTGAGTTCTTCGCGATCTCAGCTCAGGCCAATCGGTGGGAAATATTTCCAGGATGTTTTCAAGCAAGCGATCTCGCACTCGTCGCCTGCTGCGGCGGTGGCGCTAGCCACGATGCAGGAGGCGATGAAGCCCCAGAAGCACGCCGTGTTGGTCCAGGACGAGAATCAGCTCCTGGAAAACGCATTGCGCTTGCTGCTCCAAGAACTTGTGGTACGCATCTTCGCCTTACATTGATGTTGTATTTTGTTTTTCTTGGCAGGGCGCTGCTGTGGATGCCGGGGAGCCAGTAATGCAGTATGGGCGTTCTATAGACGACTCGGACAACAGCGGTGGATTGATCACCAGGCTCCTTGGTCGGTTTTTCTCTTCCTCTTTTCTTTCCTGCTCCTTACTTACTGTTCTTGTACCCCCAGATATCGTCTTGTATCTCTGCGAGAAGAGCCATGTTGAGGGAGGCATGGTTTTCCAGCTGTTAGAGGACTTAACAGAAGTATCGACTATCAAAGATTGTAAGGAAGTTTTTGCCTACATCGAGGGGAAACAGGAAGTTCTTGGAAAGGTATGCTTTCTACTTCGTGCGACTGTGTAAGTGAGTTGTGGATGATCCAGACAGAATTGTTTGGGCGGGGGAAACTGGTCATGTTGAGAACTTGCAATCAGTTGCTAAGACGACTTTCAAAGGTTCAGACTGGGCGTTTTTCTTTTCTTCGTGAGGCTAATTTACATATTGCAGGCGAACGATGTTGTATTTTGCGGCCGAATCCTTATGTTTCTTGCACACGTTTTTCCTCTCTATGAACGATCAGGTGATTTTCAAAATTTTAACTTAAGGCCGCAGCTACTTAAATGTGGATTTCAGCTGTAAATATTAAGGGTGTATTCAATACCTCTAACGAAACAAACTATGAGAAAGACCAACCTGACGGTACGCCAACTGATGGTTCCAACCTCATGTTCTGTTTTTTTGTCTTTTTTTTTTCATAGATGTGCCTATTGATTTCAACTTTTACAAGACTTTTTGGGGACTTCAGGTGCAGATTTCTCGTTAAAGTTTTTTTATATCCTCTTATTTTTCCTTCTCAGGAACACTTCTCTAACCCCGCAGCACTGATCCCAAGATGGCATATCTTCTCTGCAAGTTTAACTGTCAGTTCTTTCTGGACTATTGAGTTTGCGCAATGTGACCGAAATTTTTCTTGCAGATTGTTTTGAGCGCCTTTGATGCGCAGCCTTTGGGAGATGATGATAGCACTTCCCACCAGCTTGATGAGGGCGATGACATGACCTTTAATACAAAGTATCTTACCAGTAGTAATTTGATGTCTCTCGAGGTAAGATTCAGCTTATACGTGTACTGTTATAAAGTCTTTGGTAACAGCTTAAAGATCCCAGTTTTAGGAGACATGTACTTGTACAGTGCCTGATTGTTTTTGACTATTTGAAGGTAAGCTCAAAACAATATGCATCTTGTCCGACTAATAATTTGATTTATACAGACACCCGGTAAAACGGAAAAAGAAGCAGCAAGAGAAAGTCTGGTATATTTCCATAATTTTTCATTAAGGGTATTCAATTTTTTTTCTCGCAGAAAGATGAAGTAAAGGTTTTGGAAGATCGCGTGAAGCGTCTTTTAGAATCTACTCCTCCTAAAGGAAAAGATTTCTTGAAGAGCATTGAGCATTTACTTGAACGTGAAAAAAACTGGGTAAGCAAGTTATTGTTTACGAGTAAAGTCAGCTCATGCACTGTTTTGGCGTAGGTCTGGTGGAAACGCGATGGTTGCCCACCATTTGAAAAAAACGTTTCTGAACGCAAATCGTCTATTGAAGGGACTAAAAAGAGGTCTGCGAGAAGTTCCTGTTACTCTCACTAAATAAAACTCTACCTCAGGAAGCAGCGATGGAGGTTGGGAAACAAGGAACTCTCACAGCTGTGGAAATGGGCGGATCAAAATCCTGTATGTGTCACTCGAGTTTAATATACAGTTCTGACGTTGCATGTTGCAGAATGCTCTGACTGATCCACAGCGAGTGAAGACGCCTCCAGTTCACGAGTATTGGACTGCTTTGGCTGAGGATGTAAGCAGCTTTCAAACTTTGTCCGGGTTTAGATAATGCCTGACTATCTGCAGATGGATCCTATGTCTGGTATTGAAGCGGAATACAGTCACAAAAACGATAAGGTATACCTCCGTGAAGAAGGAAACTTTCGTAATAGTGGCATTCTATTCAGGTCTACTGTTGGAAAGGCTTAAGATTCTCAGCAAGGCAGGATTTGGAAGGATTTGCAAGGGTATGCAGTATGCATGTTCTATTTTTTCTCTCTAATCCTTCCTCTTTTACCTGGTCAGTTCACTGAGCTAGGAATCGAAGGTGTTGTGCCGCCTGAGCTACTTACCCAGGAAGTTCGGCTTAAAGTTCATGGGAAGTCGGACAAGTCAAAGCAAAAGGCAGCAAAGAAAGGGGACGACGCCGCAACAGTTCCTCCTTCGGAAGAAAATCAGGTTCTTTCGACACTTCAGTTTAAACGAATGGAAGCGACCTTTTTTTAATTGCAGAATGGGAGTGTAGCTGTTGACGATGGAGGTGCCGCACAAGATGTTGACGACGTGATTCCGATGGACTCGGATGTCGCAGGAGCCAAAGAAGAAGAATCTCAAGACGACCTCGAGAGGCAGGGATCGGACCACGAGCCGCTGGAGGGCTTTCCTTCCACTCAAGACATTTCTCCGGATCCTCCGGCCGCCATGGACAATGATTCACCTGGAGCTAGAAGTCCGGGGGAGGGCCAGAGGTACTTCAAGAAGCATTCCCACCCGGAAGGCGACTAAAAACTGCTACATCTCGGCACACTAGAGCTACATTTTGACGCGAGAAGCCGGTATTAAATGACCGCCCGGCTTGCACCAACCTTTCAGAAGTTCCGGCAAATCATGCAGCTATGGCGACTCCTATCCCCGCTGGTGCTGAATCTCTTTTTCACGTCAAGGCATGGATCGTCGAATGGAGACGTGCTTTCTCTAAGCGCTGCAAACTCCGTACGTATTCTCCATTTCTTTTTTCTTCTTTTCCATCGTGTGCTTTGATTTAATCGGCTTGTCGTCCTTGGCTTGCAGAACTGTATTTGTACTTTTCAAGTGCTGGATCATGGATGGACGCTGTTATGGAGTGTTGAGATACCGCATCCCTGTGTAAGCCGAGCTTCTCTGGAATTTCTTAGTTATTTTCTTAACTTGACTTTACATGTCTCACTTTTGTTTTTCTCCTTTCTCTTTTGTTCGCTCGTCCGTGGGTTGCCAGAGCTAGCTGTGTCGTTGACAAGAGTTTCGCTCCGGTCGCGCAAGATCCAAAAGCTCTCCAGCGTAAAGCTGGCTAGCGATCGCTTTCGAGCGAAGTGATCTTCGCTAGGATGGTCCGAGCAAAGGAGAAGACCAAGAAGAAGGAATTACTCTCAGCTTTGCTCCTTCACATCATACATCCTTTGTGGGTGGGACAAGACGTTGGAGCTAAGCTGCCATACAGAGAGAATGGATGCGGCGTGTGACGAAATGGAGCACTATGGAGAGCTTCATGGCTCTTTCTCGGGGCCAAGAAGAAGAAAGTGGTCAAGTTGCCCGTTTCTCTTGGACGATATACACCATAGGAATGATGGAATGGGAAAGTTTTTCAAGTGGAGTCAGGATGGCCGAGTTGGTCTAAGGCGCTAGTTTCAGGTACTAGTCCGCAAGGGCATGGGTTCGAATCCCATTCCTGACAATATTGCTTTTTCCCTCTTTTGCTGGTTTTTTTGAAAAAAAATTTGTTGTACCTTAGCCCAGAATTGGTGGCTTTTTTTTCTTCAATGTAGCGGATCATCAAAGTTTTGTCATACACAAACACATGATCTATCTTTTATTAAAATCATGGCTGGCTGGTGTACATGGTCTTTGGCTTGAAGGGCTGCGCTTCTAGAAGTCCTCGAGGGATGAAAATCGCCAGGGACGACACTGCCAAAGTCATTGTTTCGTCCTTGTTAAACTTCTAGTCCATCCACCCCGCCCGCCCGCCCCGCCGTGTTCTTGGCTCGTCAGACAAACGCAAGCGCGATGCAAAGATCTTGGCGGGGTCTCGAAATGATTTCAATGATTTCGTTTCGTCTCGGTGGTGGAGGGACAAATCAATCACTTCCAATCGACCGGACGCTGTCGATCGGGATCGAGATCCATCCGCGCACGCCAGTGTGTTTGATCCTCCTAGATTGACCGGACACCACCACGCCACCACCGCAACACCGCCATCTCCATCTCCAATCCAGCTGCGAGCCACGATCGAGAGCAAAAAATTCGACCCACTGGCTGGAGTGGACCACGCCAACTCGCCAAGGGACCATTCCAGGGTGCGTTGACTGGAACTCTTCCGGCGCATCGCCCAGTAGTACTCTAGTTCCTAGGGGTTTGACCACAGCCGGCAAAGTCAACGACCAGCCAATTCTAGAATCCGCATATTCGCGGCATTTACGAAGCCAACACCGTCAAAGCGGCGCGTTCCTCTTCACACAAGAGCAAAGGTGCGTTGCTTTTCTTTTCTTTTTTTCCTCCTCCTCTTCTTCTCCACCTCTTCTAAAACCTATTTCTATGAGCGTTCCAACGGAGGGCTCAATTCTCCGCCTCTCCTGGAGCTCGAATTCGCGATCGAGCTCGATTCTCCTCCACCACTGCATGGGCGCTTTAGGCAGATCCACTCGATCGCTATTCCCAGGGATTGGAAGCTCCTGGCTAGGCTAGACCCTCAAAAGGAAGTGAGTGGAGGAGCTCGGACTCCACCTCGGACACCGGGCAAACCGACCTCGGGCACCCGGCTACGCGCTTTTGCTTAACATTCTTTCTTTTATCTTTGCTTTGGTATCTACTTACGGCCACCATTCTCCATTCTTCCTCCTCTCCGTGTGAGCACGGGAAGCATCCGGGTGGTGATGAGACGAAGAAAAAAGGAGGAGGAGCCACGACTGTAGCGCAGAAACTCTTCTTTTCTTGGTAGATAGATCGATAGATCGATCTTCCTAGGTAGATTGCGACCTTTCCAGTGGAAGAAATTTCCACAGCGTGGATTTTTCTTTGGCGGCCGGTTTGATTGATTGCAATGAGACAGGGAAGATCCAGCCACCAAGCACAAGAGCTCTCGATTCATCCCAGCTATGGAGGCCAAGGAGGAGGAGGAGGAGGGGGAGCTCACATCGCAACAGTGCCACTGCGATGGGACCAGGCGCTGGATCACAGCAGTGGCGGTGGCGCCATCGCCCAGCACCACTTCGTGGAGGTGACGCTGGACGTGCGCGACGACTCGGTGAAGCTGAGGAGCGTGAATCCCACCATCGCCGCCGCCGCGGTGCAGTATAGCGGCGGCGGCGGCGAGGAGCACCCCGAGAGGAACCTCCTCGCGTCCGCGCCGGCGGTGGCGCTGGATCACCAGCAGCACTGGGCGGACAAGAGATCGCTGCGCAGCTCGCTCAAGCGCACCGCCTCCAACACGTCCAGCCGGATGAAGCAGCTGTCCCAGGAGCTCAAGCACGCGGCCGCGCGCGTCCTCTCCTCGCGATTCAACCCCGACGCCATCGCCGCCGCCGCCGCCGCCACGAGCTCCTCGAGCAGCGGTGGTGTGCATGCTGGCTCTTCGCGGCCCAGGTACCTCTCGCGATCCAAGTCGGGCGCCGAGAACGCGCTCCACGGGCTGCGATTCATCACCAAGGCCGGCGCCAACGCGGCCGATCGATCCGCGCTGTGGAAGAGCGTGGAGGAGCGATTCGACAAGCTGGCGTCGCCCGAGGGGCTGCTCAAGCGCGGCGATTTCGGGCAATGCATTGGTAAGAGAGATCCTTCCTCCTCCTTTCTCCTCTCTCCTTTCTTTCTTCCTTGGATCGATTGATCGATAGATGGGTTGCAGGGATGAAGGACTCCAAGGAGTTTGCGGGCGAGCTCTTCGACGCGCTGGCGAGGAAGAAGGGGATGACCAACGCGGAGCAAATCTCCAAGCGGGATCTCTACGAGTTTTGGCTCCAGATCTCGGATCAGAGCTTCGATGCGCGAATGCAGATCTTTTTCGACATGTAAGGATGGAAATCTCTCTTCTCGCAGCTGTTCTTGAGCTCTTTCTTTTGTGTTCTTCTATCCAGGTGTGACAAGAATGCCGATGGCCGGATCTCCGAGGAGGAAGTCAAGGAGGTAAGCTAACGAAACCCAATTGCGAGCTCTCTCTCACGATTCCGTCGATCCAGGTGATCATGCTCAGCGCCTCCGCCAACAAGCTCTCCAAGCTCAAGGAGCAAGCCGAGGAGTACGCCGCGCTGATCATGGAGGAGCTCGATCCCGACAACTTGGGCTACATCGAGGTGAGCAATCCATTCCATCCGATCCATGCAATCTCCCAGGAACGATCGATAGATCAAGAACCAAGTACCAAGAACCAATCGTTTTCTTGTTCTTCCTTCTTCCAGCTATGGCAGCTAGAGCAGCTGATGCGAGGAGCGCCGATCGGGGGCTACAGCCGCGATCTCCAGCAGCTCAACTACAGCCAGACGCTGGTGGCGCCGCGGCGGCGGAATCCAATCCGCGCCTTGTCGCGCAGCACCAGGAACTACGTGACCGAGCACTGGCAGAGGATCTGGGTGGTGTCGGTGTGGCTGGCGGCCATGGTGGCGCTCTTCACCTGGAAGTTCGTGCAGTACAAGAACCGTGCCGCGTTTGAGATCATGGGCTACTGCGTGTGCGCCGCCAAGGGCGCCGCGGAGACGCTCAAGCTCAACATGGCGCTCATCTTGCTCCCGGTTTGTAGGAACCTCATCACCACCTTGCGATCGACCTGGCTGGGCCTCGTCGTCCCTTTCGACGACAACATCAACTTCCACAAAGTAAGTCACCCATCGTAAGTTCTTTCTTTGATTGCTCGATCCTTCGTGTCCTTGCTTCCCATTTTCTTGGGGCTCTTGCTTGTCTACTGTTCTTCGCAAGCTTCCAGATTTTTCCATTTTCTTGGGACTCCTTTGCGGATGTGTTCTTCAAGTTTCCAGAGTTTGTGTGTTTTACTTTGCATTCTTCATGGGTGGCAAACTCTCTTTCCTCTCTCTGAAAGCTTTGAGCGATCTCTTTGCATGGCTGCATTTGCTTCCGTGAGGTCGTCGAGTTTTCTTTGCCTTAGTTCTTCGCAAACCTCTCTTCTCTCCTCTCTCCATGGTCGTGCAAGTTCCGAGTTTGAGTGTTTTTCTTCGCATTCTTCATGTGTGTTACTGGCAAAGTCTCTCGTTTCCTTCGCTCTGCTTGATCAATCTCTTTGCGAAAGTTTACTTTGCCTTCGTTCTTCGCAAGAGAAAACTTGCCTTCGTTCTTCGCAAACTGCTCTTTCTCACACTTTCCAACGTTTTACCAGGCGATTACCATCGGGATTGCTTTCGGAGTTATCATCCATGGCGGTGTCCACCTTGCCTGCGACTTCCCCCGGATCGTGCAAGCCTCGGACGAGGATTTTAACGCCAAGATTGGCCGCGGCTGGCACTACGAGAAGCCGAGCTACATGGACATTGTCAAGTCGGTGACGGGGATCACCGGGATCATCATGGTGGTGCTCATGATCATTGCCTTCACGCTCGCCACCCGCTGGTTCCGCCGGAGCCTCGTTAAGTTACCATGGCCCTTCCATCGCCTTACGGGGTTCAACGCCTTTTGGTACTCGCACCACCTCTTTGTCATCGTCTACGTCTGTCTCATCGTCCACAGCTTCAAGCTCTTCTTGAGCTTCAAGTTCAAGGATAAAACCGTAAGTTTGTCCATCTTTCTTCCTGCTTGTGGATGAACTTCATTGATCCTATCCATCTTTCTTCCTGCTTTGGTTGTTTTTTGTGTTTGGTTGCTCGTTTGTTTCCATTGATTCGCTCGCGCTTTTTTCTTTTTTCTTCTTTTTTCTTCGTCATTTCGATCGTAATGCGTTGGATTCTTCCTTGCATCGGATTCCACCACTCACTACAGTTGTGTGCTTTCTTTTTTGAGCTCCCAGACTTGGATGTACCTCAGCGTGCCGTTGCTTCTTTACACCGGGGAGCGAACTTTGAGATACTTTCGATCAGGGAATTACTCTGTACAGATTCTCAAGGTACGTGAGAAACTTGAGTAGAGAAAGAAAAGATTGATCAAACCGTGTTCCTCTTCTTTTGTGTTTTTTTTATGGTTGCAGGCTGCGATCTACACTGGAAACGTTTTGGCTTTGCACATGACGAAGCCACCTGGGTTCAAGTATAAAAGCGGCATGTATCTCTTCCTTAAATGCCCAGCAATCTCACCGTTCGAGTGGTAAATTTCTTCTCCTTCCTTTTTTTTCTTGCTCGTTCCACCAGTTCCATAAGACTTTTGTGTGTTTTTCTTGTCTGTGCATTTATTGTCCGTCCAGGCATCCGTTTTCCATAACCTCCGCCCCTGGAGACGACTTCGTGAGCGTACATATCCGAGTTCTTGGCGACTGGACGCAGGAGATGAAGCGAATCTTCTCCGAGGTAAAGTCATCGTTAAGTTGATCCAAGCTTTGCTTCATCTTTTTTCTCGTCTCACTGCAGGTGTGTGAGCCACCGATTGGAAACAAGAGTGGCCTTCTCCGAGCCGAGTACATCGTTGGCGCGGCGTCGCGGAACAAGTTTCCAAAGCTGTTGATCGACGGGCCTTACGGAGCTCCGGCGCAGGACTACCGGAAGTACGATGTGTTGCTACTGGTCGGACTGGGCATTGGAGCCACCCCGTTCATCAGCATCCTCCGGGACATGCTCAACCACATCAAAACTTCCGACCACCCATCGCCAAGCGACTCCGTCCACATTGACATGATCCGGGCCATGGAGAGCCCGCGGAGGCGAAAGAGGCGAGGCCCGACCAACGCCTACTTCTACTGGGTGACGAGAGAGCAGGGATCTTTCGACTGGTTCAAAGGCGTGATGAATGAAGTTGCCGAGATCGATCAAAAGGTGGTTTTCTCTTTCGAGACTTTGTTGTCACTATTATCATCTTTCTCTCCAGGCTGTGATTGAGATGCACAACTATTTGACGAGCGTTTACGAGGAGGGCGACGCAAGGTCTGCGTTGATCACCATGGTGCAAGCTCTCCACCATGCCAAGAATGGTGTGGACATTGTCTCGGGAACCAGAGTAAATAGTTTTTTTCCTTTGCTTCCTCTCTCGTGATGGTTTTTGATGTTTGTTTTGCTCTCTTGTGCTAGGTACGCACGCACTTTGCCAAGCCAAACTGGAGGAAAGTATTCTCCAGGCTCGCAAGCACGCATCCGGATTCTAGAATTGGTAAGAGTTTCTCGCTTTGAAAGTTCTCTCATAGTTAGAAAACCAAGATCTAAGATCGAGCTCTCTGTCGAATCCAGGCGTATTCTTTTGCGGATCGTCTCTTCTGGCCAAAGAGCTGGACCAGATATCGCGCGAGTACACGTATAAGACGAGCACCAGATTTGAGTTCCACAAAGAACACTTCTAAAAGAAGGAAGCAAAGGCGAAAGCTTTGTGTATAGAGATACAGCACACGCATACACACAATTATTTACGAAGGAGCGAACAAGGCAACACTCCTTTTCAGTCGAAAAACGATCGACACTCGATGTACAGAAGTACCAACATCGCAGGAAAAGAATTTTGTAAGTCAAAGGAGACTCCTTTTTTCTCTCTCGAGTTTATAGAATTGAGTCGAATTGTTTTGCAAGGTACGCTCTTTTTTCTTGCTTTGTTTCTAAAGTCAGCTCGGGCTTGTTCTTCCAGGATCGAGTCAAATTGGCTGCTGCGAATACGATCCATCTTTTGTCGTCTCCAGTTCGTTTCTAGCTGTAGAAACACGGAGAAAAGAAGCGAACGCGCACAGCGCAGTGTTATGAAGAACACGACGCGATGGGCAGAAAGAACAGGAACGTTTTTTTTTTTTTTAATTTTCTGCTTTATTTAACAATATTTTTATTCTTTACTAATTCCTTTAATGGGGAATAACTATTCTTAAAATCCTTTTTCTTTTTCTTTGTATACTATACATTACAAGCTGCATCATGCACTTCAGTAGTACAAAAGCTGTACCAAAATGTAGTACATGCAAACTGTCAAAACACGTACGAATCCGTGAAATTGGGATCAAAGAGTACGTCAAAGGAGAGAAACCATGGCTTATTCGAGAGAAACCATGGCTTTCTTTTTACAAAATCCTAGATATTAAATGTAAACACTCTTGACCTTTGATAAAATCTTCTATATATTAAAACCATGTAAATGTTTATTTAATTTGTACTTGCAAGCGCAAGCTTGTCTATACCAGGAACTGGAAGGCCACAAGGAGTAGCACGAAAGCTCCCATGGCGGTGGTGGTGCTGCTGGCGATGGCTCTAGAATTAGGGGCTGGAGCTGGACCATGGTGGTGCATGCCCGGCCCCGGTGCCATTGCCGGGCCGTGGTTGTGGCCTTCGTGAGCCAAGACCATCGCCATCGCCAACAGGAGCTGGAAAAGCACGAGCTTGATCCTCCAAGAAGCAGCCATGGCGCGAGGAAGAAGAAGAATCGATCGACAAGTCCCTCGAGGAATTCCCAGGCGCGATTGATCGATCGATCGATCGAGAAGCGAGAAGCGAGAACTAGCGGAGGGACGCTCTACCTAGAACCAACTAAAATGTCAATGCACACAAAGGAGAGCCCGTCCAGGGGTTTTATCTATGGGGAGCGAATGGATCGTGCATCCCCAAGTTGACTCATTCCTTTTTTAGGGCAGGGGTGACACATGGACTGCCATTTGTGTGCCACGTGGCACCTGGGTTTCTATAAAAACTCAAAACCTTTCTTCTTCTTCTTCTTCCTCTTCGAGTTTTCTTGGTTTCGCTTGGATGAAGATGAAGGCGAATCGTGTGGCAATCGCGGCGCTACTGCTGGTGGTGGGAGTGGTGGGAGTGGCGATGGCGACGCCGGCTCCAGCCCCGGGTCCTCACCATGGCCACGCGCCGGGCAGAGCTCCCATGACGATCTCGGATGCAACTGGAGCATCGCCCTCGACGACCCTGCTGCTAGCGCTGCTTGCCGCGAGCTTCATGGAATTCTTCGCGTTGATCCTGTGATGAAGGCGCGATCTAGATAGAGATTGTGGTGTAAAACTTCGATCTAGCTCACATTAATCTCTCAATAAATGAAAGAACTTGTAGCGAGAAAGCATCGATCGCGAATTCCAGAATCCGAGTCCAATCGAGCGAAGGATTTTCAACTCACGCGGAGAAATTGGTTTGAAACTTTGGGCTCGCGTCGCCATTTCAAACGATTCCCGTGGAATATGTCTCGTACGGACACTCCTTGCTTGTCAATCCACATTCATTTATATGCTACCTAGCGAAGAACCAAGAACACCCCCAAGCAAGCGGCAATCAACAGCGCTGGCACTGCGGGAAAATTCGCGGCGCCACCGGTCTCCAGCGCAGGGGGGAAGCTCGGCGCGGGAGCGATGGAATCCTCCTCGGCAAGTGGCTCGTCCAGAGCATTTGCAGCGAGGATCCCACGAATTCATCACCAAACTGGCCATGATCGCCAGCGGCAGCAGAAGCAGTGGGGTCGCTGGAGCGAACTTGGTCATCTTCGGGGGCTGGGATCGTCAAACGCGCCCAGAAGATCAATTAATTCCCCAGCAGCGATGGATCGATCGATCGTAAGAAAGAATTGTGGAATGCTGTTCTGGGCGAATGAGTGTGAGAGCTTTGAATTTATAGTGTGGAAAGCTTGGCCAACCACGTTTGTCCCGAATGGACGGAGAGGATCGCATCGCGTGCGGCCGTCCATTCGCCGCAAATCGCGGCATCTATAACGGCCTAACCTTTATTGCCGACGTGGAGCCGTCGTGCTTTACACGTCACTGATCCACCAACGTGGCAAGAGCCGGCTTTACCAGCATTGCCCTAAGAACTATCGTGGCGTGCACGCGTACGCGGGAATCCGATGTGGTGGATAGCGTGTCACCACACGTGGAGGGGCCAATTTTTGGCGGAATATACCCCGCAAACCGCCATACAGAGCGCTCCTGGGTTTATATATAAAAGGGCCCCCCCGTGCTTTCGTTGGCATAGGTTTCCTAGGCTTCTTTCTTGGTCGCTTCGCTTGCTCACTCGCAAAAGCTGCTAGATCGATCGCGATGGCGCACAGATTTGCCGAAGTGGTGGCGCTGATCGTGGCCGCGGTGATGGCGTCGGCGGTTTCTTGCGCCCATGCCCAAGCCCTCAGCCCGGCTCCACCTCCAGAAGAGGGGGCAGGGTTTGCGCTCGCTCCAGCGGTGGCGGTGATCGCAGGGATGAGCGCCCTCTCCTTCTTGTTCGCGAGGATGTGAAGATCTTTCTAACGGCGGCTATGGCGGTGGGACTTCTTCTTCTTGGATTACGCTCTACATTTTGGTGCCGCTGCCGCTGGCCGCAAGATTGTGACGATCGACTGATCTATGTAGCGAGGAATTTTTTGGCTTGTTTTTCTGCTTGTAGTGTTGTGTGATTTCTCCGAAGAGCTCCTCCCCTGTGACTGGATTCTTTTTGGAATAAAATATATACCTTTCTCGGATGTAAAGAGAAGGGTGTCTCTCTCTCTCTTTTTAGGGTTCTTCGTGGCTATGGCGGACGAGATGTTCCTGGCAATGCCGCTCCAATCGCTGGTTGGGGGGTCTAGCGCGCTGGAAAATCTCTCGGGAGGGGGCAGGAAGGGCGGGAAGAAGGATGATCGCATCCCGCAGTGGGGATTCAACGAGACGAAGGAGCTAATTGCGATCCGCGCGGAGCTGGAGAAGGATTTCACGCAGACGAAGCGCAACAAGACACTCTGGGAGCTCATCGCGGGCAAGATGAAGGATAGGGGCTACCGGCGAAGTGCCGACCAGTGCAAGTGCAAGTGGAAGAATCTCGTCAATCGCTACAAGGTTAGTGCTAGGATAGCTGGAGATTCGATCTGATCGGTCGGTGGGTCGTGATCTTTCTAGGGAAAGGAGCTCTCGGATCCAGAGAATGGCCGCCAGTGCCCATTCTTCGACGAGCTAGACTCGATCTTCAAGGCCCGGCTCAAGAACGCGGGCTCCAAGCTCTTGCTCGAGTCGGATGGATTGATTCGGCCAAAGAAGCGGACCAAGCAGCAGCAGCAGCAGCAACCGCATCTATCCGACGATCCCGACAACAGCGACGAGGAGGAGGAGCAGGAGGAGGAGGATCCGAGCGGCGGAGAGGACGATCGCGCCGTCCAGAAGAAGAAGAGGAAGGCGGACAAGGAGCGGCAGCGCGCGACGGCGGAGAAGTACCGCGCCAACAACATGCAGGAGGTGCTGGAGGAGTTCTTCCAGCAGCAGCAGCGGATGGAGGAGCAGTGGCGGGAGGTGTTCGAGCGGCGCGATCGCGAGCGCCGGGATCGCGAGGCGGAGTGGCGGCAGAGGATGGAGCGGCTCGAGGCGGAGAGGAGGGCGCGCGAGCACGAGTGGTGGGAGCGCGAGGAGGTGAGGCGGGCGCAGGACGAGCTGAGGTCGCAGAAGAGGGAGGAGCTCCTCACGGCCCTCGTCATGAGAGTTGCTCAAGAGCCCTAATATTCTTGGGATATTCTACGCACAGGATATTCACTTTTTTGAATATAGATGCTTGTCGCTCTGGCCGATTCCTACAGATCTTATTCCCGCAAAACGTTCCCGCTCGATCGCTCTATAGCTATTCGATCACTCTATCGATCATCACTCGCCCTTGCTCTTCTTCTTCCTCTTCTTCGCGGAGGTAGCGGCGGCATCTCCAGCGGCTCCAGCGGCTTCCTCCTCCTTGAGCTTCGGTCGCTTCTTGGAGCTTCCAGCCTCCTCGGCCTTCATGGAGCTCTCGGCCTCGCCCTCGCCATCGCCATCGCCATAGCCCTGCGCCGCGCCTACATCTTCGCCCTTGGGTTCCTCGACCTTCTTGGAGCTTCCGGCCTCGCCATCGCCATCGCCCTGGCCCTGCGCTGCGCCTCCATCCTCGCTCGCCGCCACCACCTTGCTTTTCTTCTTTCTCTTCTTGGCCTTGGTGGCGAGATCCCCCTCCGGAACAGCGACGGCAGCGGCGGGAGTGGCAGGAACAGCCACCGCGGGAGGTGGAGGAGGCGGAGGAGGAGTTGCGTCAACTTCCATCGCGGCATCCTTGTTCTCGTCCCCTGTATTTGTGTTCTTGTTCTTCTTGTTTTTCTTCCTCCTTGAAGCAGGGGCGGCGGCAGCGGCAGCGGCCTCCTCCTCTGGAAGCACTGAGGAAGTCACCGTCTTCGTCTTCGACTCCACCACCACCGTCGACACCGTCTCCTTCTGATTGTTCTTGTTCACCTTCGACTCCACCACCGCCGCCGTCGACAGCGTCTCCTTCTTGTGCCTGTTCTTCCTCTTGCTCTTCTTGCCACCGGCACTGGCAGCGGCGACGGCGGCACTGGCGGTGGCGTCGCCGTTGTTGGTCGCCTCCTCGCCACTGATCTTCTCCTCGCCGCCACTCCCCTTCTCTCCACCATCCTTCTCGCTCTCCGGCTCCGGCTCTCTGCAAGAAACGAAGGGGAAAGAAATCCTTGACGTACACAAGAGCATACCTTTCCCGGGCTATCAGATGCAGCGCGGCTTTCAGCTCGTCATCCAAGTCGCCTTCCTCCTAGACAGGCGATTCACCTTCAATGCAAAGAAAACAATTTCCCACTGCTTTCGTTACCAGATCCCTTCGGAAAGCCGAGAGCGTGTTATCGAAGCGGCCGGCGCGGCCCCGCAGCCAGGCGACGAAATCCACCGCCGCCATCGTGAAGCTCCTGCCCTAGCGCAATCGTGATGTTTAAGCCCTAACCAAAACCCTGGTAATATTGGCGAATAAGTTGTTGAGAACCTTGGCTAATCCAGGAGTGCAAGACTTTGTGAGCTCGGAGGGAGAAAAAGCGTGCGAGTAGCAAAATCTATCCCGTAGTGAGGTTTCATCTTTTTGAGTTCTTGAGTTGGATAAGTTGATAGTTGAAAGAATTAATTATAAAGATTCTTCTCGGGTTTCGTGTTTCAGTGGCTCTTTTGATTTCGCAAGAGCGAAGTAGAAGCTGGGCGAACGATGAGAACTTGAACAACTAGCATTTACCGCAATTTGAACTTAGGTCGCTTGAGTATGGTGTAACCAAACATAGGAAGAGCTCACTTGCAAAAAAGAAAACAAAATAAAAAAGGAGAAAGAAACAAGACAAGATGGCATATTTTGCTTGACAATCACGAGAATAAATCATGGCTTATGATAAACTAATGACTCCAAAAGAGATATACATTAGGGATAATCACTTCGTTTAATGGGTGATAATTACTGTTGAAGCAAACATTCCCATTAGGCTTCATAATAAGATGAAATTCACACATTTAAAGCCACATCTTTTAGATAATACCCTTGTCCAACATTTTCTTGATACTTACATGTACTTTCTCCTTGGCAAATAACAAAACCCAAGAAAGGTGGCCTGGTCATGAATCTCAAATTAGGATAAAAGAAAACTCATTCCTGCATAGTTTTAAAGTGTTCAAAATGTTGACAATGTATGGGCATCTTAAAGTTGTTTTGCCCAATACAAAGCTTTGCTTTCTGTCAAAAGAGTGTAACATAGAAATAAATCACATTTGTTGCTCATATGTTGATGGAGGCCTTGGAAGTAACCAAAAGAGATGGTACACCTGCCGCATTGCCAGCTCTTCTTGAGGCAAAACGATAGTGGTCAAAACTTGATCTCACTGATAAATTGCAAATGCAGAGCCCTAAAGTTCTTAATGCTTTTTTGAGAATCTTATTTTGTGAGTATATAGGTGCGGATGATGCACGGTGCATTTTCATTTTCTAACGAATTTGGTCAAAAAACAAAGCGTCTGAAGTCAAATAATCTGGAGCTTTCTATAATTACTTAGGTTTTTTTGTTATAACAAAATATAATTACTAACTAGGTATTGGATGCTCGCGGCATTTGGGCACGCCTCAAAGCCCGAAGTGCTGTGGCTGTGATATCCCCTGCCGCCTCGATCTTAAAGAACGAAGGACTTGACAAACCCTAAGAGGAATAGCTCTTCCTTGGCAAGAAAGAAAGAAGAATGGATGGAACGAGAGCGCTGTCTTGCGCAAATGCGGGGCACCACTGCCCTGTCCCAGGCGATCAAGATCCATTCCTCCATGAGAGTGCACGCCGGCGATGTCTTCCTCTCGAACCGGCTCATCGAGATGTATGGCAATTGCGGCAGCGTGAAGCACGCGAGGGAGATCTTCGACGAGATGCGCGACCGCAAAAACGATTTCTCCTGGACATCTATGTTCCTGGCGTGCACGGGCAACGGCGAGGTGGAAGACGCGAGAGAGCTCCTGGATCAAATGCCAGGCCAGAAGAACATCATCCTCTGGACAGCGCTGATCGTTGCGTATGGCAGCAAGGGGCGAACGGAAGAAGCCAAGGCCCTGTTTGATCAGATGCCGCAGTGGGATCTTGTTTCCTGGAACGCCATCCTGGCAGCATTTGCCCAAACTAGAGATTTACAAGAAACAAGAGGGATTTTTTATGCCATGCCGGAACGCAACGTTGTGTCCTGGACGGCGATGCTGGATTGCCTATCGCATAGGCCGGAATCCGCAAAACTGGTTTTTCATATGATGCCAGAGAGGGATCTTGTGGCGTGGAATGCCATGCTTTCAGCATATGCCCAATCTGGGCATATGTACGAGGCTACACAAGTGTTTGCCAAGATGCCCGAAAGGAACATTGTAACTTGGACGCTGATGTTAGATGCTTTTCTGCAAGATTCGAAGCTCGTGGAGGCTGAACTTCTTTTCAAAAAGATGCCAGAGATCAACCTTGTATCAGTAACCACAATGCTGACAGCATATGCTCGTTTGGGGCATCTTGACGACGCTCGAAAGCTGTTTGATTCTTTGCCGGTGTTGAGCGTTATTGCTTGGAACTCTCTTCTAGTTGCTCATGCGGAAAGGGGAGAGGTGGAAGAAGCAAAGCTTGTGTTTGATTCTATGCCCGAGAGGGATTTGATCTGCTGGAGTTCGATGGTGGCGGCGTATGCTCGAAGTGGCGATATCTCCAGCGCGAGGGCGGTGTTTGACTCAATGCCGCAGCGGGATCTCATCGCCTGGACAGCGATACTAGTCGCCCACGCCGAGAATTGCCGCGACCTAGAGCAATCCAAGCTCCTGTTCGATGTGATGCCGGAGAGAGACCTTGTTGCGTGGAATGCAATGCTGGGCGCATATGGCAATGTCGATTCTGGAGGAAAACTCGGCGAGGCTCTAGCAATATTCGTGGAGATGCCCGAGAAAGATCTTGTCTCTTGGAACACGTTGCTGGGGGCGTATGCCCGGATCGGGCATATCGCCGCTGCCAAGCGAGTGTTCGCCACCATGCCCGAGAGAAATGTCGTGTCTTGGAGCTCCCTGCTCGCTGCTCACACCCAAAACTCTTGCCAGTCCATCGAGATCGTCGACACGTTTGGCGAGCTCAAGCTTGTGGACCACCCTGATCAAGTGTGCTTCACGCTCGCGCTCATCGCGTGTAGCCGCTTGGGAGAGCTCCAATCGGCCATGCGGTTCTTCGCGTCCTCCATCGCCGACTATGGGATTGAGGCTACAAAGCAGCATTACTGCTGCCTGGCCGATGTGCTCGCACGAGCCGGGCATTTGCGACAGGCCCAAGATCTCCTCCATGCCATGCCATTCGTTCCAAGCTCGGTGGAGTGGCTGTGCTTGCTCGCTGCGTGTAAGAACCGGCGCGAGATCACGGACTTGCAAGCACAAAGATTTTTCCCCGCGGACCATGGAGCAGCATTGGCTCTCGTCGCGAACGCGTATTGTCGATCGTCCAGGCCACCAAGGGTGGGATTGTGAGTGGAAGAGCTTTCTGGAAAGATAGATTTTTCCATCTCATTCACTGGTCTGCTCGGCTCTGGACACGCTTCTCCTTCATGGCGGGCTTCTTGCCTGGTTTCTAAATGATCAAGTGAGTCTGGATGTTGTGGCCGTCTCCACTCTTTTCTTCCGTTCGCTGGATCCAGAATGCTGCCGCTCTCTGATCCGCGACAGTGATTCCAGCGCCATCTCCTCGGTGGTCTCGACTTCTTCCCACAAAGAAGACGGCGATGGAGGTGATTTCGGATTGGAGCTAGCCCCAAGCATTTCTGAAAGGATTAGAGGCGGGCTTGAACCATTCCCTTTTCGTTTGGAAAGAGGAGTTTAGGAGGTTCATTTTTTCTCTCTTTTGTTTTCTTTCTGAATAATTTTGATAGTCTTTCTTATTGGTAAGCGTCAAAGGGGTTCTGGTGGACAAGTCAAGGTAGCTGGTTTATTCAAAGGAAGGGCCTTTGAAGAAGTGGATATCAAGGAAATGTAATTCTTGGAAAGTGATCTTTGGAGTTAACATTTGAGGACCTTAATCATGTCAGCTTTTAAGTCATTATTGACTTTATAAAGATGTTTATTTTTTAATGATTTATGGTTAGGTTTTTATTTCCACATACTGAACTTTTTCTTGGGCCACTTTCCTTCAATTTATAAACAAATTTTGAAGATTTGGTGACAAATTTTTTTAATTAAAAACTTTAGTTTTAAGATTTCTTTTTCTAATAAAAATAGATGAAAGTAAAATGTAAGATTTTTTATTTAATTACAGGTATAAATTAAATTAAATTTGAACATTTATTTTGTGTGGGCAAATGATTATTAAAAAATATTGTTGACCTAGGTAAGTAATGTTTTTAATTTAAAGGTGATTTTTTATTGTAAGGTATAATTTAATATATTTTTTATATATGTAATATAGTAATACCATATACTTATTACATAAATATAAATTAATTTAAAACTTTAGTTTTATGTTTTACCCTATCTATTAGTAATTAATTTTAGTGTAATCAACTCTGTAATTCAAGAACTCTATATGATAGTCTTTTTAATCGTTTACTGAGCATAACACACTTTAGTCTAAACATAATATATCTTTTGACTCAACTGAGTTATATATAATATATTTATTTATTATACAGAAAGAAAATAATTTATAGGTTTGGAATTCTTTGGGGTATAACTTTTAAGAAAATTAATTAGTTAAAAATTAAATAAGTTATTTTTTATTTAAAATAGTAAGTTAAATATGAATCAAAATCTTTTTAAAAAAAATAAACTTCAACAGTTTTCAAGTGAATTTATTAAATTTAACAAAAATAGATAAATATGAAATATTTTTTATTGGTATAATATAACATTTTTATAGGTGATAATAACTTTATTGGTTTTAATTATCTAATGTTTAAAGTGCATATAAATAATTAAATTTATTAAATATAAATCATTATTCTATCTTAAAAGCTCAATTTAATCTTTATACCTAACATATTGATAGATTTTTTATTTATATTTAGTGCATAACTCAGTTAAATCTTCATATCGTAATATATTTCATTTTATTTTAATATTAATCTAAAACTTAAAGTTAGAATTAGAGAAAATTTTTAAAAATTCAAAATCACAAAATATGGAAGATAAAGATTTAATAAGTATGAATATGTTTAACAACGAAATTTATATTTAGGCTAAAAAATTATAAACATATTTAAAATTTTCTAAACATTTTCTAGCATATTCCTTTACACTTTTGTAATTACTTACAATTAGCCATTTGTAAATATTAGAATTATAAATTTCATTGTGAAAATTCAATTTGTGAGGGCCAAATGTACGGCTACGATGCCGTATACTAATATTAGCGCTGTGGATTTTGGTAGCCGTCGGATTGGTTTCAATCCAGACCACTCGCTCCTGTATATAAGCTAGGGTTTTTGGGTTAATTGATATGCACATTTTTGTATTCCCTTTCCATATTCCATGCACTCACATTGGTGGAGGTGAGGGGCACCTTTGATTGTCCTTGGGGAGTGCTTGGATTTGGGATTTTGGTTTTGATTGTCCTTGGGGAGTGCTTGGATTTGGGATTTCGGTTTAGATCTAACTTTTTCCATTTCCTTTCTTTCGTTCTTTCCTTTCAGGATTTTGGTTTAGATCTAGCTTTTTGCATTGTTTAGATCTACCATTTCTTTCCAGCTTTTTGTCATTTCTCTTCTTTTGCTCTTTTTTTCTCATTCATTTTCATGGCCGATCCGCAATCTCCTCCTTTGACTCTAGAGCAGCAGTTGGTTCAATTGCTTGATGCTATGCGCTTGCAATTGAACAACCAAACTCAGTTGATGGCGGCGTTCACGGCACATGGTACAACTCCTCCTGCTTTTGGTGCCAATCCTCGCGTTCAGCCGGAGTTCTTTCGTGGGAATCCTGGGGATGATGTGTACCATTGGTTCGATCACTTCACGGTGATTGCCACATATCATTCTTGGGATGATGCTCGACGTTTGCGTGAGTTCCCCACATGTTTTCAAGGGACGGCATTGCAGTGGTATAAAGGATTGAGCGCAGCTACTCGTGGCGATTGGAGTGTTCTTCCGGACGTCTTCAAATGCGCCTTCGGACACGCCGACGATTGTAATGATGCCTTCCAACAATTGCATCGTCTTCGCCAATGGCCATCTGAGTCGGTGATGCAATTTGGCGTTCGTTTCCGAAGTCTTTTGCTTCGTGCGGAGCCAAATATGTCGGAGCGGATCAAGCTAGGAATGCTGTGGCCAGCACTTCGTCAAGATCTTGTCGGACTTGTGCATGCACTTGCTCCTGCCACTCTTGACGATGCCCTTCGCTTGGCACAACGTTATAAGACGTCGCCTCTTCCACTTCTTGCTACACGTCCTTCAGCTCCACTTCCTATGAGTGATGGGCCTGTTCCCATGGAGGTTGATGCTGCTGCTACTCGAGTCCAAGGACAAGGGCGAGGACGTGGTCATGGCCGTGACATTCGTTGCTGGGCGTGTGATGAAGTTGGTCATACTTATCGGCGTTGTTAGCGCTTTCCGGATTGGCGACCTCCATTTCCTGGGTGGAGACCTTGGCGTCAGCAACATCCCGTTGGTGCTGCTGCGGTGGAAGGTTTGGATACCGAGGTGCATTCGGGAAACGAGGAGTCGCGCAAGTAATGGAGGGACCTTGCGCGAATAAGTTAGTGACCCCTCCATCTTTCTTTCGGGAGTATCATCAAGGGGTTCACTCAGCACCGGTTCATCCAGTGTTTACTTTCCAAGCTCGTTTTTATAACAAGAGGTCTCCTATTCTTCTCTCCGTGTTGGTTGATACAGGTTCGAGTTTATCTTCTACTGCTCGACCTGTTGCCACACGTTGTCGTCTACACTTGCGTCGTGCGGCGGATCCAGTTTTCATTCTTTATGGCAACGGCCGTACACATGCATGTGCATGAGATGAGGTGGACCTGGTTGTGCGTGTGGGCGATCTCGAGCTTGAGTTGCAGTCATTGCGGGTGGTGCCGAGTCAAGCTTTTGACCTCATTCTTGGTATGGATTGGTTGCAGCACAATCATGCCAAATGTGACTTTGAGGCTTTTCCCCCTTGTCTCATACTTCCTTATGTTTCATCCATTCCTCTCACTTCCGTACCTCTTCGTCCCTCTACTTCTACCTCTGTTTCCATTACTTTTGTTCCCCCATTATTTCCTCTTGTGTTTCCATCTTGTTCTGCTCTTCCCTTTTCTGATCCCTCCGATGATCTTTGTGTTGCAGCTGTTGACTAGCTCATGAAGGAGTATTCTGATCTCTTTGAATTTGACCTATCGTCTGGGGCCAAGATTGCCATATGTCATCCCATTCCAACTGGGGATGCTCGTCCAATCAAGGTTCCTGTTCGTCGTCGGTCACCCAAGGAGATCAAGATTTTACGTGCAAACGTCAAGGAGATGTTGGAGAAGGGTGTTATTCGGAAGTCGCAGAGTCCTTGGGCATGTGAACCTCATCTTGTGACGAAGCCTGATGGGAGTATTCGTTTTTACATCGACTATCATCCGTTAAATGAAGTGACGATCCCGGACGTGTACCCTCTTCCTCACACTGCTGATCTCTTGGATCGTCTGGGGCGAAGTCGTTGGTTCACCAAGTTAGATCTTGCTTCTGGGTATTGGCAAGTACCGATGGCTGAAGACGATATTCCTAAGACTGCTTTTCGTACACCATTTGGTTTGTACGAGTTTTTGGTGATGCCGTTTGGTTTGAACAATGCTCCAGCAACTTTTCAGCGGATGATGGACGAGGTTCTTTGCGATATGCCGGAGGTGACGGCTGACTTCATTGATGATGTCTTGATCCACTCGGAGGGGACGTGGGAGGAGCATGTTTGTGATGTTTGTAAAGTGTTGGATCGGCTACGCGATGTTGGTTTAAAGCTGAAGCGGTTGAAGTGCGTGTTTGGGTCCAAGGACACAACTTATCTTGGGTACCGTATTTCTCGTGAGGGTTTGCAAGTTGATCCTGACAAACTTGTGGCTGTTCTAAAGTTCCCTACTCCGAAGTGTGTGAATGATGTGCAGCGCTTTTTGGGTAAGGTGCAGTATCTCGGTCGTTTTGTGGATCATCTTTCCGATCGCACTTTACCATTGCGAGCGTTGCTGAAGTCATCAACGTCATCTTTCATCTGGTCTCCCGATTGTGAGCGGGCGTTCGTGAATCTCAAAGAGCTATTGACGACTCCTCCGGTTTTGGCATATCCTGACTACACTCGACCTTTTATTTTGCGCGTGGATGCTTCTGACATTGGTCTTGGAGGTGTGTTGATGCAAGAGAGCTCGAGTGTGCCTAGTCAGCGCCATCCCATTGCATACATAAGCCGTACATTACAACCAGCGGAGATGAACTACTCCACAACGGAGAAGGAGTGTTTAGCAGTAGTCTGGGGTTTCGAGAAACTTCATGCCTATCTACATGGTTCTCGGACGTTACTTGAAGGTGACCATGCTGCTGTTACTTCATTATTGAAGCGGAAGAACCTGGTTGGTCGTACGGCTCGATGGGCTTTAAAGCTTCAGATATATGATTTCGATGTTGTTCATCGCCCAGGGAGTTCTATGGCTGATGCTGATGCCCTTTCTCGAGCTCCTCTTCCTTTTCCACTCACTTCTCATGTTTCTGACGAACCTGTTGTTCTAGCATCTGTGGATTTTCTAGATGAGGATTCTGTGCCGTCGGCGGTTGCTGTCCTTGACGTTCAGTGTCCACAGGGCGTAGAGCAAGATCTACCTTCTCTGGATGAGGTTCGCGAGGCTCAAAAGATTGAGCCGTGGATTCGAAGGCTTCGAGATGGGTTTGAGAATCCTGCATCACTTGCTGATGACTTGCCTTTTCTGCATTTACATTCTCAATATCGCCTTGAAGATGGCCTTCTTTATTTTGTGGGGACGGATCCTGATGCTCATTTACGGCTGGTGGTGCCTTCGGTGTTTATTCTGCGGTTTCTCCATGCCTACCATGATTCTCCTATTCTAGGTGGGCATATGGGACACCGTCGTGTCACCGAGAAGCTGCGCAGATCTTTCTATTGGCCAGAGATGCGACGTGATATTATCCGGTATGTGCGTAGCTGCGTTTGGTGCCAAGCTCGTAATACTCCCCCTTGTGCTGCGGAAGGACGGTTGGAGTCAATTGCAGTTTCTCGTCCGTTTGAGTTGGTGGCGTTTGATCTTATGGGACCTTTTCCGTGATCGACTGCTGGCAATGAGTATGTTATTATTGCTTCTGACTACTTGACTCGTTGGGTGGAAGTTGGTGCTCTTGCTAGTGCCTCTGCAACTGCTGTTGGATACTTCCTCCTCAATCGAGTGGTGTTCCAGCATTCTTGTCCAGAACGGATTCTTTCGGATAATGGTCCTGCATTTATGGCTGAGGTATTTCATGTTTTGATATCTTGGTTGGGGATACGCCACACTTTTACGAGTGCTTATCATCCACAATCAGACGGTCTGGTGGAACGGCTCGTTCGGACATTCAAAGGGATGATTGCGAAGTATGTGAACTTTCAACATTCGGATTGGGATGGTTATTTGCCGTCTCTTCGGTATGCTTATGTCACAGGGGTGCAAAGTTCTGTTGGTGCTTCACCATATAAACTTCTATATGGTCATGATCCAATATTACCAACAGAACTAGGTTTACCTTCGCGATTGCCACGAGCTCCTGATGCTAGGTCATGGGATCAATATTTGACAAGCATTCTTCCACTTGTCCGAGCAGAGTCTGCTGAACACTTGGGCCGCGTACAAGTGGGACAACAACGGCGCTACAATTCCCATCATCGTCCACCAGCGGAGTACAAAGTGGATGATTTGGTGTTAGTCCGTTTTCCCCATCTTACGGTACGTGGTTTATCTAAGGGGCTCCTTGCGCAGTGGAAAGGACCGTATCGGGTGTTGCGGCAAGTTGGACCACAAGTTTATGAGGTTCGGCATGACGTTCAACAGGCCGATCCTCCGGAGATTGTGCATGTGCAGCAGTTAAAACGCTTCATACAGAGGGATCAGGAGCAGTTAATACCGTCTACAGATCCACCGATGCCTCCTCCTAACGTTCCTCCAGATCCCGGCCCATCTACAAGAGAACCCTGACGGCCTTCCATTATTCCGAGAGGAGGGGATGATGTGAGGGCCAAGTGTACGGTTACGATGCCGTATACTAATATTAGCGTAGTGGATTTTGGTAGCCGTCGGATTGGTTTCAATCCGGACCACTCGCTCCTGTATATAAGCTAGGGTTTTTGGGTTAATTGATATGCACATTTCTGTATTCCCTTTCCATATTCCATGCACTCACAAATTAAATATTTATATTGACAATTATTTTAAAAAATATAAGTTTTATTTAGGATTTTTATACTAAAATTAATATTATTATTACAAATTTAATTTTTTTGAATAAAGCTTTATTTAAAAAATTGTATCTTTTTATTATTTTCTGCTGAATTTCTGTTAATGAGCCCAAGCTTGTAGTGAGATTCACACTTGCACTCATTGAGTGTAGCCAGGGGAGAGATCCAATCAGCCATGCAGTGCTTCGCATCCTCCATCACTGACTATGGGATCAATGCTACTACTTGGCCGATGTGCTTGCAGGAACCGCCAGGCCCAAGAGCTCCTCCATGTCATGCCAATCTCGGTGGAGTGGCTGCTTGCTGCGTGTATGGCTCTCGTCACGGAACACGTATGCTTGATTATCCAGGCCATCAAAGGTGGGATTGTACGTGGAAGAGCTTTGGAGAGGTAGATTTTTCCATCTCATTCACTGGTCTGCCTTCTCATTATGTTGCTGAATTTCTGCTCGGGGAGTAAAATTGCGGAATCAATGTTATCAGGGAGGCCTCGGTGCCTGCCGAGGAGCATGACTACGATCATGATGATTTTGGGAGTAACTCCCCACTTGCCTGAGAAGCTCACGGGCTCGTCCACACAGTAACCGGGCTCCGTCCTCAAGCTGCAGCTATATCCATACGACAGTCCCACGCCACCGTAAGCACTGCAGCAAAACCACGAAACTACGTCAAGCTGTTGGAGTGATCAATCTACAAATCATCAAGGAGAAGGGAAAAAGAGAAAACCTCACAGAAAGGTGTTTGAGCAACGAACCTGATGATCTCGAAGACGACACTGAAGATGTTGTAGTTGAGTGGATCGTGTTTGAGGCCGTGGTTCACTGAGACGCAAATGAAGAACGTTGCGAGGAAGAGATACGCCGTGTCCTGAGCGAGGAGCCTCCGGAATTGTGTCGCGAGGGTGGTGTCGAGGATGTCACGCTGCTTGCGGGCTGAGAGGTGAGAGATGGCGCCCTCGTCGTCGACGGACTTTTGTCTTGTGGCTTGCCGGGATAAGAAGACGGGGTAAGCCGAAACGTACCTACAGATGGAAGGAGAGAGCGAGCAAGTTAGAAGCAAGGGGAAAGAGTTTTCCAACTTACATCATGACAGCAAAGATGAAGAGCGTTGTGGGCGAAAGACCTGTGATGGCGACGGAGTTCATGCCGCCGCTACGAGTGTTGACACACTGAAAGATGCCGTTAACGATCTTCTCACCAGTATCAAGGCCGTCGAAGGCTGTGGAGTTCCAGTCGAGGATGTAGATGACGCAAATCTCAAACCCGTTCAATCCGAAAAAGGAGATGAGCAGCCACCTCGTCGTGTTGGGAGGAAAGAGATGCGTGTAGCACTTGCGGGGATGGTCGAGCAGGAACTCACACGCTTGCTTTGTATTGCCTTTGGAGAAGTGATGGAGCAGTCGGATGATTCCTCGTAGACACGGTGGGTAAATTCCGTTGCCGAGCATGATCAGCAGGATCATGTCGAGCAGCAGGACCAGCGACGAGTTGAAAGGCATCAAGTTCTCGCTGGAAGCGATGTATCCTACGTTGCAAAATGCCGAGACCACTGCAAAGAGCGAGAAGAATCCGAGGTTGGTCTTCTTTTTGTGCCGGATCAAGTTCCTGGGGTATGGCCGTCCGCAGAGAATGCTCAGCCAGGCGATGAAGAACCCCATGAGATGAACCAAAACTCCATAGATGACGATGATCCGGATCAGCACGATGGTGGCCTGGTGCTCCTGGAAAACTTCTGTCAAGTGCTCGGCCTGCCGCTTGGTAGCCATCTCGGCCATCCAGGCCTCGTCCTCGGCTCTGCGCTTGATCTTGCTGCCGAGTTTCTCGAGCACCTGCGAGCCTCGCTTTGCTACCATGCTCCACTTTGACGAAGCGTGCTGCAGCTCCTCCACCCGAGGCTCGGAGCGAGAGAAAGTTTCTGGAACCAAAACCTCTACGATCGGTGGTGTTGGTGGTCCGACCGGTTCATGGTCACTGGGATCGATGGCTATTCTGGCAACTCGACAGTAGCGGTGTTTCTTGACGAGCAATGGCACAGTGGAAGTCACAACTTGGCTGCCCAGCAACATCATGATCATGAGGACTACTTGTCCTCCGGGTGGAATGTCTTCTACAGGAACAGTGGTAAGTCCCGAGAGGCATAATGCCGACGTGATGCCATAGAAGCAGTCGACAAAAGGAAAATGCCCACCTCTCTCATTGCCGATACCCCATAGGATCAAGCTCCCGATGAATGCCACAATAACAAAGCAAGTTAAGTGGACTCGAAAGAAGGTCATGTGCTGCTGCAAAAAATTTCTGGTGTTTCTACCCTGCGAACAAAGCACGAGAATGGATCAAAATTGAAACAAAGAAAAATCTTTACCAATTGGGTATCATGACAATCTTTAAATGAATTCATTCCAAAAATTAATTCTTCCGATTGTGCTCAAATCATCCTGGCAAGTGAAGCCATTGCCATTGCGACCTCCATCTCGAGCTGAGACAACAGCACTTCTCGGAGTGCTTACGCCAAGATCCGCCCAACATTTAGCCCTAAAGCTAGACCTAATCCGCCCGACCTTTTCCCGCCCCTTGGGATCTTTTTAAAGCATTCGAATTCGAATTTAAAAATTTAAAATAACCCGCGGAAGAAGAATCTGATCCTTTCAAGATTGTACGCCAATGCTAGTACTACGGTTGTCCCGCTTCCGAGTCGCGCGGACTTGTTTTTTCTTTGTTTCTTAGAATTCCTGAGGAATCGTGAGTGAGTGACACTTACGGAGTGCCAAACTTTTGGAACAATTCGCACTAAAGAATCGATCAATCGGATCGGCCGCGCGAGAGAGCACTACGATGGCGTAAGCGTGAAACGTTTACGCGTTCTCCCCTTTGAATCTTTCAAGCCGGCGTTGTTTCATGTCGCTTTCGTGCTTGGCTTTGCAGGCACGAAGCGCGGATGTATAAATCCCTGTAATCGCCCCTCAATTGCCCATCAATCGCTCCCAATCGCTCTTACCTGAGTCTTCTTCTCTTCGCTTCGAATTTGCCCCTTTTGGTTTGAGCTGGGATTCTGCTAGAGATCATCAGGAAATCGTCATGGCTTTTCGCTCGTCCTTGATCGTCGTTCCAGCCCTTCTGGTCGTGCAGGCGATTGGAATGGCGATGGCTCAATCCGCCGATGCTCCAGCACCGCCCCCAGATTCCGGTGCCATGGCTTTCGCCCCAAGTCTAATTTGGATCGCAGCGTCTGGCCTCGCGTCGATGTTCATCGCCAGAACGCTCCATCTGTGAAGAAATTTGTACGATTCTATGATTCTTTTTCGCCGTTCTTGAAATAAATTGCCACTATAGGGCAAAACATTTTTACCCTTTGATGCGAATTTGCCCGAATCTGCGAATATTTGTTTAGGGTTCTTGGCGGAGATGGTGGACATGGCGGCCTTCGGCCAGGAAGGCTTCGATCCGAAGGCGTGGGTGAACGCTGCTTGCAGGGCGCGGCACCCCGACGAGGACGCGGAGCGGCAGCTGAGCGATCTCGAGATGAAGCTGCAGCTGGCGTCGGAGGATATTGCCGCCGCATTGGAGGATCAGAGCACGGCAGCGCTGCTGCGCATACCTAGGGCTCTCAGGGACGTGTCGCGGCTCCACGATGACGCTCTCTCGCTCAGATCCACCGTGTCGGGAATGCTCCTCAAGCTCCGAACGGTACGAAGTTTTCTTGCTTTCCTTGCTCAGATCCGGGCCCTGTTTTTTGATGGATTTTTGTCGGAAATTGCGAAGGCAGAGGGCCTATCGGCTGGATCCGTGGCTGCGCTCTCTCGAGTGGATCTTGTCAAGCAGAGAATGGAGGCTGCTCACAAAACTTTGAAGGTGCCATTGGTGTTGTTTACGTTTTTTTGTGACTTGGTCTTTGTAGACAGGATGCCGCAGGCCTGGCTCAACTCTGTGCGAGTGTCGAGACTGTCTTTGCGAGTGGGAATTTGGATGAGGCAGCAGGAACACTCGCAAACATGCGTCGATGCTTGGCTGTTGTTGGCGAGGTAAAGCTGTTCTTCCGGAGTTTCGAGATTAAAACTCCACGCGCAGGTTCCGGAATTCGCAAGTGTAAAGCGTGAGCTTGAAGCGCTGGAAAATCGGCTGGATGGGATGGTTCAAACGCGTCTTACTGATGCTCTTACTCAACGCAAGGTCTTGTGTTCTTTCCTTTTAAAGTTTTGTCTTTCCTCAATGGATATGTCTTATCAGGTGGAATCGGTTCAAGCTTTCCGAGCTATACTGCTAACTATCGGGCGCTACAATTCGCTAGAACAGCAGTACAGTAAGGTTCGATTGAAGCCATTGCGTCGACTCTGGGACGAATACGAGAGTTCAACTGACGGTGTCGGAAGTGGCAAGCCTTTTATAGAGTGGCTTCCTACTTTTTACGATCAAGTTCTGCTTACGTTAGAGCAGGAATTGAAATGGTTTGGCAGTGCTTCCTTTTTTGATAGTGGGATCTCATGATGGATTGTTACAGGTGTATGACTTGCTTTTCGGAGGACTACAGCCGTTTAATCTCGAAATTGTTGATAGATACTATGTCCTCTATACAGACCAGCTTTACTGCTCGTATCGAGGCCAGCATCACACCAGGTTTACATTGCTGTATTTTTTGTACTTTTATCTTAGAGAGCTGAAAGCTGGTCTTCGTTGCAGCGCAAACATTACAAAGGCCGCCTTTAAACATCATTTTGATGCTTCATAATATCACATCTTCATTTGCAAAGAATGTAGAGCGGCTGTTCTCAGCTGCCGACCATCAAGAGATGATGCGAGTTTTGAAAGCTGTATATTCTCCTTATGAAGGTTACAAGCAAAGGTACGCCAACTCTTCACCATTGTCAGTGCATAACGTGTCTTACAGGTATGGAGAGTTGGAACGGGTGCAGCTATCCTCAAATCTTAGTTCTCTGGACTTGAAAGGTGCTGTTCAGCGATCTGTTGGCTCTCGTGGAGTGGAACTTAGCGAGACAGTGCAACGAATGGAATCTTCAGTTCCAGAGCTCATCACCTTTTTCGAGAGTGCGGTTGAGCGATGTTTCAACTTCACTGGGGGTTCTGAGGTTGAGGCGCTCCTTCGCGCGTTAGATGAAACTATGATCCAGTACACTTCCAGCTTGCATGAAGTTCTCAAGTCGTTGCGACCGGTCTGTGGGGTTTCACAGGTTTTCGACTCTACAAAAAAGGATTCTCTTGACGGAAGCATTAACAAGGGCAAAGGAAATCAGGACATGATTCCCGAAGAAGAAGAATGGGTGATAGTTCAAGGAGTGCTGCAGCTATTGACCGTTGCGGAAAGTCTCAGTGGTCGACTATCTGTCTTCGAGGCAAGCTTACGTGGAACACTTTCAAGGCTTAAGAATCAGTTGCCTGGAAGTAGAGAAGACGGTGCCAATGCGTTGCTGGATATAGCCGGCCTGAGATTATTGGATGCGCCAGATAAAGCACGAAAGCTTGCATCACTCGTGGAACAGGTAAATCTCTTTTCTAGTCCTCATTCACGTAGAAACATATGAATTTTTGTGTGATTTCATTTACAGGCGACCGACCCTCGTTTCCATGCTCTTGCTCATGCATCCCAGAGAGTTGGAGCTTTTGTTGACGCGGCGAATGAGCTCGTCTACGAAGTTCTCATTTCTAAGGTGCGAGTAAGGCTGGCCGACGTGGCCAGTATGCCTGTGTGGAGTGCTCCGCAGGAAGACAACCCGTACGCCTTGCCATCTTTCAGCGCGTATCCGCTGCCTTACGTGACTAGCATCGGAGAGTACCTTCTCACGCTCCCGCAGCAGCTAGAACCATTAACTTCATCGATGACAACCTCTGATACATCGGACGACATCAATGAAGAAGGCCAATACTTTGCGACAGAGTGGATGTTCAAGGTTTGTCGGCTCTGAAAATTCCATGGAACGTTTTCTCAAAATGGATGTTTCAGGTGGCTGAGGGAGCGACTGCTCTGTACGTGGACCAGATCCGTGGTATTCGCAATCTGAACGAGCGAGGAGCTCAACAGTTATCTGCGGACATCGACTATCTCTGCAATGTCCTGACAGCTCTGTCTATGAACGTCCCTGCTGTGTTGTCCACATTCCAGCAATGTGTAGGTGCAACCCGCGAGCAGCTCGCAGAATTTACCAAAGGCGTTGGCCCAGACTTGGATGGTCCAACTGTTCGTCTCGTGTGTAAGATGCGCCAAGTTCTGGTAGAGTAAGCCTTTCATGCTAAAAAAACAATATTTTTTCTTTGTCAAGTTGAGCTTTACTCACCCCCCGCTTTGGTGAGACTGCGACGCCTCGCCTCGGCCTTGGAAATAGAAAACGATAAAGCCACAGTTCTCGCTGGCCTCTGGCTCCACTTTAGCGCACTGTACACCCAGGTGAGCTTTTATCGCATTCTTCCAGGCTTTAATAGAAAAACTCCATACTTTTGCAGAGCTGCCGGCATTGAATTTTGAAATGGTAAAACAACTAAGAGCGAGCATCTAGATCCATCCCTTTGCAAAAGAGAGGATCGTGCTGCAGCTTCTTGAGCCCATCCAACGAGGCCAAAGAGTAGTCCGCCACCGCGCACCTCTTGTCAAGCCACTCAGTGATGTCCTGGAACACCAAGTCGACGTTATGGTCGGGCTCGCCGGTGGTGAGGCCGTGCCACATCCCCGAGTAGATCCGGATGGTCTTGTCCGAGCTGCTGGCCGCGGCGTAGAGCTCCTTGCTGATGGCCGGGTCCGTGACGCGATCATCCTCGCCATGCAACACAATGAAAGGCATCTTCACCTGGCCGAGCAGCTTCTCCAGCGACAGGCTCGTCAGCAGCAGCTCCACGGCGGTCTTGAGGATCATTCTATCGGTGTATATATACGGGTTACTCCGGATGGCCCGGCGCTTGCGCTCGTCCTTGAACGACTGCTCGATCACGTCCTTGATGGGAACCACCTTCCAAGTCGGGATGAGAGCGGAGAGCTTGATGAGCAGCCACCGCAGCCACGGTGTCGGGAGCATGTTCTCGGAGATCTTACACATCGGCGCAACGAGAATGGCACCGCTCCAGCAGTTGGAGGAATCTCCCGGGCTCTGGGAGCCGCCGCCGCCGCCGCTCCGCCGCTCCAGCAGCAGCGCCACCGCGCCTCCCATGGACTCACCGTAGAGGAAGGCCGGCTTGCCAGCGAACTCGGGCCGCGAGCGAACCGAGTGGAAGAAGTCGTGGCAGTCGTCCACGATGTCGTCGAAGCGGCGGATGTAGCAGCGCATCCCGTCGCTCTTGCCGTGGCCTTCGTAGTCGATGCCGAAGACGCAGTAGCCGGCGGCCGCGAGCTTCTCCCCGGCCTTGCTCATGAAGACGCTGCACTCCATGCCATAGCCGTGGCACAGGAAGACGAGAGCTTTGGTGGCTGCTGCCGAGGATGGCGTCCAGCTGCAAGTGGAGAGCTGGATCCCGCGCCGGCTCTGGAACACGGCCTCGCTCTTCACCGCCACCGCCGGCATTCTTCTCTTCTTCTTCTTCATGCTCGTCGCTTTCGTTGCTCCACAATGCTTTAGCCGCTCGTTCTTCTCGCGACACGGCAATATAACTTCGCACCGGTGTCTGGAAAAAAGTTCGTGCCGAAATTTACTGCCCCGGTTTGAAGTCACGCAGGAAGAATAAATCTCCGTAGCGGCGCACTAAAGAACGAAGTTCGTGGTCGCTGACTTGGGTTGACGCCTTGTCATACAGTTTAAAGCGTTGACTAACACTCCTAGTCAAAGACTATTGACTAAAATATTTACGGACTGTTTAGTCATCAATGTTGACTGATTAGTCAACGCATGGACTAAGATTCACCAGAAATCTCCGCAAGAGCACCTCCCGTCCCGGAAGACGTGGAAGCGGCTCATGTCCCGGCAGATGATCTCGCGCCCTTCCACCCTGGAGATGATCGCAGTGGCTTTGTGGCAATCGTCACACACCCGGAGGCTCTTGACGATGCGGATCGGCGTCCCCGGGGTCGAGTTGACGAGCGCGCAGCAGATCGCCAGCCGCTCGCTGTGGCCGCACAGCGCCGACTCCTTGGCATCGTCCGGGACGTTGTGGAGCAGCGAGCTCTCCAGCCCGGGGACGTATCCGGCGGTCTTCATCGCCATCGTCAAGCTCTTGAGCCTGGCCTGGATCGCTGCGTTCTGCGGGTGGCTCGAGTCCCCCGCCAGGAAGCAGTGGAGCTTCCCGGCCCCGTCGCTCCACCAGCTCTGCCCGGCCTTCCTCACGGCTCCCTGGATCCTGCTCGACGAGTGGAGCTTCAGGCTCTCGTCCCACATTCCCGCGGCGGCGTAAGTGTTGGCCATGAGCACGTACGCCGAGCCGTCTTTCCTGTCCAGTCTCTGGATCTCCTCGAAGGCGAGCTTGGCGAGCTCGACGTTCTTCCACTTTCTGCAAGCTCCCAGGACTGTTCTCCAGATCGCGGGGCTCGGCCTGTAAGGCATCGTTTTGAGCACGGCCACTGCCTCGGCCAGGTGATTGGCTCGGCCAAAGAGATCCACAATGCAAGCGTAGTGCTCGATCCTCGGCTTGATGTGGTAGCTCGGCGAGGCCATAAGTTCGAAGAGCTCCTTCCCCTTGGAAACGAGGCCCGCGTGGCTGCACACGTTGAGAAGGCTGAGGAAAGTGATGCCATCGATGTCCACTCGATCGTTTCCACTTTGCATGCTCTCGAATAGCTCAAAGACTCGTTGGCTATCTCCTTGGTGTGCATATCCTGCTAGAAGTGCGTTCCAAGTCACTAGCTGCTTGTAAGGAAGTGAATCAAATACCTCTTGAGCGTCCACCATGCTACCGCATTTACCGTAGAAACCGATCAGAGAGCCTGCGATTGCTCCACACTCTTGAACCAGTCCGGCCAGGATAAACTCGTCGTAAATCATTTTCCCAACTTTCAGACCCCCGATACTTCCACAAGCCTTCAGAACCACCACCAGAGTCACCTCGTTTGGAGCCAGACCTTCCTCTAGCAAGCGTCTGAAGTAGAGCACACCGAGCTCGGGTTCTCCACACTGAGCATAGCCGAGAATCATAGCGTTCCACGAGACCACGTCTCGTTCTACGATCTTCTCGAAGAGCCTCTGAGAGTCGGTCATGCTACCACACTTTGCCAACGTATCTAGCATTGTGTTAGTAACTTTGCTGTCGGGTCCATAGCCGCTAGTCGCAGCTTCACTGTAGATCAGTTTCCCAAACTCCAGGCATCTAGCTTTGATAATCTTCCCGTCTTCTGGTCTTCTACTTCCTTCTTCTTTCCCGGCCATGCAGGAGCACGCTTTCAGTGCTGCAACGAAAGCTAGTCCGTCCGGAGTCACACCATCTTCTTGCATCCGAACAAAAAGGAGAAGAGCTAACTCTCCTTCACCGCACTGCGTGTATCCCAGAATGATGGAGTTCCAGGAAACCACATCCCGGATCTTCATCCCGTCAAAGACCTGTGAAGCTCTCTCCACGCATCCACACTTGGCGTACATGTCCACCAGAGTGCTTGCCACTTTGATGTCAGCTTCAAAACCGGAGATTTTCGCTTCGGAGTGAATCGCAGCTCCTCTTTCCAAGTTCCTCACTTTGACAAGTTTCCCATCTACCTGTCGTCCTTCTTCTTTCACTGCACAGCTTGCACAGGCCTTCAAAGCAGCAACGTAAGTCTGAGAGTTGGGAGCAACACCTTTCTCTTGCAGCCGATCGTATAGTTCCAGTGCCAAGTCTCCCTCATTCACATCCGCGTAGCCGAACAGCATAACGTTGTATGAGACCACATCGTGAAGAGGCATCCTCTCAAAAACCCGGTACGCGTCTTGCAAGCTTCCACACTTTGCGTACATGTCCGCCAGCTTGTTGGCGAGGATAATGTCGCAAGTTTGGCCACTGCTCACCACCTGGGAATGTATCTCCATACCTCTCTCCAGGCACCATGCCTTCGCAGCTTTGCCTTCGACACACCGCCCTTCTTTATCCGCTAGCTCGCCACAGGCCTGCAAAGCAGCCACAAAAGTCCGCGCGTTAGGCGTGAAACCAGCCTCCAACATCTGAGAGAAGAGCCTCAGAGCAGTCTCACCTCGATCGCTTTGAGCATAGCTCATGATGATCGCATTCCACGAGACAACGTCGTGGCTCTTCATCCGCTGGAAAACCCGGCAGGCATCCTCCAAGCTCCCACACTTCGCGTACATGTCCACCAGAGTGCTTGCCACCTTCAAATCCGATTCATGCCCGCTCTCCACAGCTCGAGAGTGGAGCGCTCTTCCCTTTTCCAGCCACTGTGCTCGCTCTACTCGACCATTCTCCTCGTCTTGGATCTCCTCTGCACAGGTAGCACAAGCTTTGAGCGCGGCAACGTAAGTGAGAGCATTCGGCTTGCCTTGGAGAAGTTCTTTGTGGATCCGCCGGAAGAGCTCTAGCGCTTGCTCGCTCTGGCCAACCTCCACGTATCCAAACATGAGAGCGTTCCAACTCACGGCATCGCGCTCCACCATCTTGTCGAAAACTTCCCGAGCTTCCAAAACGCTGCCACACTTAGCGTACATGTGAACTAGCGTGTTTGCCAGCGTCAAGCCGAGCTCTTCACCTCTTGCTAGAGCTGCTAGAGCCTGGCTATGAATTCTTCTCCCTCTTTCCAGCCACTCCAATCTCTGGGCCTCCTCTCCATCGGCGCAGCTCACGCAGGCCTTGAGCGCTGCCACGAAAGTGAGAGGATTTGGCGAGAATCCATCGTCTTGCATCCGCTGGAAGAGCTCCAGCGCCTCGCGCGGCCCTCCATTCTCTGCGTAGCCAAAGATTAAAGCGTTCCATGATACCACCGAGAGGTGAGAGATGGAATCGAAGACCGATCGTGCATCGCGCAAGCTCCCACACTTTGCGTACATGTGGATCACACTGTTCTCCACATTGCTGTTGGCGATAGCGCCGCTTCCACTCGATTCCAAGAACGAGGCGTGGATCCTGGCGCCCGCCTCCAAATCCCTCACAGCGCTACAGGCCTTGAGTGCCGCCAGGATCACGGGAGCGCCGGGAGCGATCCTGGTGCATTGCTCGATCGGATACCTCCAGCTTCCAATCGCGACGAGAAGAGACTTGCTCATACATTTCCCCAGGAAGGAAAAATATTTTAGGGTTCTTGAGAAGAGAATGGGGGCTGATGGAGAGAAGGATCGGCAGGCGCCGCCTCTCAAAGGCCGATTGCTGGCGCGCCTTGCTGTGTTGATCGTCCGCCACGCTGCGCTCGTCAGGTGAGGCGATCTCTAGTTGTGAATCATCTGTGAAAATCTTCCCTGGAATACCCTGCCAGTTTTGTGTGCTGCGTTGCGGGGATCGTGTCGCTGATGCTCCTGCCAGTGCTCGCGAAGTCTGTCTATGTCGACGAGAATGCGCTGTTGCCAGGTTTGAATACTTTTCTTCTCCAATTTTTATCCGATCGATCTCGTGATTCCAGGCTCGGCTCGAGCAACATTCTCTCATTATGATACCTTGAAGGCGCACGATCTTGCTCGCGAGATCCAAACGCTACTCTCGAGCAGCACTGATCCTCAAAAGTCAGTGCTATTGCTCTCTCACAGTCTATGAAAACTTTAATCTTTTTCTTTGGTCGTGCAGAGATTTTCGGAAGTGGCTGGGTGATCGTTTGGATGCTCTTGGAGCCGACTACTACTTTCATTGTTTTTGTCCTCCAACCCGGTCCTTCTCCATACTCGGGTTTCTCTCGACGTCATATACTTACGAGGCCAGGAAGCACTGCCTGGTCGATGGACGCGAGCAAACTCCTGGTGTCAATGCGGTTGGGATACTCAGAGCTCATCAAGGGGACGGCAACGAGGCCATTGTGCTGGTTACACCCTTCGAGTTGGAGAATCTTACGGCGGAGAACGCCATCGCCATGGGTTTATCTCTGTCGCTACTAGATCTTCTAAGTCGGACTCTTTGGCTGGCAAAAGACGTCGTTTGGGTTGCCGCGGACAGCAAGTATGAGAAGTACACGGCAGTTGCTGCGTGGTTGAAAGAGTACCATGAACCTTTGGTATCAGATTCTTCGTTCGAGGGGATGCACTATACACAGGATGGTAACAGTTCCAGGGACATTTTTTTCAAACGAGCAGGAAGCATTACAGCCGGGTTTGTCTTGGAGTTTACTCGTGGTGCTGGTGCTACTAAAGTGAGTTCTTTGGAAATCCACGCTGAAGGCTCAAACGGGCAGATGCCGAACATGGATATGATCAGCGTCGTCAACCTGTTGGTCTCCTGGCGGCAACAGTTCCATTTAACGCTTGAGGGTGTGCCGAGGATCAAAGATTGGCAGTGGCTAAGAAGTGTTGGATACGTCTTTGAGGTTGTCGGGAGAAAAGCTGCTGAGCTTCGGAAGGCATTTCTTTCTCATGCTAAAGCGAGCTTCACTACAGCTGAGGACTACGTGAATGGAGTTTCTGTTCTCTTGAGATCCTGCTGGAACCAAGTACGTATTTACCGTGTCGAGTATGTGAACTGACGTGTTTTATGCAGATGCTAGGAGTTCCAACAGGTTCTCATGGAGCCTTTCGAGATTTCCAACTCGATGCTGTAACTTTGGAAGTGGTCTCTACAGATCTGGAGCATAATATGGACTTCTTGACGAACTTCGGAAGGTAAGCTTTCATTTGACTACATTGAACGGGATCGTAAAGTCCCCGGTGGCTTGCAGGCTGATTGAAGGTGTTCTGCGATCAGTAAACAACCTGCTTGAAAAGTTCCATCAGTCTCTTTTCCTATACATCATGGTCTCTCCCAACAAATTCGTGTCCATCAGTACCTACATTATCCCCTTCGGTCTCCTCCTCTCGAATTTTCCCATACAGGCAGCAGCGCTCTGCACTAGTGTCAAAGCTACGCCTGGCTCCTGGACTCAAGCAATCCTTGTTGCTATTCTCGTTGAGACATGGTCCCTGGGGAACGCGATCTGTCCAGCCATTCTTTTCCATCTATTTTCTTCTGCTCCCACAAGGTTGGCTGTTTGGATTCTCCTGTCCGGCTTGTGCCTTGCTCCGGTTTTTTGTCTTAGATCTGATGCACACGCTTCAGATGATTGGTACGTGCCACTAAAATCCTTAACTCTGGGTCTAACCGGCATTGCTCTGGGAATCCTTTCCGCCGTAAACTTCTCCGTAGCTCTGGCCGGTGCATTGCTTTTGGTTCCTATGTGCCTTTCTGCTCAGCCTTTGAGTTCTTCTTGGAGAGCGCTCTGGAAGCCCAAGTCTGGAGTCATTTCTCGCGTAAACGCGGTGCTTGCGCCCGCTCTTACGTGCTTTCCTCTACTTGTAGTTTTAACCATACTGGCGAGAGAGTCAGCCGGTTTGTGGAGCTTCGTCGAGCTGATGTGGTTTTGGGGAAGCGCCCTCTACGTGTCAGCTTTCGTGGTCTTTTTACCCTGTTCAATCCTATGCTTATATATTTTCTTTTCGTGAACGATTCAGGTGAAGTTGGCAACTGTCTTATAACTGTCAAGAACTTTAGTTATGTGTTCTGCAGAAGCCGCCGAATTAGAAGGAGCAGCACTGCATCCAAATGTCCTACAAGGTGGAAGACAGGTCTCCTGGACCAGCTGCTTACAATCCCAGTATAAAACCGGTTGTCCGTTCTCCTCCGGCCTTCACCCTCGCTGCAAAGCGTCGACCACCTCCCAATGAAGATTGGAAGCTGGGACCAGGCATGTACCATCCAAGGCTCGGCCCAACGGGACCGGCTTTCAGCCTGAGCACGAAGGGGACTCCAAACCTGGACCTGGAGAAGATGTGGATGCTGGAACGCTCGCGACATCCATCTCCTCGAGGCAACACCAACGCATGGACTCCTAGACGTTTTCTCCTGAGCGAGGTGACACCGGGGCCTGGCACTTACTCCCTTCCAAACAAGAACAGCGGGCCGGCCTTCACTGTGGCGTCCAAGCGGACCACCAAGCACGACACGGATGCTCCGGGTCCAGGCACTTACTTCTACTCGGCAAGGCCGCAGAGTCCCTCGTTTACAATGGCCAACAGGTTTCCTCCATCGAGGACGTGTAACCCGGGACCTCGGACGGTCTATGGCGACTTTTACAACACTCCAGGCCCTGCGCAGTATAACCCGGACAGAGGCAAACGTGTTGCTGGCAGGAGCGGTCCGGCCTTCACAATGACAGGGAAGTGGCACCGAGGACCGGATAGCGGGCTTCCGGGGCCTGGAACTTACTTTCCTCCTCAGAACAACACATTCGGTCAGGATATCGGGTGCCAGCATGGGCGAAAACTACGTTCCAGGTAGTGTTTGGAAGAAGAACTGACACAAGCATTTGATTCCAGGGAGAATTAAGTAACAGCAGGATTGAATAACTTGTTAACTTGTAGCACCAAAACTTGGGAGCTTAAGCCTATTGGTTGGAACTCGTGGCTAGCCTTCGGAATTCCACCTTGCCGGTATAGCATAAATGTGGCTACCTGAAACACTCATCCAGAGTGTGGTTCCTCGTGAAAACTCACGCCTCGGTCGATCTATAGTTCATGTAAGAACTTCTCCTATTGGCGAGAACAAGCAGCGTTACGACTTTGGGAGCTATGGAGCTGCGATTTGCTGCCGTGATATGCGCTCTCTTTCTCGCTACGTCTACAACTTTTGTATCGGGTAAAGCAAAACTTCACAGTTCTTTTTCTACGTTTCTTTTGATCGATGTACTTTCATCTTAGGACTCGTGAAAAGCGAGCAAGAGCTGATCGAAGCTCTGCGCTCCAGCAGCCGGATCGTCGTGGGCCACTCCATTACCATCACCAAAGAGCTGCCGACCATCACGAAGTGCGTCACGCTCACTGGCCATGCAAAGTCATGCAAAGACGCGAGCTGCTACATCGATGCCCAGCGCAAGTCTCGTCACCTCGCTGTCTCAGGCGAGGGCGGAAGGCTCTCGCTCTACAACTTGGAGCTCCGGAATGGTAAATCCGGTAACGACGACGGTGGTGCCATTCTCGTCTCCGACGGGGGAACTCTCGAAGTCAATAGTGCCGCTTTTATTAACAACGAAGTTGCCATGGTAAGAGTTACATATTTGCCATCCAGCTTTCTCAACTAACGAGTATTTGCTGGTTTCACAGTTTTCCATCGGAGGTGCTATTGGCGTTAGAAACGGGAGTGCGGCCGACATCTACAAGTCTCTGTTCGTGAAAAACAACGCTGGCTTTGGCGGTGCTGTTGGAGTCTCTGAGAATAGCAAGGCGGACATAAGAAGCTCGGCCTTTCGACACAACATCGCTAGTCTCAGTGGCGGAGGCTTAGAGTTCTTGGCCACTTCGGCAGGATTCCTCGCGGACAATACTTACGAGAACAACTCGGCTTCGGTAAGCTTGAAGTGCTGTCTCAAAATTTTCACTTTCTATTCTCTCTTCCAGCTTGGAGGAGCCACCACTGCTCACGAGAGCACAATCAACGTGTGCGGAGCGTCCTTCATCCAAAACACCGGGAGCCTTGAGGGTCCAAACATCATGGCCGAAGGTGGCTCCACCGTCACTGTTTGCAGAGCCAGTTCGGCCGACGTTTCCGGCACCGTTGCTTCGGAGGACTGTGCTCCGTGCAACGCTGCTTTGAGACCTTCGCCGGGAGTTCGAGGAGATCCCCATATCCGTGGCCCTCACGGTGAAACATTCGATTTCCGCGGTACTCCCGACCAGAGCTATTGTCTCATTTGGGACGGGGACTTGCAGCTCAACATGAGGATCATGACTGCCACAGGCAGCTCAACTGTGAGTACTCTTTCATTTATTTTTATGAAGTTACGTTTTTTTTTTTCCGCAGTATATCAGGGAACTCGGGCTTGTCTATCGAGACCAGACTGTGTGGTTATCTTCCTGGAGCAGTGACGGTGGCACCAAGCATCAAGGAACGCTTGTTATTAACAAGGTATTACTCTGAAGGCATGGTTTTCTGGCGCTTAATCTCTGCCTTACCAGATGGAAATGCCTATGGAATCCACAACTTGGAACTTTCTCAACAATCTCTTGGTCTCACGGACAAGAAACGAGGTGATGGTTTTATGTTCTTCATTGTTGAAGGCTTAACTGTTTTTTGGTTGCAGGTGATAGTGGAGGTTGCCAAACGCATTCGTCTGAGTTTCAAAATCTCCAGGCCAATTTACGAAAGGCCTAGTTTCCTAAATGTTGAGGTAAGCTCCTTCCAGCCCAGGCTACTGCTGGTAGACGGGATTTTTGGGAAGTTGTATGGTAGCTTACAAGGCTCGGCCCAATTCAATGGCCGCGGCAAGTTCAAGTCACTAGTAGACCCAGAGAAGTACAGGGTGGCGGACATTCTTAGTTTAAATTGAGATACAAAAGAATTCGATAAAGTTTATGAAAGTTTATAATATGAAGAAAAAGAAACACTTATATGGAAAAGAACACATTAACTTAATCCCAATTGATTACGACTAATCCCAGAGGTTAGGGCTAGGGTTAGGGTTGGCAAAAAGGTTCATTTTCACCCGTTGTTTAAAATCTAGGGCACCGCCTTGGTTTTTTTCTTGGAGGGCCTCGCGAGCATGGTATTTGCGTTCTTTCTCTCGCCTTGAGCTTCTATGACTCTCTCTCTCTCTCTCTCTCTCTCATCATCTTTCAGGGCAGGTCGCCGAAGCGCAACAGGTAAAGAAATTTGCGTGTCTTTCTCTTCTTTTCTTCGCTGTTGAAGCAAGAATCTCCTCTCGTTTCTTCGTCTCCCAGATACAGCTCGTCGCCGCGATCTCTTTCACGAAGCCCCGTCAGGTGTGTTTCTTTGGCAAAATGCCGATGGCATTCTCTTTTCTTTGTGATTTTCTTCTCTCTTGGATTTGGTTTTTTTTCCTTCTTCTCAGGGACCGGGATGTTACTGCGAATCCTGGTAACAACTTGTATGTGACTGGGCTTTCGACGAGAGTGACGGAGTCATGGCTCGAAGAGTACTTTGCCAAGGAAGGCAAGGTGAGCCTTTACTTATTGTTTTTTTTTTCTTCTTCTTCTTTCCAGGTTATTCACTCCTTCGATTGAAACAACCAGGTTATAGAATGCTGCCTGGTAACTGATCCTCTTACTAGAGAGTCCCGAGGCTTTGGATTTGTGACGATGGACACAGTTGAAGATGCCGACAGGTGCATCAAATATCTCCATCGGTCCAACTTGGATGGACGCTCCATCACCGTGGAAAAGGTACAAAAATTCATCTTTAGAGCTCATTTCTCTCCTTTTCTTTTCTGTTTTTTTTCTTCCTCGTGTATGTGACACTCTTGTTTTTTTTTTTTTTTTTTTTTTCCTTCTTCTTCTTTCTGAAATGCTCTTATGTTTGTCTTATTTCCCTCGTCCAGAGCTGTTTTGGTGTCTCAAACATCATCGGAACCAACCAACCAGCTAGCCAAACTGATTGAACAAGCAGCTCGATCAATTGATGAGCTTCTATGTTGCAGGCCAAAAGAAAACGCGCCCGGACTCCAACTCCTGGCAAGTACCTCGGCGTGAGGAGTGCGAGAGAAGTCTGTAAGTTCCTTCGCTTCTCAAGCCTCTGTTTCTTTCCTTTTTTCTTACGTCTCTTTGATGACTTCCATGTTTGATTTCCACAGCCTACTCAAGGAGACGCAGCGAGTACAGGCATTCTTCAAGGAGGGGATACTCCCCATCTTCTCGTGGCAGAAGGGAACGCTCAGCGTCGCCTGGCTACTCTCCCTACCGGAGCCCTCGACGAGGCCGCTCGTACCGACGTAGCTCATACTGCTCATCGCGATCGAGGTCGGCGTCATCATACTAAAGATAAAAAAAAGAGTCCATAGGTAAACACCGTTCTCATTTTGGCATCGTTATCCTCAGGTATAGAGAATTCAGTGATCTAGTGAGCTTGTGTTTGTGGATCTAGAGCGATGGAGGGCCTTGTGACACACAAAGGCGGCTGCCACTGCGGCCGCGTGCGGTGGGAGGTGGACGCCGCGGCCAGCGTTGTTGTGTGGGAGTGCAATTGCTCCAATTGTGCCATGCGAAGGAACACGCATTTCATTGTTCCCGAGGCCAGGTTTCGGCTTCAGCCCGGCTCCGAGGAGTGGCTCTCGCTCTACACGTTTGGGACGCACCAGACCAAGCATCTGTTTTGCAAGGTGTGTGGGATTTGCTCCTACTTTAAGCCGCGCATCAATCCGGACGTGGTGGCTGTGACTGTGCATTGTGTGGATCCTGGCACGCTGCGCGACGTCCAAGTCAAGTGCTTCGACGGAAAGAATGACGCAACGTCTCTTACTGCCTCGGACATAAGCAAGCTGTCTAAAGGAGAGAACTGAGACATTAGTCATTAGTTCAATCCAATAACCTTAAATTATTTCTGGACTCCTTGTGGTTTGAGAGAGAGAGGAACGGTGGTTGCTGGTTGTTTTAAGCCTTGACTCTAAATATGTACACTAAGAGGAGCGTATTTTATTTCAGACGAACTCAGAAAGACACTGTGATTTCTAAATGATTTTTCTGAGTTTTTCTTGATGTTATTTCTTTACTTTTAGACTAGAGACTGGTAAAAACGAATGACAAAATAATGGCGATAGAGTCAATACCGCGGGACCAGCTTACTGTGTTCCACTATGACTTTGCTGGTTTGCAATATCCAGGCATGGCAGTAGAAATTTCCTCCATCTCGGACTGTAACACAATCTTATTCCTAATATACGCAGCTAGCATTGCATTCTAGGCGACCATGCTTGGATCGGCGAGAATCTCCATTGGCAAGCAAAAGCGGCTATCATCGACGTCCAGGACTTAAGATCCCGCATAAGGAGCTGCATCGATTAACGAACAGATTTTAGTTTGAGCATCGATCGACGCCATGACCAGAGTTTTTCAGCATGCAAGACTCAGCCCGGATCAACCCACGCATTGAAGAGAAAGCGTGCTCTAATCATGACATATGTGTCAAGCATAGTAAAAAGAAATCCCTTGATCCAATTCGATTCAAAGAAAATGAATTAGTTAGAAAGGAAGAACAAGAATCAACACACTAATTTTCGTAGCCATTCTTATCAAGGTTAAAATATTTTCAGGGGAGGAATACTCGTCCATCTATCTAAGGAGTGAATAAACCGTCAATCGATTGCGTAAGGCGGGCGCCGCGTCATCAACAGATTTGGTATACGCAACTCGTATTGGGTTCCGTGTACTAGCAAGCGAGCCCATCCGTATTGATATTATTTTATTTGCTGCCGGAGGAAATGAATGAAACGGATAATTGCCGTTTGCTCCGGGGATATCTCGGGAGGGGGCTTGTTTGAAGGCCTAAAATTTGGATCAGGCACGCACTCCACTTTTTTTTTCTTGACAATTGAGAATAACAAGAGTATATCTCCAAATCTTTGCTTGCATTGTTTTTTCTTGTAAAATCAAAACATATATAAAAAATCACAGCTTGACTGAAATTCTCGTGCTCAGTGTTTCACTTTGACTTTTCTTCTTTCAGCTTGCTGCTGAGTCTATAAGACCAGAAATTGAAATTTAAGCCAAGAAAAAACTTACAAAGATTTCTACTCGAGCAAAGATAGTGGCGCTCTTAATTAGGGCTTGAAAAACTATCACCACCTTTACGCTTTATAAAGAAGTTAAGGACGAATAACAAGCACAATACTAAGAAATCAAGGTACCTGCTGAAAAGAGTCTCTATGGCTTGCAAAAGTGATGCCACTTGTAACAGTTTCTTCGTAGTACCTGTTGGAACGATACAAAGCAAACCTCGAGCTTTGATTATCAAACAGGGCCTGCACGATGATGTGGATCGGCTCGCCAGCTAAACAGCTAGCTTGCTTGTACGTGTTTGATATAAATGAAGTCTCATTATAAACTTTGTCCAGCTCCATAAGTTCTGGTCATCAAGGTGAAGGCCGAGGATGTGGTAAAACCCATTCTCTGTAGTGCGTCGAATGCAAGCGCTCCCACCACCAAGTTTTGCCGCTTCCAGCACTCGTTGAGAATGATCGTCCAGGCCACGGCATTGGCTTCCACAGGCATGCCTCGCACCATAGCCACTGCGTCATCGAGCTGGTTTGCTCGACAAAGCACATCGATCATGCAGCCATAGTGCTCGATACCAGGCGTCACGGCAAACTTGGACGACTCCTCCATTGCACGAAAGATCTTCCTCGCCCTCTCAACCATCCCGGCATGGCTGCAAGCGTTGAGAAGCGAGACGAAGGTGACACTGCTGGGCCTTAGATCCTCGTCTTGCATGGCGTAGAACAATGCAAGAGAATTCGTGTAGCTCCCCTGGCTGCTCCATCCTGCTATCAATGCGTTCCAGGTGATCACGTCCCTTGTAGAAACCGAGTCGAACACTTGGCGAGAGTTGTCTAGACTGCCAAACTTTGCGTAGAAATCTATGAGCGACGTTGCTAGAACAGCATCGCTTTCAAGGCCTCTCCTGCATAGCTCACCATGGACTCTCTTCCCAGTTTCCAATCTTCTCGCCACTCCACAGGCCCTCAGTGCGAGGCCAAGAGTCGAAGCATTCGGTTCCAGACCACCGCGAGCTTTCATTTGCTCGTAAGTCTCGAGAGCTAGCTCCCCTTGCCCACTTTCTACGTATCCCAGAAGCAGTGTGTTCCAAGTTGCCACCTCCGGACGCTGGATCGCAGCAAAAACCCTGCGAGCATCGTCCATGCTCGAGCATCTCACGTACATGTCGACTAGAGCGCTGGCCAGGAACTTGTTCGAAACAAATCCTTGTTTCGTAGCTTCGAAGTGGAGAGCCATGCCTCTCTCCACGCACACGAGCACTTTCGTCTCCCTGGATTCTTTCGCTGCTGCCAAGCTAGACCCGCAAGCTCTTATTGCCGCTACAAAACTATGAGCGTCCGGTGCACAACCTCCATGACTTTGCATCTGAGAGAAGAGCTCAAGAGCTAGATCTTCTTCCCCATTGTCAGCACACCCGGTGATCAAAGCAGTCCACAACGTAACATCTGGATCATGCGCCATAGCTTCGAACACGGCCATACTGTCCACCAAGCTCCCACTTTTGGAGTACAGCTCGACGAGAGCGCAAGCTAGAAAGCCATTGAGTTCCATGGTTGCCTTGGCTCGAGCATGCAAAGCCATGCCTCTCTCGAGCAGCATGACTCTAATCTTCTTCCCACAAATCTCCTGCGCTTCTTCTTCTTTCTCGGCCAGATATACGCATGCCTTGAGCACCGCAACTAAAGTTCGAGCATTCGGAGCTTCACAGCTATGCTTGCTCATCGCCTCGAACAGTTCCAAAGAGAGCTCCGCGTCATGGTTCTCGGCACACCCGAGAATCATCGTGTTCCACATCACGAGATCACGGCACAGCATCCTGTCGAAAACCTTTAGCCCGTTCACGATGCTTCCACACCTTGCATATAGACTGATCATTGCGCTGGCCATGTAAACATCCAAGCCAAGTCTCTCAGCCTGCGAGTGTATAGCCATAGCTTTCTCCAAAGCCACAATCTTCACAAACTGTCCATCCCGTGAGCCCTTGATCGCTTCTTCCTTCTCTGCCAGACTCGAGCAGGCCTTGAGTGCCGTGACAAAGCTCCGAGAGTTCGCTGCATAGCCCTGGAGTAGCATCCGCTCGAACAGCTCCAAACTCGCCTCCTCCTCCCCGTGAAAAGCACATCCGGCCATCAAAACGTTCCATGAAACCCTGTCGCGATGATCCATCCGATCAAACACCCGACGAGCATCCTCCAGGCTCCCACACTTGGCATACAAATCCACCAGCGAGTTGCCAACGAAAACGCTTGTCGAGTCTGTCCTTCCATACTTCGCAGCCACCAAGTGAATCTCCGAAACTTTCTGGAGCGCAGAAACCTTGACAAGCTTTCCATTGACCAGCCTTCCATCTTCTTCCACCGCCAACTTGCTACACCCCTTGAGTGCAGCGACAAAGGTCCGAGGTGTCGGAATCACGGAAGAACTCTTCTCACTCTCCCAGATCATCAGCGACAAAATGCCCAACGCTCTCGGCATTTCCCCATTGGTGGCATAGCCTTGAATCAGCGAGTTCCACGACACCCCATCGTGCTGGACCATCCCATCGAAGACCCGCTGCGAATCCACCATGCTGCCGCATCGAGCGTACATATGAACCAGACCACTGGCCACGTAAAGGTTCGCAATCGCTCCAAACTGGATGGCATTGCCATGGATGATCTTCCCATCCTTGGCGCTGCTGCATGCCTTGAGCGGCCCCAGAATCAGAGCACTCGCTCGTAGCTTCTCCTGTGCTAATGCTTCCAGCGTTTCGGAAGAAGTAGAGCTTAAGTTGCCAAGAACAAGCTCTTCTTTTGCTTGAGAACTTGTGCCTGTTCTTCCCACATCTCAGCTCCAGCGTAGATGTTCGCCATCAACGCAAACGTGGATCCAGCTTGATCCTCGTCTACCTCCACCTCCAGCGCTGCCAACGCTTGAAACGCCATCTTTCCAATCTCCACCTTCTGCCACTTCCGAGCCGCAGCCAGCACCGTCTTCCACGCCACCACGCTCGGCCCGAGCGGCATTTTTTTCACGGCGCTCACTGCTTCCTCGACAAGCCCAGCTCGTCCCAGTAAATCCACCAGGCAGTGGTAGTGCTCCACGCCAGGAGTAACACCATACTTGGAAGCCATCACGAGGAAAACTTCTCTTCCCCGGTCGACCAGCCCGGCATGGCTACACGCGGTGAGAAGCGAGCAAAACGTAGCTCCGTCCAGCCGCAAGCCTGTCTCCTCGAGCGTCTGGAACAGCCCAAGTACCTGGTTCGTGTCTCCAAGTCGACCATAGCCAGCCATGAGAGCGCTCCACAGCGTCAAGTTCCTGGTTGGAGTCACGTCGAAGGCTTGCTCCGCCTGAGCCATGTTTCCTCCACACTTGCCGTAGAAATCCACCAGAGAGGCTGCGAGGAATGGACTGCTTTCCACTCCCGACCGCACAGCTTCGCCGTGGATGGCTCTCCCAGTTTCCAGAGCTGCGGTGTTGGAGCAGGCCTTCAAGAGTGGAACAAAAGTTCGAGCGTCTGGCCGGCACGAGGAGCTCTCCTCTTTGCGCATGAGCTTGTAGACTTCGAGAGCTTTCTCGCTCTCTCCATTGTCTGCGTAGCCGGAGAGCAGCGTGTTCCAGGATACCAAGTCGTGGAGTGGCATTTTGTCGAAGACTGCTCGAGCGTCGGCCAAGCTTCCACACTTGGCATACATGTCGATCAAACTATTGGCCACGAAGATGTGAGAATCCAGCTCGCACTGAGAAGCTTGAAGATGGAATGCACTGCCTCGCTTGAGCCACTCAGCCGTCGATTCCTCCTTCTCGGATGTCAGGTTGCCGCAGGCCTTGAAAACAGCAACGAAAGTCCGAGCGTCCGGATCCCAGCCTTTGCGTTGCATTTCCTCGAACAGCTCCAAACTCACTTCACTCTCCCCGTTAACAACATATCCTAGCAGCAGTGAATTCCACGAAACCACGTCTAGACTCGGCATCTCGTCGAAAACTTTTCGAGCTTCCACCATACTTCCGCAGCGCGCGTACATGTCTACCAGGGAATTTGCCACCACCTTGTCCGAGAGAAAGCCACACTTCACAGCCTCCGAGTGGAGACGCTTTCCTTCCTGGAGAGCCTCGACCTTTCTTCCATCTAGTAACTCTTCTTTATGCTCGGCCAGGCTCGCACAAGCCATGAAGGCAGCGACGTAAGTCCGAGCGTCTGGAACGCAACCTTCACGTTGCATGAGCGAGAAAAGCATCAGAGCCATGTCCCCCTGGCCTCTCTCCACATATCCCAGAACTAGAGAAGTCCAGGAAACCACGTCCCGTTGAGGCATCCGATTGAAAACCCCGCGAGCGTTTCCAATGCTGCCACACTTGGCATACAAATCCACCAGAGTGCTGGCCACGAACATGTCCGAGTCACACCCGCTCTTCCCAGCTTGAGAGTGAATAAAAGCCAGTTTTTCCAGGCAGTCGGCCTTGCTCGTCTCCACCAAACTAGCACAGGCCATGAGTCCAGCCACGAAGAACCGAGGATCTCGAAAAATTTGCTGAGATGTCACCAAGAGATCGAAGAGTTCCAATCCCAATGCTGCTTCTCCGCTTTCTACATATCCCAGGATGAGAGACGTCCAAGTCACAACGTCGTGGAAGGCCATCCTGTCAAAAACTCTTCTCGCATCCTCCATACTCCCACACTTGGAGTACATATCCACAAGCTTGTTTGCCACAAAGATGTTGGAGGTGACCCCAGCTTTCTCGGCCTCGGAATGAAGCACCAGTCCTGTTTCCAGCGCCTTCTCTTTCAAAAAAGCTTTCCTCTCTTTGCTGCTGCTGCTGCTGCTGCTGCTGGATATGTCTTTCTCTTTCGTTGCCAGAGCAGAACACGCCGCGAGAACGGCCACAAACGTTTGAGCATCCGGCAAAGACCCTCCTCGCGACTCTTGCATTCGTGAAAAGAGCTCCAGCGCTCTCTCTTCTTCTCCATTCTCCACACAACCCTGGATAAGTGCCGTCCACGAGACCAAGCTGTGACACGGCATCCTCTCAAACACTGCTCGAGCATTGACCAGGCTCCCACAACGCGAGTACATGTCCACCAGAGTATTCGCCACGAACAAGTTCATCTCGCAGCCAGCCTCGGCAGCTCGTCGATGCATCTCTCTCCCTCTTTCCAGAGCTTGTAACTTGATCCTCTTCTTCACATCTTTCTCATCCCGCCAAGACTTTTCCCGTGAAGAACCATCTTCTCTGGCTGCTAGAACTCTTCCAGAAGAAGCATCTTCTTTGCCTGCTAGAACTCTTCCATCGCTCAACGAATTCCCCTGACCACCTTCCTTGGCTGCCAGAGTCCCACAGGCCATGATCCCGGCCACGAAAGTCCGAGCATCGGCTCTACACCCTTCCCTCTCCATCCTCTCGAACAGCTCCAAGCCAGTCTCGCTTCTTCCATTCTCCACATAGCCGAGGATCAAAGCCGTCCACGACACCACATTCCTGGATTTCATCCCGTCGAAAACCTGCCGGGCTTCCTCCATGCTGCCGCATCGAGCATACATAACCACCAGCGTCGTCGCGACGTAGATGCTACGCACAAGGCCGCCGCCGCTCTCGAGCGCCTGAGAATGCAGCCTGCGACCTCGCTGGAGATCCCTAGACTGCTTGCATTCCTGGAGCGCGGCGATCAAGCCACGCTGCTGCTCGACAAGATTCACTTCCTCGCCAGTGCTTGCCCGCCCTCCTCCTCCGCCCCGTTGCGATGCCGGCGGCGATCGAGCTCGAGCCAAGCATTCCCTGGCCGCGCGCCTCGCCCATTGCGTCCCAGGCATCAAACATTTCCCTCGCAATCTAGGGTTTATGGAGGCATATTCGTCGCCCTGTTTAAGAATATTCTTCAGTAAAGAATATTCGAGAATATTCTTACTCTAAGCTCAAAACTTTCATGTTTCCTAGAATTTGGCAGTAGAGCTTTTGTTGTGCTTCTATACTGGAGAAAGCCAAAAAGTTTAACTAGCTTGTGGAATAGTCGATTGAATTTAATCTAACACCCATGGGATAGCAATTTGTTTCCTGTAACTTGGATCTGATTTTTTCCTTCTTCTCAGGAGCCGGAGTAAACTTGTAGGGCTTTCGACGAGAATGGCTCGAAGAGTAACTTTGCCAATGCAAGCTGAACCTTTTCTTTTTCTTTCTTCTTTATCCAGGCTTTGATCGTGAAAAAAAATGAGATTATAGAATGTTGCCTTTTACTAGGGAGTCCCGAGGCATTGGATTTGTGACGATGGAGACGACGACAAATACCTCCATGATCTCTTCATGGAACTGGATGGTTTTCTCCTGGTGTATGAGGAGTGTCTAGTTGTTCTTTTCAAGTGTCTCAAATCAAACAAGCAGCTCGATCAACTGCTGAGCTTCCATGCTGCAGGCCAAAACAAAACGCGCCCGTTCAATTCCTGGTAACTAGCTTAGCGTGAGGAAGAAGTTCTCCATGGGGCTGTGGCCACAGAGACTGGACTTTTCAAAAGCTAGAGGCTTGACGAGCCCACACACAAATGCGCACGGTGGAAATCCCTTTGGTCGTCATTTGAAGGATGTAGATTGTTTAGTTTCCTGGACTTGGATCTTACAAAGCTTGCAAGGATCTTCCCAGGTGAAAGATCGCTATCGCCGAGTTTAGGTCGCCGGGTCCCACGGAAGGAGAGAACGCCGAGTTCCAGGCCACCGCGCGCCACAGTAAGCTTGGATCGAGCAAAATTTCCTTCGAGGAGGATAGTCCACGAAACAATCTCTCGCTCGAGAATTCGATCGAAGAGGTATTCCAGGATCGTGCTCCGGGAGATGACGCTGGGGAATCGAATGCCATCAAAGATAAGATCCAAATCCCCAGCTTTGGGGATTTGGATCCGCCACCCGCTGCGGTGGAGGAAACCACATCCAATTCAGGCATCCTGGCCAGGATCGAGAGCACACGAGAGAGATCTCTGCTGGTGAGGATCGAGAGTACACGAGAGAGATCTCTGCTGCTGGCGAGGCAGGAGAGGAAGATTTGGCGCCAGGAGAAGGGATTCCTGGCGGAAGAGGGGGATGCTGGATTTGGATGAGGAGGTTGAGGAAGATGCCGTCGGTGGACATGAATCGCGATTGCAGCACCTGGGAGTGGACATTGCGGGCGTCGGCAATGTGGCGCGCGGATTTGAGCAGCCGGACGCACTCACACCGCTTCCAGGAACCCTAAAAACAGAGTAGCATTCCTACACGAATAGCGAAAAAGGGAATTTTTTTTCACGGGCATTTGGGCTTTCCCTTGTTGTTGAGGACGGCATCGTACGGGCACTCTTTCTTGCTCGCTTTTGGGCCATTTGGAACGCAAAAGCACTTGCTACAACATATGTTACACATCTTGTTGCACATCTCGGGCTCCCATGAGTTAGAGAGCATCCGTACTTGCACTTTCCTCAACAGTCTGCGAAAGAGAAACAAAGACCCATCACTTATACTCGATCCAACCAGCAAAACTAGAAGCTCGAAACTTAAGAAACAGTGAAAGATGTCTCACCGATTCCAGTCAAATCTCTGCTGCCAAGAACCACATTGCCATTCTGCCACAGACAAAAAGAAAAAGAGATTCGTTAAAACACGATCCCGAAGAACTCAATCAGGCAATGCACCTCGGCAATCACAAAAATGAGCAGGACGAGAAATGCTAGCCACTTCAAAGCCAGAGCCATTTTGCTAGAACTCCTCGTTTCTACCACGAAGGACACACCTGAGGACTCTGCGAGAAGAAACAACGAATGCTCTAGCGGAAGAGAAGAGTGGCGTTTTATAAGTCAGGAATTGACCTCCCTGTGGAAGAATTGCGGCACCTTGTGAAGCTAACTGTATAGTCAGCATAGAATTAAATCTAAAGATTGTCTGTCTGCCAAGCCATTGCGATGGAAGGCTGCTCCATTTAGATATCTTTGCACAATATATCTATCTCGTATAGTCGCCTCTTTGTCTGCCAGATCCTGGAAAAGAAAGAACTATGATCAAACTCTTTACCTTTTCTTCTTGGTTTAACTAATAAATGTAGGTTCACGAGAGCCTCAGCGCGAAGAGCGACCTGGGCGATTCAGTGTTCTCTTTATGATACAGACATAACTTCACAGCACCATCTTCTTCTATACTTCTTCTATGCAGAAAGAATATCAAAAGCAGTCGACGAAGTTGTGAGAACCGGACATATAACATCTCTTTCCACAACGAAGGAAAGAAAGAGCATGACTTGCTCATGCATATTGGTGGTGTACGATCCTTGGCTATAAAACAACACAAATCCACCACGAACTTACTCTCGTCGAATACTCTCAATGACTCTTGCAAAGTTTCTTGTTGTCTTTACCCTCCTCCTAGTGGCTAGCTCTTTTGGGCAGGGTGATGGAGATGACATGCCAATGCCAATGCCATCACTCAAGGGAGGCCACATTGCCAAAGCCGAAGGGCCAAGCGGGCCGGGAACCAGCATCAGCGGCCCGAATATAACCAACAAGTATGGGCCCTGAACAAATGGTAATCTTTTTTTCTTTCTTCCATTACGTTGCTGATGTCTGTGTTGTTTTGGTCGCCCTAGGAGACCCCACACTCAATAAAATTCATATGTTCTCCTAGTCTAATAGCAGCTCCAGCTCACGCAAGCTTGTCTCTAATTCGTGTGTTTGTTATGAGCGATCGGCTCTCTCTGATCGGTTGTTCCATCTAAGTCTTCATGCCAATATCACTCGCTCGAGAATTTTTTCTCCTGCAGCGTTTCTCTTCGCTTTGCTTCTGTCATAAGTCCTCACCCAAGGAAAAGAGTCGCCCCCGAAGCTTACGTCCGCGCGTAGTCTGGCTCCAGCTTCTTCATGAACTTTAGCTGTATTCAAGTGGAGGAGACCGAGAACGAGACGCCCACCGCTATCACTGCTCCTTGAGGCGAAGAGGTAGCAGCTTTCGGTACTCGGCGGCCTCGGCTCTGATGCGATCGGGCTTTCTCTGCACAGCGTCCACGGAGTAACCATCTTATTAAGATCGGAGCAGGAGTGTACCGTGAAATTCCAGTGTTTACTCGCGGACTCGTCCTCCATTGCTAGCTCCTCACGAGCATTTTGTTTTCAAAGTCATGGTTTTTTTAGTGATTATGCTATTAGATAAGCAGCAATATATATACCAACATTTATACCACGAGACCTCTATGCCTGAGAAGAGCATTTATGCTGGGGCCTCTTCCACGGAAATCTTCAAAAACCTGCAGAGCTCGTCGTGAGTTTAGTGTAAATTTATCAAAAGTTTTACTTTAGCAGGCGCTCTGCCTCCACCAAGCTCAAGAATTGTCTGCTTAAATAATTTTCCTGCCTCCTTAACGGCCTGTGAAACATACAAAAGCGAAACAATGGCTTCCCACTAATGATTGTTTTCACTCACAGTTTCATTTTCAAGGCCTGCTTCTTCAAACGCTCCAAAAGCATCTGATGACAGAACCTCAGACCACTGCACAGAATCATACCAAGATTCTTTTTGAGTGTCAGGATATGTTTTCTGAGGCCAGCTTACCAGGTAGCTATAGTAACCAGCTGCATACTCAGTTGCTACAAGAATGACAACCAACAACATAAGTCCAGTAAGAGAAAAAATACAGGAGAGATTAGAAATAGAGGAAAAACACATACTGGCGAATAAGTGGAGGAATTTGCAGATGGACTTGTCTTCAGGCAAAGGGGGTAATATCAATATCTCCCCTGCAACCTTGTTGCACAAGTTGTAAATCTCTTTCGAATTCACGGCTTCGAGCTTTGCATGCAGCTTGAGATCAATCAGAGAGCGGGAAACCTGTGTGCATTCAAAAACGAGAAATTATTCCAAGAAAACTTTTCTTCATTCGGCTTACCAGATAAAGAACGTTTGAAGCCGAGAAAAACGTTCTTGACGACTTGAGTTTCGTATATAGCGCCTCTGGGAGCTCTTGGCCAGTTCTATAGTGCACTGCAAAGCTCATCAAAGTGTTCCTGCGATCACGAGATTAGTTGAAGACTAGTTTGTTACAATCGAATCAGACCTGTCATAGCACCAGTTCTCCATAAACTGGGAGGGAATCTCGACTGCATCCCACTCTATTCCTTCGGATCCAGCCACAAGACCCTCGTCCTGTTTGCTCAAAAGGTGCTGCAAAGCATGCCCGAACTCATGAAACAGCATTGTCACCTGCAAAGTTTCAATCATAAGTGCTCCGTCAAACTTGTCAGCGCTACCCATAAGATCATGATTATAAAAAAGCCTACTGCTACTACCTCATAGAACGTCATCAAGCTTGGCTGATCGGGTAATGGTGGTGCCTGGTTGCAGACAATATGAGCGACAGGCAATCGCACCCCGCCACCTTTTTGCACAGCTGCATGGCTTCTGTTAAAGACTACGCCCATCCAATTTCCACTTCTCTTCTGGTGCGGCCTCGAGAATGGGTCCAGGTAAAAGTATCCCAGATTTTCTCCGCTGGCGCATTCTGCCACCTTGTAAAGCTTAACTTCTTTGTCCCAGACCTGTTATTCAGATTGAGATAGATGGATCATAGTTTTGGCATGCACGCTTACTGGTGTATTTTCTTCCAACTCTTCAATGTGGACGCCAAACAAGCGCTTCGCAAGGCTGAACAGGCCATCCATGACATTAGGCATGGAGAAATACGGCCTGAGTTCCTCCTAAAAATTCCAAAATAAAGTGAGCAAATATGACCAAGCCTTGGAAGGAAAACTTACATCATTCATGTCAAGCTTGGCCTCCCTGAAGCGCTCCGTCCAATATGGAATGTCCCAGTGGAACAAATTCTCATCTTCTTCTGAGTTTTCACTTCTCACAAATTCCTCAAGCTCCCGCATGTCTAAAACGAAGATCAACGAAAAAGAAAAACACTTGCAATAAGCTTTGATAGCAGAGAGAACATAGACCTCGAATAGCAGCAGCTCGTGAACAACTATGCAGTTTTTCGAGAAGTGCATGACAAGAATCCAGTGTCGCCATCTTTTGAAGCATACTCACCTGTACTAAAAAGAACTTTTTAGACTCTCATGTATAGGTAATATTACCTGAGCATGGTTTTCGCATCCTAACAACTCCGCTTTCTGCTGGCGAAGCTCGAGAATTCTTGTAATTACAGGGAAGTTATCAAAACTCTCTCCGGAGGCCACTGTGATGTCTGCGCGATATACTTCCTCGCGAAGGTCACGGTTTCTCGCAAATCTCATCACTCCCGAGTACATGGAACTGTCCAGAGTTATCAGCCACGGTCCACTCTTCGCATTGGCGCCTTCGTATCCCTGCAAAAAATACAACATGACCAAAGCATTATCAATAGCGAACTAAAGGATCTTACGTTGGATACTGCGGCTTGTGCAGCAAGAGCAAGAGCCGTTTCCGGCAAGCCTTCAAGAACAGAAATATCAGTCACCAGCTTCCCAAACAACTTGGTGGAGTCCAGCACATTTTCACTGAATTTGTTCAGTAATTTCTCCAGCTCCTGCAAAACTTTGAAATGTTAGCCAACAAACACATATATATACCTGTTGGATCTCATTAAAATGCACTTTCTTCTCATGTTCTAATGCCACTCCATTTAGTATGGCATCTTTCAAACGTCCTGAAGGAAAAAAAGAGAGAGAACTCCACAAGAGATCAAATGAAGCGCTCACATACCTTCTACAACTCGTTGCTGAGCTTCGTTCAGTGTATCGAACAAGGCACCATTGCGGATCTTCTCAAACGCCTGATACAAAGCCTTGCTCTGTCCTAACCTCAACAAAAAGTTCGTTCTCAAGGGCTGCACAACAGTCCTAAAACTCAGGAGAAAGAACAAGTAAAGTTACTTGTGCTTCGTCCACAGCAGCTCGAAGAGCGTCGGAATCCTTGACATCCTTGAGATGCGAAACAATCCCCCATACCACAGTCAAGCGATCAAGAATGCGTTCGAAGGGATGGACGAGCGCCTCCCACAGATCGCCACCATTCTCTCCAAAACTTGAGGCAGCAAAGCACTCCAGCTCAAGCAAATCCTTTTCCTGGAGGAAGAAATAAACACCACAATGACAATTTTTTATCATAAAATCTACACGTACCAGTTCCTTGACAACTTGCTTGACCCCTGGAACAACATGGTGAGCTTCAACCCTGTTAAACTCTGGGAGGCAGCCAACGGAGACAAGCGGATTCATCATCACCTCAATATGGCTTCAGTCTCCACTTCTATAACCTAAATATTAATCAATATAATTAGTGATAGACAAGCTAAAAAGAGTGTAAAGTAGACCTCTTTGTTTTGAGGAAAAATTTAGAGAAACAAAAAGTTTTACAATCAAGTTTTAATCAAGTTTTACATATCTCAACAATTAAAATAAATTGTTATGCCTTGCATATAGCAATGGTAGTGTTATTTTTGGTTTGCTTAAGCAAACCTATAATATTGAATATACCTAGGATATGCTTAAATATTCTAGGATATTCTACCATCTAATTGTTGTTATTCATTTAGATTAATCTTGTATTTATAATTTATAAACATGATTACAATTTATACACTTTCTTAAACCTTTTTTAGTATATTCTTTTCTATTCTATCATTTAATGGTTCATATGCAATAAGATTAATCTTATGATAAATTACAAACATGCTTATAATTATAAATTTTATTTGATATAATGAACTAATAAGTAAGAATAACACTACTTATAAGCAAACCAAACATTGTTACATGCAATGCATACCAATTTTTACTTATTAATCCAATACAGGTTACAATGCCCTTACAGGTTTGCTTAAGCAAATCAAAAAATGACTTCTAATGAGATTTAAATATAAGGGTGGCAGTGAATATACTTAGAATATGCTTTTAAGCAAACCTAAAAATGACTTCTAATGAGATTTAAATATAAGGGTGGCAGTGAATATACTTAAAATATGCTTTGATATTATAGAATATTCTACTATCTATTGGTTCTTATTCATTTAGATTAAAACTTCCTTAAACACTTCTTAGTATATTTTAATTTATTCTACCATTTAATCCATATCCATCCATAACACCACATTCCATTCCAGCAACCTTTAGAAGATAGACTTCGTGTTCTGGAGCTGCCGGATTTGCATGTGGGTGACGGTCATGATTGTTCAAAATATCTCATTTCGCTCCAGCATGGTGTGTCAGCTTGAATGAGGTGTAGACACAATGCCACGCCACAAAGTCGTGGTCAAGCATTCTTTCACAAATGTCACGAAATTCCTGGAGATGCCCTCTCTGTCCGTACGCTTGGATCATTGAATTCCAGGGGAAAATGTTACTAGGTTGCTTTTAGCAAATGCCCGCATTGGGCATGGATAGCCGTCCATGAAACTCCGTTCTTTTCTGGCATTGCATCATTTTGGGCATAAGCAGCGATCATATTGTCCCAAGAGAAGCGATTCCTCGCAGAGCCCATGCGATCGAAAGGCTCCGGATTGCCAAATTCGCGAGATAGCTGCTCGCTGCACAGTCGCCACGCCGCCGAACTTGACCGTAAATCTCTTTTCCCCGCGGCAGATCCCTGGTTCTGCTGCAAAATCAAAGAACCGCCGCGAACCTCCTAGTGTCACAAGCTGAATTGGTCCAGTGAAATGGTCGTTGCGTAGGAAATGCAGCGAAACATCAAGCAGGAGGAGCAGGAGTCCTGGGGAACTGCTAAAGTAGACACGGCCAGATTTTCAAAGCGCAGGCCGAGAAGAACCAACACTTGTTCGACGTCCACTTAGCAACAAGAAGATCTACTCGGCTTTTGGTCCTCTCGACTGCCAAGAGCAGCAAGACTACCAAGAGCAACGCTTTTAACAGAGGCCGACAAGCTCAGGCTAGTCGGATCCGCCACAGCAAGCAGAACACTTTTCTTGCGAATCTCCTCATACAAATGTATGGGACGTGTGGGAGATTGCGTGAAGCTCGCCTGGTTTTCGATCAGATCAAGCAGCTCAATCTATTTTCTCGCGACATCCTCCTCTCGGCATACGCACAGAATGGCGACATCCAGTCCGCTCGCCAGATCTTCGACTCGATGCAAGGAAAGAGAACTCGATGATCACGACGTATGCCCAGCACAGCCAAATCGCCGACGCGAGGAAGCTACCAAGAATGACGACGACGATCACTGGATTGGGGCAGAGAGCATTGCGAGAGGCGCTAGGAATCTTCCAATGGATGCCTCGGAAGAATGCCGTGACATGGAACGCGATGATCCAGGCCTATGCCCAAAACGGGCACTAAGACATTTTCGATGCCATGCCGGAGAAGAATTCCATGGCCGCCTGCTCCAGCAAACGCTGGTAGTTCTCTTGCCACGTGGACGGTGATGATCGATGGATACGCGCGGACGGCCGCGATGGATCTCTTCCTGCACGGGATTCCGGAATCGCTTCTCTAGCGCAGGCAAGGTTTCCGACGCGCGAAGGATCTTCGATTCGGTGATGGCTGAGCACAATGCCGTCGCATGGACGATTTTGACCAGGCGTATGTATCTGGCAATTGCAAGCAATGCGGGCGTGGGACACAGCAGAATGAAATTCGATGCTCCAAAAGGGTACGTTTTACATCGCAGGATCGAGAAGCAGTGGCATTCTTCCGGAATTCCATGCCTGATCACGACGAGGCCTCCTACACCATGATGATCGCTGCGTATGCACCAGACCGGGCAAATCCACAAGGCCAGGCATATCTCACCACAATGCCACAGCGAAGCATCGTTGTTTGGAATGCCATGATTCCTTGCTCGGAGAATGGGGCTTGCTCGGAGATGGGGCTCTTGGAGGAATCGAGGGAGCTGTTTGAGCAAATGGTGGTTTCGTATGCTCACAGGGGAAAATCTCGAGCAAGCCAAGGAGATCTTCGACGCAGTGCCCAAGCATAATCTAGCCAGCTCCAACTCAATGCTACAAGCTTTCATCCTCGCCTCGAGAAAGGTAGAAGCACGAGAGATGTTTGAAGATCCAGCACGATGTTCTTGCTTGGAGCGTGTGGATACGTGTGGAAGTTCTTTCTGCACATGCCGGAGCTCGATGTGGTAGCCTGGAACTCGATGCTCGTGGCCCTTGCCGCGCACGGAAAATCCAGAGACGCGATTGAGCTCTTTGGATTGATGCAAATCGACCGATGAAGGAAGCTTCATGGGAGCACTAGCAGCTTGCTCGCATTTGGGCTTGCTCGACCAGGGATGGGCATACTTCCTCTCGATCAATGAGAGCTACTCGATGCTTCCGACGAGCAGGCATTTTTGCTTCACGATAGACATGCTGGGAAAATCGGGACGAGCAGAAGACGGTCACGAACTTCTCGAGAAGATGCCGTGCGCCCCGGATGCCGTCGCTTGGGGATGCTTGCTCTAGCACCTGAGATCAAGATCATCTCACCACCATCTAGCAGTTACCGCTGCTCGAGGTGTTCTTGGGCTCTCTTTATCAGCTGATCGCGACGTCTCGATAGATCTATAACTTGGTTCAGTCTAGTTGATCATCTCGTCAGGACTACACGGACGAGATGGTGCTGTCGAGGGTGGAGGCGCTGCGAGCAGCGACTGTTGCTCGTTGTGGATCTTCTTGGAGCCCACAGGGAGGGAGAAACGCCATTCAAATGATGACGCAAGGCATCCTAGAGATGAGATCCTCGGCCTTGGCTGGCTGACCGCAGTAGTGCGCTCCCAGTGCTTCGACTTGATGATCGTCGACCATATTTCGAAAATAATTCCATCCCCGCTCGAACAGCCCGAGCTGGCCGCACTGAAACGCTCACAAATGCGGAATGGTGGAATCGAAGAGCGCTTTGGCGTTTGGATGATAGCCGTGCTGTGCACAGGCCTGGAGGAGGGCATTGCACAGCACGATATCACAGTGAGGAGTGGCGTCAAAGACGAGCTTTCCCTCTTGCATGCATGCGTTTTCGGCGAGAGATTGGAGCATCGAGGTGGACGAGATGAGGTCTTTCTCGGGTATTCTCTCGTATAGAGCTTTGGCCTCCTCCGCCACAGTGCATATCACATTCCACGACATTGTATCGCTCTCCGGCATTGCATTGTCGAACATACACTTGGCCTCCTCAAGCTGGCCAGCGGCAGTGTAGCCCTGGAGGATGCGTCTAGAGCGACGAGGTTCTTCTTGCGCATTCTATCACTCTGATCGCAGCTCCAAGATCTCCGGAAGCAAAGATCATCAAGAGATCATCAAATTGCGCTCGCTCATGCCAGAGTGGAAGAACGATACGGCAGATTGAGCTTAGATGGATCCATTCTGGCCATGTCCCAGCCGGGCATTCGTTGGAACAAGCGCTCAACGTCCTCTAGATTCCCCGCGTTGATCCAGCTGTCGATGAACGTGTTCCAGGAGATGACGTTGCGTTCCGGAATAGCATCGAACAGCGCTTGTGCCTCGGCCATGTGGCGTATCCAGCGATGACACCACATTCCATGCCGGCATCCTTTCGAAGATGGATTTCGTGCTTATGGCATCGCGATGCTTGGTGTAGACGTCAAGCATACAATTCATTCCTAATTCCTGGCGATGCCCTCTCTTTCCGTACGGGGATCATTGAATTCCAGGGAAAATGTCTCTAGTAGGCATCGAGTCAGAGATTAGCTTTGCTGTCAAAGAAGTTTCCCACACTGGGCATATGCCGTAAAGGCCATGAAACTCCTGACATTGCATCGAACACTTAATATCTCTCACTTGATTGTATGCCTCTGCTCGCTACTCCGCCGAATTTGAACATAAATCTTTTTTCCCCGCGAATGATCCCTGGTTTTGCTGCAAAATCGAGCTCTTGCTCACTATACAATTCAGCTGAAATGGCGGTTAACCCAAAAAACCTAGGTACACTTGTACGAATGAGGCGCCAATGGCGATCGAATCCAATGAGGAGATCGGAGCTCTTGGTTGCAGGTGCAACGATCAAGACGCCGCTGCTAGAGATGAGCTGTGACGCCGCAGAATCCTTCGCGATGACAACAATGGATGTCCCTCGAAGTGAGATTTCCTTCTTCGTTTTTTGGTTTCCAGCTCCAGGAAGCGACGGCATTCGAGCACCCATTTGGAGGGTGATTTTCAACATCAAGATCATGATTCCACCGAGTTGGAAACTCGTCACGTCACTCTCCACGCTTTCTTCTCTTGGTTGCTTTATTCGTTTCTATAGATCCAAGAAAATTCGTCTGAGTCGAGAGGTTAGTCCTGGGTTCTTTTGAGCGACAATGCTAGCTATGCTGTTCATCATTTGATAGACGAGGAGGTGCTTCCATTTCCAGCAGAAGCTTTAGGATCATCACTACCGTGGTTGGCCGTGAGTAACATAGAGAGCACCCACGCTCTCAAAGTTTTGGTTTTGGGAGCAATGGAAGCACTTGGCCTTTCTACAGGTGTGGCGGCCGCAGGTGAGGTGTCACAGGAAATTGCTTACAGGTTTTTGACATGTGTGTATACAGCCGAGTGATTATCCCAGCCAATCTTGGTGCAGGTGTTTGTTCCATGGATTGTTTATTGTATGAAAGCTTGCGATTCTTGATGATGCAGGCTTATTTGGTGGTGGCAAGTCGTTTGCATTTTTAAAGGAGTACACATTCTCGGTCAAATTTTGGGCTGTCTTCGGTGTTGTTCTTTGTTGTTTCAAGGTAGAGAGTATCGGTTTGCCTCTTGTGACACTGTAAATTCTTTTTATAGCCGGAAACTAGCCCCTGAGAATGGAGCTGGCTGGATGGCTGCGTACTCAGTCCTCCCACCACCAGAAGCTGCTGAGCAAGAAGAGCAAGCAGTTCTTTGAAGCGAGCTTTGACAAGTTTAACAATGATGTGCACGAGAAAATCTACTCGGCTTTGGTGTCGTGAGGACAGCTTCCTCTCGACCGAGCCCAGCATTCTCCACGATGGGCTCTAAGAGCACAAAGAGCAACAGGAGCGTAATACAAAACGGCCTTGTAAATGAGTTTCGGGTAAGCAGCTGGTTTGACCTTTTCCCAGTTCTTCGTCTCCTATGGTAGAGGATCATCTGAATCGTTGGGGCTTGTTCTTCTTTTTCCCCCTTGGTGATTGTCTTGTTCCATTCTTCTTGGGCTCTTCTTCTCTCCAAGTCGTGCGCCCGGGCTGCTTCTTATCTCCATTTCTGCACGGCGCATACGGCGAGAGCGACACAACATTGCGGGCGCTACCTCCACTTCTCCTGCACGATATCATCGTGCGTTTCCTCTGGTCTCGCTCCAGCGCTCCCCTCTTCTTCTTGGGCTTAATCTTCCTCGATGCAGCAGCAGAAGCAGATCCCTCCCGGCTTCCTCACTCAAATATGCTCTTCTCTGGCCCAGATCTGCTCTCCTATCTCACTTCTCCCGCGCTCTTTCACTGTTCCTTGAGATCTGGCTGCTCTCCAGCTAAAACAGGGGACCGTACCAGTTGGTACGGTATGGCGTACGGAAGCCCGGCGGGTTTAGGGTTCTTCGCTTCCAATCTTAAGGTATGACAGTGCACCCGGTAAGATTTTTGAGCCTCTTTTGTTTGCTATAGGTCATTGTCGATTCAGCTGGGCGAGAGCGGGGAGCCAAAATTTCCTCCTTTAGCCTTTCACAGAGAACGCTCTAGATGGATCAGAGGTGACCGAATTTTCCCTCCTTTTTCTTTTTCTAAACTCGTCCTCTCTTATTTCTCACTAGACGGTCGATTGTCCTTTTCGTTTTTCTAGCCTCTTCTTTCTCATTTCTCAGAGAAAGCTAATTTTTCTTTCGAATCTAGCGTAGCTTTTATTTCTCAGAGATAGACTGGGTGAGGGAGAATCTCTGTTCTTTTCCTGTTTCTAGCGTCTTCCTTTTCTTCTCAGAGGACGCTCGCCTAGACAGCTCGAGGCTCGGCCGCCAGCAGGCGTGACACCAAATCCGTTCCTTTCTTTCTTTCTTTCTAACCTCTTGCCTTTCAGAGAACGCTCGACTAGACGGTCGATTGAGCGCGAGCCCAGGCGGCGGTCGATTCAACTGGACGAGAGGGAGGAGGCCGTCACACCACCACAGTAAGCCAAATTTCTGTCGTTCGAATCTAGCCTTGCTTTTTATTTCTCAGAATCTGCGCAAAGAGACGGTCGATCCAGATTCAGCCGGGTGAGAGACGGATCACAAGGAGTCAGCCGGGAGCCATGCTACTTCGTAAGTTTGATTTTGATGATTCCCTTTGCTTTTTCCCTCACTCTTTTACTCTTTTATGTAGCTGGGCTAGTGGAAGTTAAAACCACTTATCCTTACACGGCAGTGAAGCGGATGGACAGAGAGTATGGGAAATATCCGGTGGAACGCTTTTGGTACGAGCGTTCCGTAAGCCAAACTCCCAAATTTTTGTGATTGTTTGACTCTCTTTATCTTGTAGGGTGCTCGTCTTTACTTTCCTCGACACGAAGACATACCCGTGGAATTGAAGTTCCCAGAGTACCTCTCCGACGAACAACGGGCTGCTGCACACAAGAAACACGAGGAGAAAATGAAGAACCGGAAGTATCTTTTAATGCCGGATGAGGAGCGACCATCGATGTGGAAACCTCCAGATTATAAGAGACCGAGTTACTTTTACTGTTGCCTTGGGAAGTAAGCTTTCTTTTTCTTCTTCTTCTTCTTGGCTGCTGAATTTTATTTTACTTTTTTGTAGGGAGGAGACACCAGAGGCGATTCCAGAGGCAATCAACTACGATCTCATCTGGGCCTGTCTTGATCCAGAAGAGTTTGATGGACCAAGTAAAGATTTTAATTTTAATTTTGTGTATGTTTGCTTTGCGTGTTGATTATTTTTTCTTGGTGCAGGCGTTAAGGCGTAAAAAATCAAAAAACAAACCCATAATAGATTCAGGTTTAAATATCATTAAAAATATGCTTTTATGGTTAAATTATTATTATTATACGGTAATATATTAGCATGGGATTTAAATGCTTAGAAAACTGTAAATTATGTCGTAAACCGGAGCAAGTTATCTAAATATTACAGTGCACGGTGCTAGAGGTCGTATGGAAAAGCCAGGCCGTGTTTTTAGTGAAAGGCAGGGCAAGGAAGGAGAGAAACGTCCTTGTAATTTACAGCCCGAGGACGAGCAGCAGCGATGTTGAGCTTCACCACCTCCGGCTCTTAAACATTACCTGGTTCATGGCGACCCTGGTGGGACGGACAGACTAATAACACCTTGTGCAGATATACAACCTGTCGGTAAATCCCAGCTTTCAACTTATTGAGCAAGCCTGCACCTGCGCTCTAGGCCAATAACTTTGCGAGGACGAATTTCGATAAGCAAACCAAATGTGTTTGTAGCGCAGCGAGCTCTCACTGCTGGGAAACTCGGGACGAGCAGAAGAAGCTCACGAACTTCTCGAGACAATACCGTTTGTCCCGGATGCCGTTGCTTGGGGATGCTTGCTCCAGCACCTGCGATCAAGATCTCACCACCATCTAGCAGTTAACGCTGCTCGAGGTGTTCTTGGGCTCTCTTCATCACTTGGTCCAGTCTAGAGCACGACTACGTAGGTGCTGGAAAGGAGAGCATGCGGTGACGAGATGGTGCTGTCGAGCAGCGACTGTTGCTCGTTGTGGATCTTCTTGGAGCCGACAGGGAGCGAGAAACGCCATCCAAGTGATTCCATCAGGGACGTAAGGCATGCTGGAGATGAGATCCTCGGCCTTGGCTAGTAGTGTGCTCCCCATTGATGATCGTCGACCATGTTCGAAAATAATTCCATCCCTGCTTGAACAACCCAAGCACCGAGAACTCACAAACGCTGAATGGTCGGGATCAAACATCATCGTCGTGAAGACATCAATGGTGTCTCGTCCGTGGTCTGCTACAAGGCCTCGGGCATGACATGGTGGTCCAGGACGTCTCTCTCTGCCATGGAATCGAAGAGCGCTTGGCGTTTGGAAGATAGCCGTGCTGTGCAAAGGCCTGGAGGAGGGCATTGCACAGCACGATATCACAGTGAGGAGTGGCATCAAAGACGAGCTTTGCCTCTTGCATGCATGCGTTTATGGCAAGAAATTGGAGCATCGAGGTGGACGAGACGAGGTCTTTCTCAGGTATTCTCTCGTACAGAGCTTTGCCTACTTCATATGCCCCCGCTGGGCATACCCCTGGAATATCACATTCCATGGTATTGTATCGCGCTCTGGCATTGCATTGTCGAACATATAGTTGGCCTCCTCGAGCTGCCCAGTGGCAGTGTAGCCCTGGAGGATCACGACCAGAGTGATGAGGTTCCTCTCGCACATTCTATCCAGCACTCTGATTGCAGCTCCAAGATCTCCGGAAGCAACGTAGGCTGAGATCATCAAGAGATCATCAAATTGTGCTCGCTCATGCCAGAGTGGAAGAACAATACGGCAGATTGGATCATTGTTGCCATTGTGGCCATGTCCTAGCCAGGCATTCGTTGGACAAGTGCTCGGTGTCCTCTAGATTCCCTTTGTTGTTCCATCTGTCAATGAACACGTTCCATGAGATGACATTGCTTTTTGGAATAGCATCGAACAACGCTCATGCCTTGCCCATGTGGCGTATCCAGCGATCATGGCCGTCCATGACACCTAAATTCCATTCTAGCTTCCTTTTGGAGATGGATTTCATGTAGCTGCTGATCTGCACGTGGCCGACTGATGATAATTGTCCAAGAGATGTCATTGCACTCAGGGCATGAGTGGAGTGCCTTGGTTGGGGATCCCCAACTCCCCAAGCCATATGTAACAAACTTGAAATAAACTGCTACTATATACACTTGTTTATATAGATTTGTCTTTGAATTCTTGAAACTTACTTATCATGCAAGCTTACTAAATTGTGAGTGGCTAACCTTTCTATATTTTGCATTGACTAAAACAATACCCTATTGTCCAGCAGCTACAATAAGAATTGATAATCTTGTAGCATACATAGTTTTCACTTTTTATTATATTAGGATAACCATGAAATGGAACTTAAACTTTCTATATAGCATGTGCCTAAGGAGTAGAACCTAAGTTTCAAGGTTTTGGATCACCAAATGAAGGAATGGAGTGAGAGACTATACTTTATTGGCCATATCTAATTAGTACCAAGAGTTAATCTCTAGGATAAGCTTGAAATTTACTAAATATAGAATGGTGCTAGATTACGAATCTGGAAATATAAAGAGCATTGGGGATAATGTTTGGCAAATATGGTAATTTATCACTTAATGAGCATTAAGGGGCCAAACTCAATATCGTGGGGACTTTTGTTAAACTAATGCAAAATAAAGCAAAAGAGAATTAACAAACTGGGCTAAATATTTGGCTAAATAGACACTTAAGAATTCTTTTTTTATGCTCATCCGGCTAAGTATAGATGCTAAATTAAGTTTATTAACACTTGAATAAAAGGGATTGATAAAGGGTCTAACAATATTGACTTCCTACCATTGTAGCAGTAAAGAAAAAATATCTTAAATAACTTGTTAACATGTAACTTTCAATATTTGCAATTAAAGTTGTGACACTCTCCCCCCCCTTAAGGAAGATTGATGTCTTCGTCGATACACACTTGAGTTTAGAATACCACCAAAAAAACAACTCCAAAAAAAGTTTATAGTATTCATGCTTTGTAAGAAATGCACCAACTTAAATGAGTTAAGGGGCAACTCTCTATTTAACATAAATGCAGTACAATTCAAACACTTTCTAATTGTCACTAACAAAGAATTGACTAATAGAGTTAGCCACCCCTATTGCTCTGAGTGTCACTGAACTTACAAAAGATGATATACCCCTACTTATATATGACATAGAGAGAGAAGCTAGAAGCCTTAACCCTCATGAGCAAATAAACCAAATAAATAAACTACTCTAAATAGGCAATTAGAGTTATTTACACCCCTTTTTAAGAAATAAGGAACATTGAGAAAGAGGTAAGGTGATGTGACCAGTCTATAATATGATAAAAGATTTCACTATGCACACGAAGTGCCGAAACTAGTTTACTTATACTAGCCCAAATCCAAAGATTAATAAATGGACAATATCAAAGTTAGAGACAATGATATCTAAGAGACTAAATTATTAATGAATAAAGCTTAAATTAGAATACAAAAAGTATTCTAAGTAATTTATCATTTGATAAACCAGAATTACAAGATTAACCAACCAATAAAATTTAATAACACATAGATCATTAAGGAAATGATAAATCTTAACTACAATAGTATGCCAAACAAAATATACAAGAGAACTAAAAAAACACAAAGTATCATTAATAAATAAGCAAAATGATTATGAATGTATCATCTAAAGGAAATAACATCTTAATTTATCAGAACCAACTCTAATAATAATCAACAAAACAGAATAAATATTGCAAAGTAAACAAACACTCATTCATTTGAATAAATCTTAGTTAACCATATTAAGGAATTCAAATTTCTTCATCAAGCATCATCAACATTTTACTGATGTCTCAAACCTAAGAGACCAATCTAGAGCAAACCACAAAAAACATGTAAAAATATGGAAAGCCAAAAGCTTTCAATGAGAATAATTAATGATCATAAAAGATCATCAATCATCCCATTAATAGAGAAATATATAATCATTATTGAATAAATAATTTACTATCATAAAGAATGGTAAATCATTTAACACAATAATTTTGCAAAACCTTTGACAAAGATAATTAATTATTGTAGATGATAGTCAATCATCATTAATGATTGCTAGATGTAAATACTTATTCAACATCGAAACTGATGGAGCTAAAATGCCTTCTCCAACAACTTATAACAAATAGAACAATAAACATAAAAACTCAAAGAACTAAAAGTTCAAAGAAGTTTATAACCAAGTCTTGCTTAACAATAATCACAAGCCTTACATGAACTAACTTTAATGTTAAAGAAAAAATTATGATACAACTCACAATATTCTTTTTAGCACATTCAAAAGTTAAACTTCATAATGCAAAAACTAATGAAGAGTATATTTGCATCATTCCAAAAGCCAAGTAGAATGAAATTATACTTCATAAATAATCTCCGAACAATCCTCCATAAATTCATCTTTTATAATAAAACATAATTGACTTCATAACAAGTATAAGAAAAAATCATCAATAATTGATATATCTCAACTTAAATTCAATAAAGATTTAATCATTTCAATATCGAAATTAACTCTTCCTCTTGTAAAGCTAATAGAATGCATGACTAAATCACTTTTCAAGGAAAAGCCAAAACACAATCTCTACTAAACAATCTCGTTTAGAATACCACTAACTTTGTTACTGTTGTGAATGTGACTTCAGGTATCGAAAGTTACCTGCCAGCCAGTCCTTACGGACACTCTTTCCTTACTCAGCCACGATGGTAGGAGGTTGATATTGCTAATTCCCTTTATTGGCCTCTTTTGTTCAAGTGTTAGTGTAGTGCACGTGGTTTTGACCCTTTATCCTATGGTGATTTACCATAGAATAACACCACGAAGCGGAACCTAAACCCTTTTTGTGCCACGTGACAGATGCCACATGTCACATGCCACGTGTCCATGCCACATGTCCATAGGAACCCGAGGTTTAGGGCCTTGGGCCACTGAACAAAGGAACGGTGCCAAACTCCCAAGCATGGAGCCAAAGAGTGACGGAACCGAACCACGGAGCAACTCCCAAGCATAAAGCCCAAGGAGCGAAAGAACAGGAGCCCAAAGCGACTTGGAACAGTCCTAGAGTAACCAGCATCCCAATGCCAGGACCAGCATGCAAAATAGAGCCAAACAGAGTCTGGCGCTATTTCGGCATACCGGTGGCCTAACGCGAGGACATGGGTACTCCACCAGCTAGCATGGAATGGAACTTGGGCTTAGACCCAAGCCAGATGCAAAACAAGGACAGGCACGCAAGCAGGAGCTAGACTATGCCTCAAATTGGTTGGCTATGCCCAATCTACCCACTATCCCTACTATACATTTGGAACCCCCCACAGCCCCCCCCCCCCCCCCTTCCCTTGGGGAACACACACTTTGGGCTTTCACCCCAAGCCTCCCTTAGTATCAGGAGTTAGTCTCTGGGACAATCTCGAAACTTACTAAATATGGAATGTCCCTAAATTGCGAATTTGGACACGGGATGAACACCATTGTGTTCAGGATGATCTCTACATTCTGTAAATATGCCAAATGAGCAAATTTGGCATAGCTTTTGGGACCGAATTGAGATTAACACAAAGGGCATAATAGCAAGGGTGTTTGGCAGACACGGTAAGCTATCATTTAGCAATATTGAGGGACTAATCTCAATATCGCGGGGGTTCCCAACACTAGCAAGTGCAAATCAACGAATGAGTTTCTCTAACCAGGTCAAGTATGCTTGACAAATAGCACGTAGAAATTCTGTCCTTATGCCCATCTGGTCAAGTGCACATGCAAAGACCAGTTTCTCAACTAGCTTAGGCGGAGATTGATAACGGGCCCAACAATACCGACCTCCTGCCATCATGGCAGTAAGGTAAGAGTGTCCGTAAGGACTAGTTGACAGGTAACTGTCGATACCCGAAGTCACATTCGCGACACTCTCCCCCCTTAGGGAAAATCGACATCCTCGTCGATGCACACTCGAGTCTAGAATACCGCCAAGGAAACAACTCCAGAAAAAGTTCACGGTATTCACATTATGTGAGAAATGCACCAACTTAAATGAGTTAGGAGGCAATCTCTTTGTCTAACGCGGATGCGCTACCAGCTCAGACACCTTCCGGCCATCGCCGACAAGGAAATGACCAACGGAGTCAGCCACCCTTGCTGCTCTGGGAGTCACCCAGCTTACAAAAGTGTGATACGCCCCTACTCACAAGGACATAGAGAGAGAAGCTAGAGGCCCCAACCCTCCTGAGCAAAGAAACCAAACCCGTTGGTAAGGTTTAGATAGACTACTGTAAACAGGCAGTTAGAGTTGTTTACACGGTCACGCCCTTTCAACTGAATAAAGAACATCGATAAAGAGGTGGGTTATGTGACCAGTCGATAGTAGCTACCCCATGACGAGAGATTTCACCATGCACACGAAGTGCTGAAGCCAGTCTGCCTATACTGGCCCAAAATTCAAAGATCAATAGATGGACAATATCAAAGTCATAAACAATGATATCTTAGAGTCTTAATTATCAGTGAATAATCTTATATTAGAACACAAGAGTATTCCAAGTAAGTTATCATCCGATAAACTAGTAGTAGAGTATAAGAACCACCAAAATCATCATAATTGGTAAACATAGGAATCATTATCCAACAAAATTCAATAGCAAGTATATCATCAAGTAAACTCAATGATGAAACTTAACTACCGAAGATAGCAGATAGTAAGCCAACAACTTACTAGAGATAACTCAAAGAACACAAAATATCATTGACTGACAAGCACAATGCTTGCGAATGTATCACTTGAAGGAAATAACATCCCAATCTATCAGAACTAACTTGAGCAATAGACAACAGAACAGAATGAAGGAGGTAAGACCAACAAACCCTCAATCATGCCAACTATCACACGACCCAATCCGAATAGATCCCAGTCAACAACACTAAGGAACTCAAGTTGCCTAAGCAAGTGTCAGCAACATCCTATGGATGCCTCAAACCCAAGAGACCAATCCAAAGCAAACCACAAAGAACATGTGGTATTGCGAAAAGCCAAAAGCTATCAAAGAGAACAACTAACTATCATAAAAGATCATCAATTATCCCATCAAAAAGATATGCCAAATCATCGTTAAGCAAGAATTTACCATCCCGAAAAATAGCAAATAATTCCAGACCAACAATAATCAAGCAAAACTTTTGATAAGGATAATCAACTACCTTAGATGATAGTCAATCATCACCAATGATTGCTAGATGCAAAAACCAACTTCAACATTGAAACTAATGAGCCAAAATGCCTTTCCCCAACAACTTCTAACAAATAGAACAATAAGCATAAAACTCAAAGAACCACAAGCTCGAAGAAGTCTATAGCCAAGTCTTGCTTAATAATGATCACGAGTCTCGCATGAACTAACATCAATGCTAAAGAAGAAATCATGGTGCAACCCACAATATCCTCCTCAACATATCCATAAGCCAAACTTTATAATGCCAAAGCTAATGAAGAGCATGTTTGCATCAATCTAAAAGCTAAGCATAACAAAACTATGCTCAACAAGTGATCACTAAACGATCCTCCATGAATCCATCTATAGCAAGACGTAACTCACTTCATAACAAGCATAAGAAGAATCATCAATGATCGATATATTTCAACTAAAATCCCATAAGGATTCAAATATTCCAATATCGATCACTAACTCTTCCACTTGTAGAGTTAGCACAGTCCATGACTAAATCACTTTTCAAGGAAAAGCTTAAAGCTCAGCCCTTACTAAATAATCTCGTTTAGAACACAACTAACTCAAACTTGCCACTCAGTTCATTTGAACATCAACATAGTTGCTAACTAGCAAATGTATGAATGCCAATAACACAAAGCCATAGCCAAATCATCAGCACTATCTTCATTAAAACTAATGAAACTTAATGTCAATCCTAAGGAGAAACATCTTATCTCACTTGAATCTCAACATCAATAATATCAATGACAAGGCATCACTTCAATGCCATCAACACTATAACAAAGCTAGAAGAAAGTAGGAGTGAATCACCACTCAAAACTCTCTAGCAACTAAGCTAACCAAGGTCGAAGATACTTTACTCAGTATCCGAGACCAATCCTTTAACAATACTCAATTACAGATAACATTTCATCAAGGAGTGAATCACCACATCCAAGACTCAATGAAATCCAACACCACGAACTAAATGCAACCAAATGATATTGATAGAAGTAGAGTCAAGAGACCAGCATGGAAAACCCATGTAAGTCTAACAACACGATCCTCCGCAACACCATCCGATAAAGTAAACCCACCACTGCTAAATCTTCACCGAGTGAAGCAAGTGTCAATAGTCCTCAACGGAGTCTACAAGTAAGCACTAGTCGCAAAGCAACCAACAATCACCTTTCAACTTGCCTTCACAAGACCTAAACACTAAACTCATGTCATCAAGTCATATACTTGTCCAACATGAACGTAATACCCCAGGTCGAGATAAGGGTTCATGAACAAGCACGAACTAAATGACCACTCGAATCCAACTCAACCGCGATAAGCTCACCAATGCATTTAGCCACTAACTCTGAGCATGCCTTGAAGAAGCTAGCTATGCATGATCAACACTTAGCCGAAACTAAAGTGAAGACCATGAGATGGACTCATATCAGTGCACAACCTCCATTTAAACAAAGCTATAGTATGGGTACTAACATCTCAACTACAAACAACTAAGTTGGACATCACCATCCTCAACTAAGGCGCAAAGCCACCAAGACCAAATCAAGATCAATGAGAGCTCACTACTCTCATAGAGTCTTACAAAATGCAAAGTGCAACCTGCCACCAAGCATAATGCTACAGAAGAAAGGCACAAGGGTCACCTTTCTTAGAAAAGTGCAACAACTACTTTTCTATACCAACTCCAGACTCTATCCAACTCAATTGCCTTAGCCCCAAAAGTCAACATCCCTTTCGGGCCACATCATACAAATTACATACTAAGGTCTAAGCTAACCGAAGTCAACTCCAACCCCTTCACTAGTTTGTATTGGCTTTCGAAAACAGAATGGTTTTCGAGCAAAGTGATCAATACATCAGCCATTGGATAAGTCTAAGAAAATTTGTAGAAAATTTTCCATCTTAGAGAAAGAATGACTCTCAGTCTAGGAATACAAATTTTCAAAACTCAACCAACTTCCTCCTACTTACAACTTCACATAAGTTCACTGTGAGACACAAAATCCCTAGGCCCCAAAGTGGAGCCGGAAGGGCGCCATGTGGTAATGGTTGAAGGGAAAGCCAAACAAGCGTAACACGTTTGGACTAAAAGCTCCGCCTTGAAAGGTTGAGAGTAGGAGTGGAACTCCCAACGAAGTGCTCGAGGAACAAGCACAAAGAGAGCAATAAGCGAGGCTCCAAAAAGGGACCCAAAAGGACCAACACATGACACGTGGAAGAGTCTGAGATGGACCCGAGATGGGACCCGAGATGGACCCGAGATAGAGTCCGAGGTGGAGTCTAAGGTGGACCCGAGATGGACCCGAGTTGGAGTCCGAAGTGGAGTCTGAGAAGGACCCCGAGATGGAGTCCGAGGTGGAGTCCGAGGTGGATCCGAGATGGATCCGAGATGGACCTGAGATGGAGTCCGAGATGGACCCGAGATGGAGTCCGAGATGGAGTCCGAGATGGACCCGAGATGGACCCGAGATGGGACCCAAGATGGACCCAAGATGGAGTCTGAGGTGGAGTCCGAGAAGGACCCGAGATGGAGCCCGAGGTGGAGTCCAAGATGGAGTCCAAAATGGACCTGAGATGGAGTCTGAGATGGACCCGAGATGGAGTCCGAAGTTGAGACCGGGACCAAGATTGAGACCGGGACCGAGACCGAGACCAAGATCGGGACTGAGACCGAGACCGAGGCCGAGGCCGAGGCCGAGTCCGAGTCCGAGTCCGAATCCGAGTCCGAGTCCGAGTCCGAGTCCGAGTCCGAGGCCAAATCTGAGTTCGAGTCTGAGAGGGTGAAAGCCCAAAGCGTTCGTCTCCTAGACCCTGGGGGGTTTGGTGAGCTCCAAAAGTATAGTAGGGGGGAGGACTGCAGTGGAGCCAGTTTGGCCAGGAAATGCCAGTTTGGCCAGGAAATGCTAGTTTGGCCCAAGAAGGCCGGACCTAGTGTTGGGTGATGAGCTGCCCACTGGGAAGTCCAAGAATAGAGTGAACACGGACCAACAAGCGGGGTAGCTTGGTGAAGTGTTCAAGAGCCGGCTCTAGTTCCCCCTGGAGATCGACTGGCCGAGGCTCCCAGTCCAAGTGTGGGTGGCACTACCTACTTGGATACCTGGTGTGGCTCAATGGAACCTTGTTCTAAGCCCATGGCTAAAGCACCCAAAGGTAGAAGGCGAGGAGAGTACCCACGAGGCCCGCGTAGGGCCACGGTGTTCCAAAATGTTGCCCCAAAGTCCCAGACTGTGGAAAGGAAGAGGATGTAGCACACCTTATCTCTCTTCCCTTAAGCCAACTGGAAAAGGGGCAATTGCTTGATGAGAGAGCCCTTAGTGGCTATTTTATCCCTATTTATCCCCCAAGGTTCCAAGGATCCACGGTGACAGTATATCCAAATCTCATCCCATGATCACATGCGCTACACTCACCCCCCTTTCAGAGATGTTAATGTCCTTATTGACTATTGACTAACAACCCCTACTGAGCCAAGGGGAACCAGCACCTCCATTTCCGCACTCAATCTACCAATCCTTCCATTGTGTAGACCAGCTATTCCATGTGAGGCAACTAGTCATCCACCCGTACCACAGTCCCACGGTGGATACCTTCGTCCGTGGATACACCACACAAGAGGAAGGACGTACGCATGGATGCCCAATACGTACGATTTCAAATTTAGGGGTAGGAATATACCTTGCTCAAGGGTATATTATACTTTTAAGTAGCCACTAATCAATGGGAATCGAACCCGTGCCATTTTCTCTGATACCAACTGTAGCGCACTTTATCTCTCTCCCCTTAAGCCAATTGGAAAGGGGCAATTGCTTGATGAGAGAGCCCTTAGTGGCTATTTTATCCCCATTTATCCCCCAAGGTTCCAAGGATCCACGGTGACAGTATATCCAAATCTCATCCCATGATCACATGCGCTACAGAGGAGTAGCCCTCTAGTGTGGGGACAAGGGACACAGTCACACAGTAAGGAAGTCCTAGAGGACAGTTGGACTTAGTGGTCGGGCCTATGGGCCTTGATCCAGTGGCAGTGTTGGTGAACACGGCCATGGATAGAAAGGGACTTGGTGGGGACCAGAAAGGAGATATTGGGGAAGGCTATTTCCCATGTCTGCGGGCATCCTAAGGATGCTAAGGAGTGGATCTGGGATGACCACTCATGGACGGATAGCTCAGTCTTGGAGAGACAGGATTGCAATGCAGGTGGTGTTAGACCACCGATGTGACCAAGGTGATTGGGCATGGCCTAGCGTAATGGGCTGGTATGTTGGTGGTGCCTTGGGGTGTCGGTCAAGGGATTGGACACGTGGAGCACTTGGACCAAGTGCAAAAGTTGAGTGGCATGGATGCCATTTGCGGGGCTAGGGACTTCTGAATGGGACTTATGGAGGTCGTGAATGAGACTCCTCCAAGTGGTCGGAAGTGCGGTTAAGTGACTAAAGTAGAATGGAAAAATTAGTCACTTACATTCACCTCAACACAAATTCTCATGACCTATAGTATGTTTAAGCCTCGAACATCTTTTTGCCCATTCTTTCGCCATCTAACACCGACATCCGTAAAATGCAAATGGAACATCCAAGTCTTGATCATGAAGACCACATCTTCGGATATCCACATTACACTAACACTCTTCTTCAACCACCTTCATGATCCAATGTGAAGCTAAAACACTAACAAGAAAAATGACATGGAAAATCAAGCTCTAAGGAAACTTCCTCATCACTTAAAATAACAATGCCACTTCCATTAACACAAGTGCTAGTAATGTTAATGCCTCAACCTCACACCTTCTCTATCCAACAATCTACTCTAAGTGTTAATGGATCAACTAATAAGCTATAGCAAATGAATGCTACAACCCTTTCCAACATCTTATGGTCAAACCCTCAAGGAACCAAGGAACAAAGAACTAACTTAAGCTTAGCATAATGAACCACCATTGAGAATCTAGTCAAAGCTACTACAATGTTATTTCGTGCAAGTAGATTAGCTTCATTATCAACCACTTTTGGGGTTGATCATCGTTTAACTAAGCAACTTCATAAACACATTGCTCATTATCACATGGATATAATATAAGTATCACAATGACTTGATCATCAATTGAGTAACACCACGAGTAATGCCAATGTCATTACTTCAAAGGTTTACATGAAATATCAAGTGCCAACTCAACTTGACAAAATGCAATATAAATGCCACACTCCACCAATAGAGATTTACAACACCTAACACCACTAACTTTTGTTCACAACACGGACAAGCTCATGCTACTCGCTATCCGACCAAACTCAAAACTTAACCCAACACCAAGTTACTCAAGGAGCAATAGCAAGGTTCCCTAGAAAAGAATTGAGCATTGTAACCCAAGTCTTCCAATAGCAAATCTAGACAAAATGGTTTAGCACTTCACCGCTATCCATCCCACAACTCACCATTTACAAGACCATCATTTCCAACATGCATCAAGGTAGGGACTCTTGATTGCATAATGTGAACATGAGCAATGAATTAACACCTCGTTGCAAATCATCTCTCCAAGAGAAAATGATTTACGTGTTTGATCCTTTGTCCCTGACAACTCTTTTTTCAGTCTCATCTTTGACTAAACCTCAAGCTTGCATTCGCACTGCTTTCAGTCCAATCCAAGAAAAGTTTATGAGAGAGCACGACAATAACTACTTGAACCAATAGACTAATCCCTACAATCTTGGTTGATTCACTTGTAATCATGCCTAGGAAGGATCCACTAGCGCCGTGCTAAATAGCTGCGGACCAGCTTATTTGCCACTTTCACCCATGGTACATAGAACAACTCATGGAACCACCGATAGGCTAACATTAATCCTGCCAACTCAAAGTGTAACCTTGAGTTGCTAATGTGCCTCACTCACGAGTCCAAGCTCAAACTTGTGAGAATGGAATAACTCAATCCCTTTTGTGAGCCTAAGCTCAAGCTCACAGAATATGGTACAACAAGGTGACCAAATCCATACCCAAAGAACGATTGCGAAGCCTTTGCACCCAAATGTGTACCCACTAGGATCATCGTTTTCATCTTTGCGTATGCAACGAGACTAGTTGCCCAATCTCATTGAATAATACTCATTGAGACTCATCCTCTGATACCAAATGTAGCGCACGTGGTTTTGACCCTTTATCCTATGGTGATTTACCATAGGATAACACCACGAAGCAGAACCTAAACCCTCTTTGTGCCATGTGACAGATGCCACGTGTCACATGCCATGTGTCCATAGGAACCCGAGGTTCAGGGCCTTGGGCCACTGAACGAAGGAACGGTGCCAAACTCCCAAGCATGGAGCCAAAGAGTGACGGAACTGAACCACGGAGCAACTCCTGAGCATAAAGCCCAAGGAGCGAAGGAACAGGAGCCCGGAGCGACTTGGAACAGTCCTAGAGTAACCAACATCCCAATGCCAGGACCAGCATGCAAAACGGAGCCAATAGGAGTCTGGCGCTATTTCGGCATACCGGTGGCCTAACGCGAGGACATGGGTACTCCACCAGCTAGCATGGAATGGAACTTGGGCTTAGACCCAAGCTGGAAGGGATAGTGGGTAGGTCAGGCATGGCCGACCAACCTGAGGCATAGTCTAGCTCCCGCTTGCGTGCCTGTCCTTGTTTTGCACATTTGGAACCCCCCACAGCCCCCCCCCCCCTTGAGAAACACATGCTTTGGGCTTTCACCCCAAGCCTCCCTTAGTATCAGGAGTTAATCTTTGGGACAAGCTCGAAACTTACTAAATATGGAATGTCCCTAGATTGCGAATTTGGATACGGGATGAACACCATTGTGTTTAGGACGATCTCTACATTCTGTAGATATGCCAAATGAGCAAATCTGGACACTTTCCATAAATAGCTTTTGGGACCGAATTGAGACTAAGACAAAGGGCATGATAGCGAGGGTGTTTGGCAAACACGGTAAGCTATCATCTAGCGATATTGAGGGACCAATCTCAATATCGCGGGTTCCCAACACTAGCAAGTGCAAGTCAACGAATGAGTTTCTCTAACTAGGTCAAGTATGCTTGACAGATAGCACATAGGAATTCCGTCCTTATGCCCATCTGGTTAAGTGCACACGCGAAGACCAGTTTCTCAACTAGCTTAGGCGAAGACTAATAACGGGCCCAGCAATACCGACCTCCTGCCATCGTGGCAGTAAGGTAAGAGTGTTCGTAAGGACTAGTTGACAGGTAACTTTCGATACCCGAAGTCACATTCGCGACACTTAGTAAACTGGACTTTGCATCTGTACTTAGCCGGACGAGCATAAGGAAGGAATTCCTAAGTGTCTATTTAGCCAAGCATATTTGGCCTGGCTTGTTAGTTCTCTTTTGCTTTGTCTTGCACTGGCTTGACAAAAACCCTCGCGTATTAAGATTGGTCCCTCAATATTGCTAGATGATAGTTTACCGTGTTTGCCAAACACCCTCGCTATCATACCCTTTGTGTTAGTCTCATTTCGGTCCCAAATGCTATTTATGGAAAGTGTCTAGATTTGCTCATTTGGCATATCTATGGAATGTAGAGATTGGCCTGAACACAATGGTGTTCGTCCTGTGTCCAAATTCGCAATCTAGCGCCAGCCCATATTTAGTAAGTTTCGAGTTTGTCCCAGAAACTAACTCTTGATACTAAGGGAGCCAGAGACTAACTCTTGATATTAAGGGAGGCTTGGGGTGAAAGCCTAAAGCATTTATTCCTCAAGGGGGGG
>NW_003314280.1:1041886-1051635 GCF_000143415.4 Selaginella moellendorffii | reverse complement strand
CATGCTTGCTGGTGGAGTACCCATATCCGTACGTTAGGCCACCGGTATGCCAAAATAGCACCAGACTCCGTTTATCTCCATTTTGCGTGCTAGTCCTAGCATTGGGATGTTGGTTGCTCCAGGACTATTCCAAGTTGCTCCGGGCTCCTATCCCTTTGCTCCTTGGGCTGTATGATTGAGAGTTGCTCCATGGTTCGGTTCCGACACTCCTTGGCTTCATGCTTGGGAGTTTGGCACCATCCCTTCATTCAGTGGCCCAAAGCCCTAAACCATGGGTTCCACACCACTGTCCTATGGACACGTGGCACATGGAGGGTTTAGGTTCTGCTTTGTGGTGTTATCCTATGGTAAATCACCATAGGATAAAGGGTCAAAACCATGTGCGCTACATTTGGTATCAAAGGATGAGTCTTGGCGAGTATTATCCAATGAGATTGGGCAACTAGTCTCGTTGCATACACAGAGATGAAAATGATGATCTGAGGGGTACACGTTTGGGTGCAAAGGCTTCACATTTGTTCCTTGGGTATGGATTTGGTTACCTTGTTTTACCGTGATAATGTGAGCTTGCTTTTGGGCTCATAAGAGGGATTGAGTTGTACCATTTTGCACGAGTTTGTGCTTGGGCTCGTGAGTGAGGCGCATTAGCAACTTGAGGTTACGCTTTGAGTTGGCAGGATTAATAATAGCCTATCAGTGGTTCTATGAGTTGTTCTAATGGTTTCGTGAGTTGTTCCATGTACCATGAGTTAAAGTAAACCTTCCCTAGGTTTGCTATGAGTGGCAAATAAGTTGGTCCATAGCTGTTTAGCACAGCACTAGTGGATCCTTCCTAGGCATGTTTATAAGTGGATCAATTAAGACTATAAGGATTAATCTATTGGTTCAAGTAGATATTGTTGTGCTCTCTCATAAACTTTTCTTGGATTGGACTGAATGTAGTGCAAATGCAAGCTTGAGGTTTGGTCAAAGATGAGACCGAAAAGAGAGTCATCGGGGACTAAGGATCAAATATGTAAATCATCTTCTCTTTTTTGAGAGATGATTTGCAACGAGGTGTGACTCATTGCTCATGTTCACATTATGCAATCAAGAGTCCCTACCTTGATGCATGTTGGAAATAATGGTCTTACAAATGGTGAGTTATGGGATGGATAGCGGTGAAATGCTATATCATTTTGTCTAAGCTTGTTATTAGAAAATTTGGGTTGCAATGCTCAATTCTTTTCCGGGGAACCTTGCTATTGCTCCTTGAGTAGCTTGATGTTGGATTAGTTTTGAGTTTAGTCGGAAAGAAAGTCACATGAGCTTGTCCATGTTGTGAATAAAAGTTAGTGGTGTTAGGTGTTGTAAATCTCTATTGGTGGAGTGTGGCATTTATGTTGCATTTTGTCGAGTCGAGTTGACATTTGATACTCATATAAACCTTTGAAGTAATGACGTGGGTGTTACTCATGGTGTTGCTCAATTGATGATCAAGTCATTGTGATACTTATATCATATATATGTGATAGTGAGCAATGTGTTTATGAAGTTGCTTAGTTAAACGATGATCAACCCCAAAGTGGTTGATGGTGACGCTAGTCTACTTACATAAAGTAGCATTGTAGTAGTTTTGACTTGATTCTCAATAGTGGTCCAATTATGCTAAGCTTATGTTGGTACCTTATTTCCTTGAGTTTGCCCATAAGGTGTTAGAAAAAGGTTGTAATATTCATTTGCTATAGCTTGTCAGTTGATCTGTTAACACTTGGAGTAGATTATTGGATAAAGAAGATGCATAGTTGAGGCATTGACATCACTGGCACTAGTGTTAGTAGAAGTGGTATTGTTATTTTAAGTGATGAGGAATTTTCCTTAGAGCTTGATTTTCCATGTCATTTTTCTTGTTAGTGTTTTATCTTCACATTGGATCTTGAAGGTGGTTGAAGAAAAGTGTTAGTGCAATCAGTGAGAGCTCACTACTCTTATAGAGTCTTAACAAAATGCAAGGTGCAACCTGCCACTGAAGATGTGGTCTTCGTGATCAAGCCTTAGATGTTCATTTTGCATTTTTGCGGATGTCGGAGTTGGATGTCGGAAGTATGGGCAAAAGATGTTCAAGGCTTAAGCATACTATGGGTCATGAGAATTTGTGTTGAGGTGAACCTATGTGAAGTTGTTAGTAGGAGGAAGTTTGGAAGTTTGTATTCCTAAATTGAGAGTCATTCTTTCTCTGGGATGGAAAGTTTTCCGCAAATTTTCTTAAACTTTTCTAATGGCTAATTTATTGATCACTTTGCCCGAACACCATTCCGTTTTCATAAGCTGATACAAACTAGTGAAGGGGTTGAAGTTGACTTCGGTTAGCTTAGATCTTAGTAGGTAGTTTATATGATGTGGCCCGAAAAGGATGCTGACTTTTGGGGCTAAGGCAATTGAGTTGGATAGAGTCTAGAGTTGATGTAGAAGAGTGGGCGTTGCACTTTTCTAAGAAGGGTAACCCTTGTGCCTTTCTTCTATAGTATTATACTTGGTGGTAGGTTGCACCTTGCATTTCATTAAACTCTATGAGAGTAATAAGCTCTCACTGATCTTGATTTGGTCTTGGTGTCTTTGCGCCTTAGTTGAGGATGGTGATGTCCAACTTAGTTGTTGTCAGTTGAGATGTTGGTACCCATACTATAGCTTTGTCTAAGTGGAGGTTGTGTACCGATATGAGTTCATCTCATAGTCTTCACTTTAGTTTCGACTGAGTGTTGATCATGCATAGCTAGCTTCTTCAAGGCATGCTCAGAGCTGTTGGCTAAATGCATTAGTGAACTTATTGCCGTTGAGTTGGATTTGAGTGGTCATTTAGTTTGTGCTTGTCCATGAACCTTTATCTCGTACTTGGGGTATTACGTTTATGTTGGCCAAGCATATAACTTAGTGGCATGAGTTTGGTGTTTGGTTCTTGGGAAAGCAAGTTGAAAAATGATTATTGGTTGCTTTGTGACTAATGATTATTTGTAGACTTTGTTGAGGATTGTTGACACTTGCTTCACTTGATGAAGATTTATCAGTGATGGGTTTGCTTTACCGGATGGTGTTGTGGAGGATTGTGTCGTTAGTCTTATATGGGTTTTTCATGTTAGCATGTCGACTCTACTTTTGTCGATATTATTTGGTTGCATTTAGTTCTTAGTATTAGATTTCATTGAGTCTTGGATGTGGTGATTCACTCCTTGAGGAAGTGTTATCTGTAATTGAGTTTTGCTAAAGGATTGATCTCGGATACTAAATATAGTATCTTCGACATTAGCTTGGTTGCAAGAGAGTTTTGGGTGGTGATTCACTCGTGCTTTCTTTTAGCTCTGTTATGGTGTTGATGACATTGAAGTGATGCCCTGTTATTAACATTATTAATGTTAAGATTCAAGTGAGATGAGATGTCTATCCTTAGGATTGATATTGAGTTTCATTACTCTCGATAGAGATAGTGTTGATGATCTAGTTGTAGCTTTGTGTTATTAGCATTCACGCATTTGCTAGTTAGCAACTATATTGACGTTCAAATGAACTGAGTGGCAAGTTGAATTAGTTGTGTTTTAGACGAGATTGATAGTCATGGTTGAGCTTTGGCTTTTCCTTGAAAAGTGATTTGAGTCATGGACTATGTTAACTCTACGAGAGGAAGAGTTAGTGATTGATATTGAAGTGATTGAATCCTTGTTGGATTTTAGTTGGATATATCGATCATTGATGATTCATCTTGTGCTTGTTATGAAGTGAGTTATGTTTTGCTATAGATGGATTCATGGAAGACCATGAACTTTTTCTGGAGTTGTTTCCTTGGCGGTATTCTCGACTCGAGTATGCATTGACGCAGACATCGATCTTCCCTAGGGGGGGAGAGTGTCGCGAATGTGACTTTGGGTATCGAAAGTTACCTGTCGGCCAGTCCTTACGAACACTCTTTCCTTACCGCTACGATGGCAGGAGGTCAGTATTGCTGGTTCCCTTTATTGGCCCTTTTGTTCAAGTGTTAGTAAACTGGATTTTGCATATGTACTTGGCCGGACGAGTATAAGGAAGGAATTCCTAAGTGTCTATTTAGCCAAACATACTTGGCCGGGCTTGTTAGTTCTCTTTTGCTCTGTCTTGCACTGGCTTGACAAGAACCCTTGCGTATTGAGATTGGTCCCTCAATATCGCTAGATGATAGCTTACCATGTCTGCCAAACACCCTTGCTATCATGCCCTTTGTGTTAGTCTCATTTCGGTCCTAAATGCTATTTATGGAAAGTGTCTAGATTTGCTCATTTGGCATATCTATGGAATGTAGAGGTTGGCCTGAACTCAATAGTGTTCGTCCCGTGTCCAAATTCGCAATCTAGCGCTAGCCTATACTTAGTAAGTTTTAAGCTTGTCCCAGAGACTAACTCCTGATACTGAGGGAGGCTTAGGGTGAAAGCCCAAAGCATGTGTTCCTCAAGGGGGGGCAGGGACTGTGGGGGGTTCCAAATGTATAGTAGGGATAGTTGGTAGGTCGGGCATGGCTAACCAACTTGAGGCATAGTCTAGCTCCCGCTTGCGTGCCTGTCCTTGTTTTGCATCTAGCTTGGGTCTAAGCCCAAGTTCCATTCCATGCTAGCTGGTGGAGTACCCATATCCTCACGTTAGGCCACCGATATGCCAAAATAGCGCCAAGCTCCATTTGGCTCCATTTTGCGTGCTGGTCTTGGCATTAGGATGCTGGTTGGTCCAGGATTGTTCCAAGTCGCTTTGGGCTCCTATCCCTTCACTCCTTGGGCTGTACGCTCGGGAGTTGCTCTGTGGTCCGGTTCTGTCACTCCTTAGCTTCATGCTCGGGAGTTTGGCACCGTTCCTTCGTTCAGTGGCCCAAGGCCCTGAACCTCAGGTTCCGCACCACTGTCCTTTGGACACGTGGCATGTGTCATGTGGCATAAAAAGGGTTTAGGTTTCGCTTCGTGGTGTTATCCTATGGTAAATTACCATAGGATAAAGGGTCAAAACCACGTGCACTACATTTGGTATCAAAAGATGAGTCTCGGTGAGTACTATCCAATGAGATTGGGCAACTAGTCTCATTGCATACGCAGAGATGAAAACGATGATCTGAGTGGGTACATGTTTGGGTGCAAAGACTTCGCAATTGTTCCTTGGGTATGGATTTGGTTACCTTGTTGTACCTTATGATGTGAGCTTGCTCTTGGGTTCATAGGATGGATTTGAGATGTTTTGTTCGTTCGTGAGTGAGGCACATTAGCAATTCAAGATTACACTTTGAGTTGGCTGGATTAATGTTAGCCTATCGGTCGTACCATGGGTTGTTCCAATGGATCCTATGAGTTGTTCCATGTACCGTGGGTGAAAGTAAACCTTCCCTGGGTTTGCTATGAGTGGCAAATAGGCTGGTCTATAGCTATTTAGCACGGCAGTAGTAAATCCTTCATAGGCATGGTTATAAGTGGATCAATCAAGACTATAGGGATGAGTCTATTGGTTCAAGTAGTCAATTTTGTGCTCTCTCATAAACTTTTCTTGGATTGGACTGAAGGCAGAGTGAAAGCAAGCTTGAGGTGTAGTCAAAGATGAGACCGAAAAGAGAGTCATCGGGGACGAAGGATCAAACATGTAAATCATCTTCTCTTCTTTGAGAGATGATTTGCAACAAAGTGTGACTCATTGCTCGTGTTCACATTATGCAATCAAGAGTCCCTACCTTGATGGATGTTGGAAATGATGGTCTTACAAATGGTGAGTTATGGGATGGATAGCGGTGATGCGCTATATCATTTTGTCTAAGCTTGCTATTGGAAGACTTGGGTTGCAATGCTCAATTCTTTTCCGGGGAACCTTGCTATTGCTCCTTGAGTAGCTTGGTGTTGGATTAGTTTTGAGTTTGGTCGGAAAGATAGTCACATGAGTTTGTCCGTGTTGTCGCATGAGCTTGTTCGTGTTGTGAACCAAAATTAGTGGTGTTAGGTGTTATAAATCTCTATTGGTGGAGTGTGGCATTTATGTTGCATTTTGCCGAATTGAGTTGGCATTGGATGCTCACATAAACCTTTTGAAGTAATGACATGGGTGTTGCTCTTGGTGTTGCTCAGTTGATGATCAAGTCATTGTGATACTTATATCATATCCATGTGATAATGAGTAATGTGTTTACGAAGTTGCTTGGTTAAACGATGATCAACCCCAAAGTGGTTGATGGTGAAGCTAGTCTACTTGCACATAGTAGCATATAGTAACTTTGACTAAATTCTCAATAGTGGTCCAATTATGCCAAGCTTATGTTGGTACTTTGTTTCCTTGAGTTTGTCCAATGAAGTGTTGAAAAAGGTTGTAGTATTCACTTGTTATGGCTTTTTGGTTGATTCGTTAACACTTGGAGTAGATTATTGGATGGAGAAGGTGTGTAATTGAGGCACTGACATCGCTAGCACTTGTGTTAGTGAAAGTGGCATTATTGTTTTGAGTGATGAGGATTTTCCTTAGAGTTTGATTTTCCATGTCATTTTTCTTATTAGTGTTTTGGCTTCAGATTTTATCTTGAAGGTGATTAAAGAAGAGTGTAGTGCAATGTGGATATCCGAAGATGTGGTTTTCATGATCAAGCCTTGGATGTTCATTTTGCATTTTACGGATGTCAGTGTTAGATATTAGAAAAATGGGCAAAGATGTTCAAGGTTTAAGCATACTATGGGTCATGAGAATTGGTGTTGAAGTGAACATATGTGAAGTTGTAGGTAGGAAGAAGTTGGTTGAGTCTTGAAAGTTTGCATTCCTGGACTGAGAGTCATTATTTCTTTAGGATGGAAAATTTTCCATAAATTTTCTTAGACTTTTCCAATAGCTGATCTGTTGATCACTTTGCTCGAAAACCATTCCATTTTCGTAAGTCAGTACAAACTAGTGAAGGGGTTAAAGTTGACTTTGGTTAGCTTAGACTTTAATAAGTAGTTTGTATGATGCAACCCGAAAGGGATGCTGACTTTTGGGGCTAAGACAATTGAGTTGGATAGAGTCTGGAGTTGGTGTAAAAAAGTGGCTGTTGCACTTTTCTAGAAGGGTGACCCTTGTACCTTTCTTCTATAGCGTTTTGCTTGGTGGCAGGTTGCATCTTGCATTTCGTTAAACTCTATGAGAGTAGTGAGCTCTCACTGATCTTGACTTAGTCTTGGTAGCCCTGCGCCTTGGCTGAGGATAATGATGTCCAACTTAGTTGTTTGAGGTTGAGATGTTGGTACCCATACTATAGCTTGTCTATCAGAAGGTTGTGTACCGATATAAGTCCATCCTATGGTCTTCACTTTAGTTTCGACTAAGTGTTGGTCATGCATAGTTAGCCTCTTCAAGGCATGCTTAGAGCTGTTCGCTAAATGCATTAGTGAACTTATTGCCGTTGAGTTGGATTTGAGTAGTCATTTACTTTATGCTTGTCCATGAACCTTTATCTCGTACTTGGGATATTATGTTCATGCTAGACAAGTATATGACTCGATGACATGAGTTTAGTGTTGGGTCTTGTGAAGGCAAGTTGAAGAGTGATTGTTAGTTGCTTTGCAACTAGTGATTGCTTGTACACTTAGTCGAGGACTGTTGACACTTGCTTCACTCGATGAAGATGTAGCAGTGATGGGCTTGCTTTACCGGATGATGTTGTGGAGGATCGTGTTGTTAAACTTACATGGGTTTTCCATGTTGGCATGTCGACTCTACCTTTGTCAATATCATTTGGTTGCGTTTAGTTCATGGTGTTGGATTTCATTGAGTCTTGGATGTGGTGAATCACTCATTGAGGAAGTGTTATCTATAACTGAGTTTTGCTGAAGGATTAGTCTCAGATACTGACTATAATATCTTCAACTTTTGTTAGCTTGGTTGCTAAAGAGCTTTGAGTGGTGATTCACTCTTGCTTTCTTCTAGCTTTGTTATGGTGTTGATGACATTAAAGTGATGCCTTGTCGTTGACAATATTAATGTTGAGATTCAAGTGAAATAAGATGTCTCTCTCTTGGATTGATATTTAGTTTCATTAGTCTCAATGAAAATAGTGTTGATGATTTGGCTATGGCTTTGTGTTATTGACACTCATGCATGGCTTTTAGCTTTTTGCATTACCATATGTTCTTTGTGGTTTGCTTTGGATTGGTCTCCTGGGTTTGAGACATCAAAAGTATGTTGCCGATGCTTGCTTGAGCAACTCTAGTTCCTTTGTATTGTTAACTGGGATCTATTCAGATTAACTAGTGCGATAGTTGGCATGAATGCTATATTTGTTAGTCTTGCAACCTTCATTCTGTTCTGTTAATCATTGCTTGTGTTAGTTTTGATAGATTAAGATGTTATTTCCTTTGGGTAATACATTCACGAACATTTTGCTTGTCAGTCAATGATACTTTGTGTTCTTTGAGTTATCTTTTGTAAGTTTTTTGGCATATTGTCTGCAACCTTTGGTAGTTAAGTTTTATCATTGAGTTTACTTGATGATATACTGACTATTGAATTTTGTTGGATGGTCAATCTTATGTTTACCAATTATGATGATCTTGATGGTTCCTATACTATAATACTAGTTTATCAGATGATAACTTACTTGGAATACTTTTGTGTTCTAATCTAAGCATTATTCATTGATAATTAAGACTCTGAGCTATCATTGTCTAATGACTTTGATATTGTCCATCTATTGATCTTTGAGTATGGGCCAGTAGAGGTAGACTGGCTTCGGCACTTCGTGTGCATAGTGAAATCTCTAGTCATGGGGTAGCTACTATCGATTGGTCACATCACTAGCCTCTTTGTCAATGTTCCTTATTCCGTTAAAAGGGCATGACCGTGTAAACAACTCTAACTACCTGTTTACAGTAGTTTATCTAACCCTTACCGACATGTTTGGTTTCTTTGCTCAGGAGGGTTGGGGCCTCTAGCTTCTCTCTCTATGTCCCTGCAGGCAGGGGCGTATCACACTTTTGTAAGTTGGGTGACACCTAGAGCAGCAAGGGTGGCTAACTCCGTTGGTCATTTCCTTGTCGGCGACGGCCGAAAGGTGTCTAAGCTGGTAGCACATCCGCGTTAGACACAGAGGTTGCCTCTTAACTCATTTAAGTTGGTGCATTTCTCACATAGTGTGAATACCGTGAACTTTTTCTGGAGTTGTTTCCTTGGCGGTATTCTAGACTCGAGTATGCATCGATGAGGACGTCGATCTTCCCTAGGGGGGGAGAGTGTCACAAATGTGACTTCGGGTATCGAAAGTTACCTGTCAGCTAGTCCTTTCGGATATTCTTTCCTTACTACCATAACGGCAGGACCTTGGTATTGCTATACCAGTTATTAGTCTTCGCCTAAGTAACATGGTCATCACATGTGCACTTAGACCGGAAGGGCACTAAGGAAGGAAATCCTACGTTGTCATTTAGTCAAGCATACTTGACATGGTGATGAGAAACTCATGTTGTTGACTTGCACTTGCTAGTGTTGGGAACCCTCGCGATATTGAGATTGGTTCCTTAATATTCGCTAAATATGCCTGCCAAACACCCTCACTATCATACCCTTTGTGTTAGTATGATTTCAGTCCTAAATGCTATTTATGGAAAGTGTCTAGATTGGCTCATTTGGCACATCTACGAAATATAGAGATTGTCCTGAACACAATAGTGTTCGTCCCATGTCCAAATTCGCAATCTAGCGCCATTCCATATTTAATAAGTTTCAAGCTTGTCCCAAAGACTAACTCCTGATACTAAGGGAGG
>NW_003314280.1:1036179-1041227 GCF_000143415.4 Selaginella moellendorffii | reverse complement strand
CTAAATATGGAATGGCACTAGATTGCAAATTTGGACACGGGACGAACACCATTGTGTTCAGGCTAATCTTTATATTCCGTAGATATGCCAAATGAGTAAATTTGGACACTTTTCATAAATAGCATTTGCGACCGAAATGAGACTAACACAAAGGGTATGATAGCAAAGGTGTTTGGCAGACACGGTAAGCTATCATCCAGCGATATTGAGGGACTAATCTCAATACGCAAGGGTTCTTGTCACTAGCCAGTACAAGACAAAACAAGATGGGAACTCCTTACCGGGCTAAGTATGCTTAGCTAATAACACGTAGGAATTCCGTCCTTATGCTCGTCCAGTCTAAGTACACTCAAAATGCCCAGTTAACTCCACTAGCACAAGAGGGACTGATAAAGGGTCTAGCAATACCGACCTCTTGCCATCATGGCAGTAAGGAAAGAGTGTCCGTAAGGACTGGCCAACCGGTAACTTTCGATACTTGAAGTCACATTCACGACACTCTCCCCCCTAGGGAAGATCGACATCCTCGTTGATGCATACTCGAGTCTAGAATACTGCCAAGGAAACAACTCTAGAAAAAGTTCACGGTATTCACACTATATGAGAAATGCACTAATTTAAATGAGTTAGGAGGCAACCTCTGTGTCTAACGCGGATGCGCTACCAGCTCAGACACCTTCCAGCTGTCGCTGACAAGGAAATGACTAACAAAGTCAGCCACCCTTGCTGCTCTGGGTGTCACCTAGCTTACAAAAGTGTGATACACCCCTGCCCGCAGGGACACAGAGAGAAGAGGCCCCAACCCTCCTGAGCAAAGAAACCAAACCCGTTGGTAAGGTTTAGATAAACTACTGTAAATAGGCAGTTAGAGTTGTTTATACGGTCACACCCTTTTAACGAAATAAGGAACATCGACAAAGAGGCGAGTGATGTGACCAATCGATAGTAGCTACCCCATGACTAAAGATTTCACTATGCACACGAACAAACACTCATTCATGCCAACTATCACACTAGCCAATCTGAATAGATCTTACTCAATAATACCAAGGAACCAGAGTTGTCTAAGCAAGTGCTAGCAACATCCTATCGATGTCTCAAACCCAAGAGACCAATCCAGAGCAAATCACAAAAAACATGTGGTATTGCGAAAAGCCATAAGCCATCAAAGAGAATAACTAACCATCATGAAAGATCAGCAATCATCCCATCAAAAGGAGACATGCAAAATCATCATTGAAGAAGAAATCCACCATCCCAAAGAATGGCAAATCATTCCATATTAATAATAATCAAACAAAACTTTTGATAAGGATATTCAACTATCCTAGATGATAGTCAATCATTACCAATGATTGTTAGATGTAAATACTAACTTCAACATTGAAGCTATGAGCCAAAATGCCTTATTTAACAACTTCTAACAAATGAAATAATGAGCATGAAAACTCAAAGAACCAAAATTTTAAAGAAGTCTATAGCTAAGTTTTGCCTAACAATGATCACAAGTTTTGCATGAACTTCAATGCTAAAGAACAAATCATGGCACAATTCATAATATCCTCTTCAACACATTCATAAGCTAAACTTTATAATGCAAAGCTAATGAAGAGCATATCTGCATCAATCCAAAAGCCAAGCACAATGAAGCTATGCTCAACAAGTGATCTTTAAACGATCTTCCATAAATCCATTTATAGGAAGACATAACTCACTTCATAACAAGCACAAGAAGAATCATCAATGATCGATATATCCCCACTGAAATTTAATAAGGATTCAATCCAAAGCTAGCGTAGTCCACAACTAAATCACTTTTCAAGGAAAAGCCAAAGCTCAACCCCTACTAAATAATCTTATATAGAACACAACTAACTCAAACTTGCCACTCAATTTGTTTGAACGTCAATACAATTACTAACTAGCAAATGCACGAATGCCAATAACATAAAACTATAGCCAAATCATCAATGCTATCTTCATCAAGACTAATGAAACTCAATATCAATCTTTCGGAAAGACATCTCATTTCATTCGAATCTCAATATTAATAACGTCAATGACAAGGCATTACTTCAATGCCATCAACACCATAACAAAGTTAGAAGAAAGCAAAAATGAATCACCACCCAAAGCTCTTTAGCAACTAAGCTAACCAAAGTCGAAGATACCTTAGTTAGTATCCGAGACTAATCCTCCAACAATACTCAGTTACAGATAACACATTATCAATGAGTGATACACCACATTCAAGACTCAATGAAATCCAACACTATGAACTAAACGCAACTAAATGATATCGACAAAGAAATCGACATGCCAACATAGAAAAGAAATCATGTAAGTCTAATAATATGATCCTCCGCAACACTATCTAGTAAAGCAAACCCATTACTGCTAAATCATCATCAAGTGAAGCAAGTGTCAATAGTCCTTGATGAAGTCTACAAGCAATCACTAGTCACAAAGCAACTAATAATCACTCTTCAACTTGCCTTCACAGGACCCAAACACCAAACTCACATCATCAAGTCATATACTTGTCCAATATGAACGTAATACCCCAAGTATGAAATATAGGTTCATGGATAAACATGAACTAAATGATCACCCGAATTCAACCCAACTGCAATAAGCTCACTAATGTATTTAGCCAATAGCTCTGAGCATGCCTTGAATAGGCTAGTTATGCATGATCAACACTTAGTCAAAACTAAAGTGGAGACCATGAGATGGACTCATATTAATACACAACCTCCTCATAGACAAAACTATAGTACAGGTACCAATATCTTAACATTAAACAACTAAGTTGGACATCACCATCCTCAGCCAAGGTGTAGGGCTACCAAGACTAAATCAAGATTAGTGAGAGCTCACTACTCTCATAGAGTCTAGCAAAATGCAAGGTTAGCCATTGGAAAAGTTTAAGAAAATTTGTGGAAAATTTTCCATCCTAGAGAAAGAATGACTCTCAGTCTGGGAATACAAACTTTCAAGACTCAACCAACTTCCTCCTACTAACAATTTCACATAGGTTCACCTCAACACAAATTCTCAAAACCTATAGTATGCTTAAGCATCAAACATCTTTGCCCATATCTTCGATATCCAACATTGACTTCCACAAATGCAAAATGAACATCCAAGGCTTGATCACAAAGACCATATCTTCGGATATCCACATTGCACTAACACTCTTCTTCAATCACTTTCAAGATCCAATGTGAAACCCAAACATTAACAAGAAAAATGACATGGAAAATCAAGCTCTAAGGAAAATCCTCATCACTTGAAATAACAATGCCATTTCCACTAACACAAATGCTAGTAATGTTAATGCCTCAATTACACACCTTCTCCATTTAACAATATACTCCAAGTGCTAATGGATCAACCAACAAGCTATAACAAATGAATGCTATAACCTTTTCCAACATCTCATGGGCAAACCCTCAAGAAACAAGGAACCAACTTAAACTTAGCATAATGGACCACCATTGAGAATTTAGTTAAAGCTACTATAATGTTATTACGTGCAAGTAGACTAGCTTCACTATCAACCACTTTGTGGTTGATCATTGTCTAACCAAGCAACTTTGTAACCACATTGCTTATTATCACATAGATATGATATAAGTATCACAATGACTTGATCATCAATCAAGCAACACTATGAGCAATGCCTATGTCATTACTGCAAAGGTTTATGTGAGTATCAAGTGTCAACTTGATTCAACAAAATGCAACATAAATGCCACACTCTATTAATAGAGATTTATAACATCTAACACCATTGACTTTTTGTTCACAACATGGACAAGCTCATGCCACTCTCTTTCCGACCAAACTCAACACTAATCCAACACTAAGCTACTTAAGGAGCTGTTGCGAATGTGACTTCGAGTTTCGAAAGTTACCTGTCGACCAATCCTTATGGACACTCTTTCCTTATTGCCACGATGGCAGGAGGTTGGTATTACTGGTTCCTCTTATCAGCCCCTCTTGTTTAAGTGTTAGTTTACTGGGCTTAGCACCTGTACTTAGCCAGATGGACATAAGGTAGGAACTCCTATGTGTTTCTAGCTGAGCATACTCGGCTTGGCTCTTAGTTCTCTTTTGCTCTGTCTTGCACTGGCTTGACAAGAACCCTTGCGTATTGAGATTGGTCCCTCAATATTGTTGGATGATAACTTAGTGTGTCTGCCAAACACCTTCGCTATCATGCCCTTTGTGTTAATCTCATTTCGGTCCTAAATACTATTTATGAAAAGTGTCCAGATTTGCTCATTTGGCATATTTACGGAATGTAGAGATTAGCTTGAACACAATGGTGTTCGTCCCGTGTCCAAATTCGCAATCTAGCGCTATTCCATATTTAGTAAGTTTCAAGCTTGTCCCAAAGATTAACTCCTTATACTAAGGGAGGCTTAAAGCATGTGTTCCTCAAGGGGGTTCCAAATGTATAGTAGGGATAGTGGGTAGCATGTGTTCCTCAAGGGGGGGGGGGCGGGGGGGCTATGGAGGGTTCCAAATGTATAGTAGGGATAGTGGGTAGGTCGGGCCTGGCCGACCAACCTGAGGCATAGTCTAGCTCCCGCTTGCGTGCCTGTCCTTGTTCTGCGTCCAGATTGGGTCTAAGCCCAAGTTCCACTCCATGCTATTTGGTGGAGTACCCATGTCCTTGCGTTAGGCCACTGGTATGCTGAAATAGCGCCAAACTCCGTTTGGCTCCATTTTGCATGCTGGTCCTGGCATTGGGATGTTGGTTACTCTAGGACTGTTCCAAGTCGCTTCGGGCTCCTGTTCTTTCGCTCCTTGGGCTTTAAGCTCCAGAGTTGTTTTGAGGGTTAGTTCCGTCACTCTATGGCTCCATGCTTGGGAGTTTGGCACTGTTCCTTTGTTCAGTGGCCCAAGGCTCTGAACCTCGGGTTCCACACCACGTTCCTTTGGACACATGGCATGTGACACGTAGCATCTGTCACGTGACACAAAGAGGGTTTAAGTTCCGCTTCGTGATGTTATCCTATGGTAAATCACCATAGAAT
>NW_003314280.1:1034004-1036079 GCF_000143415.4 Selaginella moellendorffii | reverse complement strand
TAAACAAAATTGTTTAGCGCTTCACCGCTATCCATAACATAACTCACCACTTGTAAAACCATCATTTCCAACATGCATCAAGGTAAGGACTCTTGATTGCATACTATGAATACAAGCAATGAGTCACACCTCATTACAAATCATCTCTCCAAGAAGAGAAGATAATTTATATGTTTGATCCTTCGTCCCTAACGACTTTCTTTTCGGTCTTAACTTTGACTAGACCTCAAGCTTGCTTTCGCACTACCTTCAGTCCAATCCAAGAAAAGTTTATGAGAGAGCACAGTAATGACTACTTGAATCAATAGACTACAGCCTTGATTAATCCACTTATAATCATGCCTAGGAAGGATCCACTAGTGCCATGCTAAATAGTTACGGACCAGCCTATTTGCCACTCATAGCAAACCCAGGGAAGGTTTACTTTAACTCATGGTACATGGAACAACTCATGGAACCACTGGAACAACTCATGGAACCACCGATAAGTTAACATTAATTCTGCCAACTCAAAGTGTAACCTTGAGTTGCTAATGTGCCTCACTCACGAGCCCAAGAATAAACTCATGCAAACGAAACAACTTAATCCCTCTTATGAGCCCAAGAGGAAGCTCACGTTATTAAGGTACAAAAAGGACCAAATCCATACCCCAAAGCCTTTTGCACCTATACATATACCCACTCGTATCATCGTTTTCATCTCTGCGTATGTAACGAGACTAGTTGCCCAATCTCGTTGGATAGTACTCGCCGAGACTCATCCTCTGATACCAAATGTAGCACACGTGGTTTTTACCCTTTATCTTATGGTAAATCACCACGAAGCGGAACCTAAACCCTTTTTATGCCACATGTCCAAAGGACAATGGTGCAGAACCCGAGGTTCAGAGCCTTCGGCCACTAAACAAAGGAATGGTGCCAAACTCCTAAGCATAGAGCCAAGGAGCAACGGAACCGGACCACATAGCAACTCCTGAGCATAAAGCCCAAGGAATGAAGGGATAGGAGCCTGGAGCAACTTGGAACAGTCCTAGAGCAACTAGCATCCCTTTGCCATGACCAGCATGCAAAACGGAGCCAAATAAAGTTTGGCGCTATTTCGGTATATCGGTGGTTTAACGCAAGGACATGGGTCCTCCACCAATTAGCATGGTGTGGAACTTGGGGTTAGACCTAAGCCAGACGCAAAACAAGGAAAGGCATGCAAGCGGGAGCTAGACTATGCCTCAGGTTGGTCGACCATGCCCAACCTACCCACTATCCCTACTATACATTTGGAACCCCCTACAGTTCCTAAACCCCCCTATCTCGGACTCCATCTCGGGTCTATCTCGAACTCCATCTCGGACTCCATCTCGGGTCCATCTTGGACTCTATCTCGGGTCCTTCTCGGACTCCATCTTGGACTTCATCTTGGACTCCACCTCGGGTCCACCTCGGACTCCATCTCGGACTCTTCCATGTGTCATGTGTTAGTCCTTTTTGGGTCCCTGTTTAGAGCCTTGCTTATTGCTCGCTTCGTGCTCATTCCTTGAGCACTTTGTTGGGAGTTCCACTCCCACTCTCGACCTATTAAGTCGGAGCTTTTAGTCCAAACATGCTACGCTCGTTTGGCTTTCTTTTCGGCCACTACCACATGGCACCCTTCTGGCTCCACTTTGGGGCCTAGGGATTTTGTGTCTCACAACTCCACCACCCATAGATGAAGTTCGATGTCCTCATCAAACGGTAAACCCTTTTATAAAGTAACACCCGCAGGTATTACCATTTCCATTCTTGGCACCCAGCCAATATTTGTCTATGGTTTGACCCCGAAGGCTCACCATGCCTTGTCCATCCTCTAAGGAGCATAGTCTCTCCAACCTAGAGACTCACTTGACCACTTGGGGTGGTTTGCTCCCTTTTATTGGTTCAGTTCTCGCTAAACCCATTAAAGACACCCTTCTCTAACCCAATTCCACCACTCATTCTCAAGTAGTCTCAAATTCTATCAACATGACCTTTGCAGTTTGGAACTTTTAATTTTGACTTCTCAGAGTCAATTTTCTAGATGTCTCCGACACCCTTACATTGCT
>NW_003314280.1:991381-1033904 GCF_000143415.4 Selaginella moellendorffii | reverse complement strand
TTGGTGCTAGGGCTGCCCACAACCCTATTATTTGGCTACTTTACCGCTCCCCCCTTTGGAGCATCCACCTTTTGCCAAATCGGAGCGGTTGGGAATCCATCCTTGGGGAAACATTGCCTTTCCCACAATCTGTTAGCACCCAACACGTTAGTGTTCTCGGCCTAACTTTGCCATTTGGTTTCTTTCCCATGATTCCCATGGCTCTTTTCTTAGCCACTAGTCTTTTGCTCCTATCCTTGATTGTTGCACCCAACAACATAGGATCTTTACCTCCATTTTCGAGGTTTCCTTTCAGTTCCATAGCAAACACTTTGCTTTGTCAAGTCCAAAGGGTGTTCACCCTTAGTACGTCTTTTTAACATTTTCTGCTGTGGGCTCTATCCACAGCCCAACTTTTTGAGACCCTCCCTTGGATCTCTTATAAAGACTACTTTTCTCGAACTTACTATGCTATAGCATTGACATAGCTCACCTCCCTTAGGTGTTCTTCCCACTTGGTCACCTTGACCAAGCCACACCTTTATCAATAGTTTAAATCAACACTTTGAACTAGGAATCATATTCTTTAACCCAAACAAAGACTTTGTCCTTGTTTAGCCAAGTGATCTCATCTTGACCCTTTAATAGGTTTATCAATAGGAACTAGGTCTTCCAGACCCTTCTAAGTTGTTGACTATGACCCCGGGGGCATCCCCCACACTTGGCAGTGCGCCCAAGCCAGCTCTTTCGGCCAAGGATCCATAGCAACTGAGATTGGGTGCCCCCATCTCATTCACCACGTCATTGGTGCCCTTTGCACCAAAGTGTTCAAGTTAGATATGCCAAGCTTTCACTCTAAGCAATCTAACCATGCATCACGACTCCGGGGCATCCCCCGCTTGGCGGTGTGCCCAAGCCAATCTCCTCATTGAGAGTCCATGACCACCAAAATATGAGTGTCCTCATATTCCAAACCATCACCATGCCCTAGTGATTTGGGACTCGAACCCAAGCACTAGAGGGTTGAGACTCGAACCCAACCTCCGTATATGCATCTACAGAAGGCATCATCCAAGATGCCTGGCGTGACTCCCCACGCCGGTGCACCAACTTATAGTTAAAGCGCGCTATAGATCACAGCTTAGGAACCTAGTTCCTCCGCACTGCCAAGTCCTCTCACTTGACAAGTCTGTGATCATGCATGGACTCCTCCATGCTCGGCCCCATGGGCCACCCTTTTTGAAGTTAGCACCTTCCACTAAGGGATTTGTCCCCCTAGTTTGCCAATCTCACTTAGCAAGTCATCCAGCCCCCGTAACATGGTTCATGCATAAGCATGAAAGTCCTTAACCATTGACTTTTGTTCAAAACCCTCTCTTTAAACACTCGGGAACCACTTCCCCAACCTTGATAGCCTCGCCTCATGGCTAGCTTCAAGATCATGCTTCTACTGCGCCACTCTAATTTCGCGTGCTTTAGGAACCATTTATGCTTGGCTTTCTAGGTATTAAGCTACCTAGAATTGTCCTTGGGAACCTTGAAGGGACTTTGTCCCTTAGCTTGCTTAGGCCTCTCCTTTCGCAAGCTTTCCAATTGCCATATAGCCTAGTATAGACAATTCCATGCTCTAGACTCTTCATGACCCACGGTTGCTAGTAACAACATGCTTCGAGCGCCCACTTGATTCTCCACTCCCAACTGACATAATCAACCTTGGTCATGCTCTTCGATTCCTATGGTTTGGTTCTATCCCTTCACTACTTGCTTTTGGCCTCACACATTTCCTTCGGTCATTCTCCTCCAGACTAGGAGGATAGCTTTGCACTTTCTATCATGCTTTAGCAAATATTCTTAGGGATGAACCAACTCGATAGCCTAGGGAGTGGTTCCTCAATCCAGGTATGCTCACTTTATAATCCCACATACCGGGATTAACGTTGTTGTTTATGGGCCCTTACATGCCCATCACTAGCCTTGCCAAAATTCTATTTTTGGCTTTGTCCAATTCGGGTACACTGTCTTCTCCCATCTTCGCAACCTTGGACATTTGGATAGCACTTTCTATCCATCATTCACTAGGGACTTAGTCCCTTGGGCCTTATCTATTGCCCTCGCGACATCAAACACCACCTCCGGGTGTTCTAGAGTGTTTGGGTGTCCCAATGATGGCCTCTTTGACAATGAGCATTCCCCTTTTCAACATTGACTTATTATATCACAACATAAGCAATTTATCCCCTATAAGGGTATGTCTAACTTCCTTATGCCATTAAGAAGTCTTGGGTAACTACCTTTTACCAGTTTAACAAATTATCTTGCACCTTTTGCTTAATTGCCTCATAGTTGTCAAGTCCTATAACCCATTGCTGGTGCTTCCACACCTCCATCATTGTTTTGGTCACCACACTCTACCACATGCCTTCCAGCTTAGGTTATGCCATTCCCATTTCTATTGGGATTCCCTTTGGCAAGGGGTTCTTATGAACCCACCAACATAACCTCAAGGTATCACATATTGGCACATTTGGTGTCTCCACACCATTGGCCCCATGAGCCTATCCTTATGACACTACTTATTAGTGTCTAGGTCTTTGCCAAGACCAATATGGTTGTTCCTCATACTAACTATCCGTTAGCACCGCACCATAGTGTTTGCACCCAACTCTGGGCCAAAGTTGCTTTCTTCTGAGAACATCTTTCCCACAACTTTAGTATGGCACATTCTGCTATCAATGAGATACCTATTGTTCTCATACTTGGATCTTATAATCCTCTCTATACCTCATGGGGCACCATACACCTCAGTCCAAATGTTTCAACCAATCCCTTAGGATTATTCCTTAACTCTTATTTGAGTCATCCAGCTTTTTGGACTTTATCATCCGTCGACCCGTGAGGTCTTACCTTTGAGGTGCTAACTCACTGGAATACAACTTATTGTATTTAAGTCCTACTCACAAGGACCATCTTTGCAAGTGTTACTCTGACATTTGATTTGTTCTCTTGGGGCAACCTTTTGCCCCTTATGACCACTTGTCCATGTGATGAGAATACCAACTCATCCTCTGAGTACACCCCTAACTCCTTGGGTTGTTCCAGCATTTATTAGAGGTAGCCCCGGTTACCATTTCGAGGACTTGTGTCCTCTTTTGTATTTGACCTTCCATGGTCATCAATTCCGGTCTTAAAGTTATGAGCACTAGCCTCAACTATGTGAGGGTAATCTTGTGACTCCTTTATTGTTTTGGAGTCTGCATCTTTCCCGTGATCCCAACTATAGTTGTTTACCACAAGTATGTTAGCCCGTTTGCTACATCAAACGCTCATCTGGATCACATCCTCACTCAATGAGGAAAGCCTTACACTGTTCCCAAGATCCCAAAGTCATTCCATTATTGGCCTTTTTCTATCCACCACCTTGCCTACAAGTTCACCCGTGAACTGTAGTGGAGAGCCATGTCTTCCCGACTTGCTACTCCTCAAAAATAGGCCCACTAGGACCTTCCGATGCCAACACTCGTCGTGATATACTTCAGCACCAATAAAAGCCGGACTAAAGAATAGCTCCGATACCAAATTGTAAGCGACTAAATTTTCCATTCTACTTTAGTCACTTAACCACATCTCTGACCACTTGGAGGAGTCTCATTCACAACCTCCTTGAGTCTAATTCAGGACTTGGGGCTTGCTAGTACTGAGAATGGCATCCATGCCACTCCTCCCTTACGCTTGGCCCAAGTGCTCCACGTGTCCAGTCCCAAGACCGACACCCAAAGGTACCACTGACATCTCGGCCCGTTACGCTAAGGCCATGCCCATTCATCTTTGCCGTATTGGTGGTCCAATACCACTTGTGTCACAATCCCGTCTCTCCAAGACTGGGCCATCTGTCCACGAGTGGTCATCCCAGATCCACTCCTTAGCATCCTTGGGATGCCCATAGACATGGGGAATAGCCTTCCCTAACATCCCTTTGTCAGTTCCTACCAAGTCCCTTTTCCATCCATGGCCATGTTCACCAACACTGCCACTAGATTAAGGCCCACAGGCTCGGCCACTAAGTCCCTTTGTCCTCTGGGACTTCCTCACCATGTGACTGTATCCGTAGTCACTACACTAGAGGACCGCTCCTCCTCCTTTCCCCATTTGGGACTTCGGGACAACATTTCGGAACACCGTGGCCCTACGCGAGCCTTGTGGGTACTCTCCCCACCTTCTGCCTTTAGGTGCTCTAGCCATGGGCTTAGAGCGAAGTTCCGTTGAGCCACACCAGGTATCCAAGTAGGTAGTGCCACCCACACTTGGACTGGGAGCATCGGCCAGTCAATCTCCCGGGGGAACTAGAGCCGGCTCTTGAACACTTCACCAAGCTACCCTGCTTGTCGGTCCGTATTCACTCTAGTCTTGAACTTCCCAGTGGTCAGTTCATCTCCCAACACTGGGTCTAGCCTTCCTGGGCCAAACTGACCTTTCCTGGCCAAATTGGCTCCACTGCAATCCTCCCCCTTACTATACTTTTGGAGCTCACCAAACCCCCTAGGGTCTGGGAGACAAACGCTTTGGGCTTTCACCCTCTCAGACTCGAACTCGGACTCGGACTCAGACTCAGACTCGGGCTCGGACTCGGCCTGGGCCTCGGTCTCGGTCTCGATCTCGGTCCCGGTCTCGATCTCGGTCCCGGTCTCGGTCTCGGTCTCGGTCCCAGTCTCGGTCTCGGTCTCGGTCTCGGTCTCGGTCTCGGTCTCGGTCTCGGTCTAGGTCCCGGTCTCGGTCTCGACCTCAGACTCCATCTCGGGTCCTTCTCGGACTCCATCTCGGACTCCGTCTCGGTCCATCTTGGACTCCATCTCGGGTCCATCTCGGACTCCATCTCGGACTCCATCTCGGGTCCATCTCGGACTCCATCTCGGGTCCATCTCGGACTCCATCTCGGGTCCATCTTGGACTCCATCTCGGGTCCATCTCGGACTCCATCTCGGACTCCGTCTTGGACTCCATCTCGGACTCTTCCACGTGTCATGTGTTAGTCCTTTTTGGGTCCCTGTTTAGAGCCTTGCTTATTGCTTGCTCCGTGCTCATTCCTCGAGCACTTTGTTAGGAGTTCCACTCCCGCTCTTGACCTATTAAGTCAGAGCTTTTAGTCCAAACGTGCTATGCTAGTTTGGCTTTCTTTTTGGCCACTACCACATGGCACCCTTCCGGCTCCACTTTGGGGCCTAGGGATTTTGTGTCTCACATAATTATGGAAAGTGTTTAAATTTGTTAATTTGGCATATCTACGAAATGTAGAGATTGTCCTGAGCACAATAGTGTTCGTCCCATATCCAAATTCACAATCTAGGGACATTCCATATTTAGTAAGTTTTGAGTTGGTCTTAGAGACTAACTCCTAGTACTAAGGATGGCTAAGGATGGAAGCCCAAAGTGTGTGTTCTTCAGGGGGGAGGGGGTTTATAGGGGGTTCCAAATATATAGTAGGAATAGTGGGCATGGCTGATCAACCTAAGGTATAGTCTAACTCCCATTTTTGTGTCTATCCTTGTTCTACGTCCAACTTGGGTCTAAGCCCAAGTTCATACCATGCTAGTTGGTGGAATACTTATATCCTCACATTAGGCCACTAATATGCTAAAATAGTGTCAGACTCCATTTGGCTCCATTTTGCATATTGGTCTTGGCATTGGGATGTTGAATGCTCTAGGACTATTCTAAATCACTCTGTGCTCATGTCCCTTCACTTTTTAAACTGAATGCTCGAGAGTCACTCTATGCTTTGGTTCTATTGCTTCTTAGCTCCATGCTTTAGAGTTTAGCTCCGTTCCTTCATTCAGTGGCCCAAGGCTCTAAAACTCAAATTCCACTTTGCTATCCTTTGGACATGTAGCATATGGCATGTGACACATGGCACGTGGCATGTGACATGTGGCACATGGAAGGTTTAGGTTCCGCTTCGTGGTTATCCTATGGTAAATCACCATATGATAGAGGGTAAAAATCACATGCGCTACAAACAAAGGGCACTACAAATTGGGTGAAAAAAAAAGTTTTTTTACTTGTTTTAAAGAACTGCAATTTTGTGACTTTCAAGAAATGCCCTATATGTTTCTGGCTTCTGAAGGAAACAATAACGATGATCAATATGATAGTATATATGCTTTCGCGATACATCCAACATCACACACCCGAAAAACTACCATGAAATATTTTTTGAGATGGTAAAGACACACGAATACTATAGGTAGTATTACAGAAGAACACTTGCAAGTATATCAAATGAAAAGTAAAATGAAAAAAAAAATTAATTATATAAAGTATAATAAGTTTATATTATTGATAGAGAATAAACATTGATAGTCTTAGAAAATTTAGTTAGCTCCAAAAGTTTTCTGCAACTCAACAATAGTAAAGCTTGCTTAGTATATATTAATATCTATTTTAGAATTCTAGTGTAAGATATTAATAAAGATGTAATACATATGCTTGTAAAGAGTATATGCCTTCCCATATTCTTCGCACTTCATAAAGTCTAAACATATGCAAGAAGGAAAGTCTTGAATGGCAATTGTGTACTCCACCATCTATTTTGACTATATATTCCTTTGCAAGCGCAGTGATGTACTTCATGTAGAGAATCTCATTTAAGCATAACTTATTTAACCTTACTTCTGCTTGGAGATAGTATCAATAAATTTAACTACCTTACCTTCTTTTGTTAGTTTTTTATACAGCTTTATGGGAATAATCTTAGTTCTGTCACTCATGTCTCCAACTCTCCTTTCAAGATTGAAAGTGGATTTCTCAAGGTTTTCAATCTCATCTAAGGTGAGTGTGACCATATTAACAATTAACCATTCTTTAGATATTGCATTAGATTTAGTCACTATAGTGTCTTTAACCCGCTTTATATGGTTGGCATCAATGTTATAACAATATAACTAACACCATCTTGAAAATCTTGTTTGTTTTCATTCCCCATGGAAATATAGGGCTAGAATAAAAGTAAACTTGTGTTGCCCACTAGAGAAAAATTAATTATCACAATGAATGAAATTAAAATGAAACACTTATGAATTTTTTAAAACTTCATCACAAATTCATTTATAATTAATTTTAGCTTTATATGTGAAAATTTTAAATTACACAATAACATTGCCTATTGCCACATTAAATTAACACATCACTACCTATGTGGACAATAAAATGCCACATCATCAAAAAAATCTGAATCGTTAATTGAATTGATTTGCTCAATTACAAGCTAGCTCGCTGCTGCTGCTTGTGCCGCTCTCTACTGCTGGCTGCTCACTGCTGCTGGGCTGCTCACTGCTGCTGGCTCACTTGCTGCTGCTAGCTGCTGAGCCACATCAGGCTCCTCCTCCTCTGCCACCACCACCTTGCCACTGCTCTCCTCCTGCTAGCACCTCAGGCTGAGCACCTTGTCCACCGCCAACTCCATGCTCATCGTCATCTCATGCCTGGCTGGCGCCATCTGGAGTGCGCTGCCAAGTTCCTCCCTGCTGCTTGCTGCTGCCTGCTGCTGCTCCCTACTGCTCCCTACTGCTCCCTGCTGCTCATTGCTGCTTCCTACTGCTCGCTGCTGCTCGCTGCTCGTAAAAGACCTTTCTAAAAACTTGGACCGCTTGAAACGCCAGGAATAACTCTGAATTCCAAAACTGCCTTCCCAATAACTACGCCTGAAAGCATTTAGATTGGAAGTCAGTCTAAAACATCAGTGTTTTTCTTACCTTTTACAAGCAGGTGCAAAGAAATCTCATCAGAAATGTTTCGTCCTTGCTCCCAGAGCTCACGAGCTTTAACAATCGACGATGTCTTCAAACAACTAGTGGTGATCAGCTTGCTTGGAACGTCAGGCTTTATCACGGAGTTTTGATAAAGTCTAGAGTTTCGATTGGACGGTATAAGCTGTAGGAGTTAGATGGTAAAAGCTAAGCAAAACACACTCAAGAAAGCTAGAACACACCTGATCTTCGTCTAGTTTCTTATGTCATGCGAGCATAGTAAAGTGTGATAATTCTTCGTCCTTGTTGTTAGGCGGAACTTTGAGAAACGTTTTAACACACCTCTCAAACTCCCAGCTCCAATACCTCAAATGACTACCATGTCGAGAAATATCATTGACTAGTTCCACACCTGGTAAAAAGAAAACACATTCATTGTAGCACTAACAGGAGAAGGTCTCAAACACACCAATCATATGCTGCAATGCTCCAGTCGTGGCACCAAATCCAGGATTTTTTATTCTTGCAGCTACTAAAAGCCTCTGAACTGTGGTACGATCGGCGTTGCTCCAGCCATAGACTTTCGAATTCACAAAGCAGAGATGTGCTATGTCCATGATTATACAACCAATATCGCGAGTCTCTGTGTCGAGAGCCACAACTGTCGTATGTAACAGGACGAACTTTATGTACTCTTCCGCCTTCCAATTCGTACCAAGAGAAGGCCATCTATTGTTTGTAATCGACTTAGGCGCTGCAAAAGTAACCTGCATAGCAAAGTTTAGACGAAAGAAAAAGAAATAAAAAAACCAAGGATCATACCTTCTCCAGAGCAGAATCAATACCATCCTTCATGGTCGTGAGCGAAAGCAAGTAATCGCAAAATATTTTGAAAAGGTTCAAGCAAAGTCGGCGCATGGGATCTATGAGAAACTGAGATAGGATTGAAGGAGTATAGATGATGGAGCCTCCATAAGATTGACTCTCCACTCAGTCCAGCAGCTGTTAGTATGTCCTCTTTACTTTTGTCAAGTCCTTTGTATTTTTTGATTGATCAATCGCTGCTAGCATCTCCTGGGCCGTTCTCTTTACAGGAGGAAATCTGAGTTGATACCTGCATAAAAATATGAGTATGGACGAGATTGTCATGATCACAAACAAAACCTGTTCTTATCGTAGAAATATGAAATTCCAACTTTTGTTGTCAGGAATTTGCATCACCGGCATCCTGCTTGGTCACCACATTTAAAACCTCTTCATCCAGATTCACCTCTTCATTCACCTCTTCATCGCAATCCACCTCTTCATCAGCAATGTTGATCGGAGCTCCAATACCCGCAGAGCATGCAGCGGCAGCTAAGGACTTGGAATCGCCATGGTGGCCAAAAGATCAGATCGGAGGTACTGGATTTCAATACCTGGATGCTGCCTCTCTCCTCCAGAGCCTCCAGCGAGTCTCTGTTTCGAGAGCCACAACTGTCGTCTGTAGCAGGACAAACTTTATGTACTCTTCTGCCTTCCAATTCGTACCAAGAGAAGGCCATCTATTGTTTGTAATCGACTTAGGCGTTCCCAAAGTAACCTGCATAGCAAAGTTTAGACGAAAGAAAAAGAAATTAAAAAAACCAAGTGTCCTCCGGCAAGTGATGTGGCACATCACTTGCCACATAAGCCAAGATTGCCACGTCACGTGCATATGTGAAAGGAATTTAATTGATATTTCATAACGAATGAAATCGAGGATTTCTCTAGCGGCCATGCAGCATTGATGGTGCCAAGCAGCGGCCCTTGCCATCTTGCCCTCAGAAGTAGCACCCGGAATCCAAAGCATCTGACAGCTCGTATTTCAAACGCCCTTCTGCGACAGCTGTGAGAACCTCGTCGTCCGAATGCAAAGCATCCGAAACAGTCTCCTAGTCTGCTTGACTACGCATTTTTTCGTCAGGTATTGCGAAAGCAGCCCCGGCACCCAGCCAGTATAATGATGGATCCTCCTTGCACGTAATTGACACACCTCTTCGGTTTTGCCTGATGTATGCTTCAAGTAAGCGACAGCTTCATCCTCCTGCAGAGCGAGAAACAAACACAAAACCGGACTGAATTTAAACTCGGAAGTTTTCCTACTGAAGCTTCTTCGGAATCTCCCTGGATAACACACCAACGTTTGGGTGGTTGTTTGTGACAGCCTGGGAACCGGAGCCTTCACCTTTGCGACCAAAGGCTCTTACTTCGATCGCAAACCATCAAGTTCGCATAGTCCACAACTATGTGCACCGTCTCAGTCCTCAACCATAGAACCATTTCAACATCTTCCTCGCTTTCAAAATCCTCAAGCGACGCAAGAGCCTTAGGATCCTTGATGTATGCCAAAATGAACGCCTCACGCAGCACTTTACAAGGGGCCTTCACAAATCGTTCCCCACACAGGAGCATATACTGGTTCTTGGTGAAACCAACATGGTTAAGACTCTTACAGATAAAAAGAAATTCAGGTTCAAAAGAATTGACTCAAATCCTTAAACAAAATGGTTGAATGCAATATTACTTTCCATTCCACAACATGCCATCTGTTGAGATTTCCAATTTGCATAAATGCACAAAGTCTCCATCTTTTCTTCTTATTTCTTCCCACCCAGAAGAAAACAAAAAGAAAAATAATATATCAGCTCCAGTTTGCTTTAGAACTTTTATTTAGTGACACTGAGTGTCTTGAGTTTAAGCCATCTCCATAGCATTGATGCTTTGTAATAAAGATAACCAACTGCAGTGGTTACTAACGCTCTTGACAAAACTAGGAGTCCCTATCACGTACTTGATCATGCCATCACCTCTGCCACTCCAGATGGCCTTGTATGCCTTATATGACCTCCCGGGCGTCATAGTGAACTCGTCCACGTACTTCTTCGGCAAGGCCGCTGCCCGTGCTGCGCGGCTCGCGCTCATAGCCGAGGAGGTGGCCAGGCCCGACTTGACAGGGAGGATTGCCGGCACCTTGAGGAGCTCGCTCGCGCAGTGGCTGGACAGTAACCACGCTGTCAATCTAAACATGAGTAACAGCATTGGCTACGATCGCCAGTGGGGAGCAGCGACGGTGCTGCCAACAGTGGTGCCGACTTTGGCCTTGGAATGTACAACGATCACCACTGGCTCATGCACTCGTGGCTCAAGAACTTCGCCGAGGGCCGCAACCAGGAGAGCACCAGCGAGGCCGTCAACTCGTACTATGCGGCGTCGCTGCTGGGCTCCGCCTTCCACGACGCGGCGCTGGCCGAGCTCGGCGTCACGCTGGTGGCCTTCGAGACGCACGCCGTGCAGTCGCGTACCGCTGGGCAGCGAGCTGTACGAGGCCGAGTTTGTGGCGCGCAACCGGATGATCGGGGTGCTCTGGGCCAACAAGCGCGACACGGCTCTCTGGTTCGGTCCGCCCGAGTGGCTGGAGGTCCGGCTGGGCATCCAGGTGCTGCCCGTGACGCCGGTGACCGAGGTGCCCACGATGAACTTCAGCAGTTTGGCAGTGAAAACCTACCAATAACATTGCCTGTTGTATATGTCCAAGCAAATGATGGTCCTCACCATATAAGTTATTGAGTGAGGAAAAGCTGCTTTACAAACACTTCAAAGTGATGTCTCAGAGCAAGTTCTAGGGAGTTCTGCGAGAAGAAGAAGAGCTTTGTGCGAGGTGGCCTTGAAAGCAAACCCAGATATGGATGCTGCTTGGTCTGGTGAAAAAGGATTTCTAAACTGTTGTATCTAGTGGGGGATTCACGTTGATTCTTTTCTTAAATCTGGACTTCATAAAAAAGTCTCTTTGGTTTGTGTTTCAAGATGGGTCTGATGCAATGCCCAAGTTCCAACAACTCCTTGTTCGCTCCAATATCAATCCACTATGTTAAAATATACATCATGGAAAATCTCAGCGCTTACGTGGTGGAAGACTCCAATAAGTAATAGTTAAATAGCAAGACATACAGACTGTTTCTCTGCATTTTAACAAAGATGGTGCATTATTCTAGCTCAAGAACTTAGCGACAAGCTGCCATGGATGGAGCGAAGCCGCTGTGACTTAACGAAATCCAGCCATGGAACACGCCGACTTAACGAATGGAAATGTCAAATCCAGCCATGAAACGCACCGACTTAACGCGTGATAGACATGACGGGGGCCAGGGTTAAGCAATTCTATCTTTATATATTCTCACCGTAGGTGCGAACATTGTAACAAAGCACTTCCAAATGTTTTGGTGCTTCATAATGGGTGTTGTGAAACTACTTCATCTCTGAATAATTTCAAAGGAAATCAGTACTGAAAATTGGGTTAAAAATCCTCTCTCCTGGACATGCTGCAAAGCTGTTGAGGTTGCTCTTACATCCACACCACACAGCACTCATGCACGAGTTTTGGTGTTCCACGCCATGAATGCTAATTGAAACTGCGGTGAATTGAATCAGATGGAAAAGAAAAGGAAAATCTTGCATCCATTGCCAGGATTTGAACCCAGATAGCTGGGTTCCTGAAAAACTTGGCCTCTCTGAGAAATTGCCACATTGCATAGGAGAAGTCTGTAAGTTCCTTCGCTTCTCAAGCCTCTGTTTCTTTCCTTTTTTCTTACGTCTCTTTGATGACTTCCATGTTTGATTTCGACAGCCTACTCAAGGAGACGCAGCGAGTACAGGCATTCTTCAAGGAGGGGATACTCCCCATCTTCTCGTGGCAGAAGGGAACGCTCAGCGTCGCCTGGCTACTCTCCCTACCGGAGCCCTCGACGAGGCCGATCGTACCGACGTAGCTCATACTGCTCATCGCGATTCGAGGTCGGCGTCATCATACTAAAGATAAAAAAAGAGTCCATAGGTACACACTGTTCTCATTTTGGCATCGTTATCCTCAGGTATAGAGAATTCAGTGATCTAGTGAGCTTGTGTTTGTGGATCTAGAGCGATGGAGGGCCTTGTGACACACAAGGGCGGCTGCCACTGCGGCCGCGTGCGGTGGGAGGTGGACGCCCCGGCCAGCGTTGTTGTGTGGGAGTGCAATTGCTCCAATTGTGCCATGCGAAGGAACACGCATTTCATTGTTCCCGAGGCCAGGTTTCGGCTTCAGCCCGGCTCCGAGGAGTGGCTCTCGCTCTACACGTTTGGGACGCACCAGGCCAAGCATCTGTTTTGCAAGGTGTGTGGGATTTGCTCCTACTTTAAGCCGCGCATCAATCCGGACGTGGTGGCTGTGACTGTGCATTGTGTGGATCCTGGCACGCTGCGCGACGTCCAAGTCAAGTGCTTCGACGGAAAGAATGACGCGTCTTTTGCTGCCTCGGACACAAGCAAGCTGTCTAAAGGAGAGAATTGAAGTCATGGATCTTGGACATTAGCCATTAGTTCAATCCAATAACTTTGTATGCGCATAAATTATTTCTGGACTCCTTGTGGTTTGAGAGACAGAGGACCGGTGGTTGCTGGTTGTTTTAAGCCTTGACTCTGAATATGTACACTAAGAGGAGCGTGTTTTATTTCAGATGAACTCAGAAAGATACTGTGATTTTTAAATGATTTTTCTGAGTTTTTCTTGATGTTATTTCCTTACTTTTCGACTGGAAACTGGTAAGAACGAATGACAAAACAATTGCAATAGAGTCAATACTGCGGGACCAGCTTTTTAAGTGGGACCTCCAAATGGTCTCACTTTAATCAAGTAAGCACCACAAAGTGTTGTTAAAATGTGAAGGTATGTAGGATTTATATGAGGAGCTTTCACAATTAAGCATTAGAATCAGGTGTGATTGTGATGGCTTTTATTGCAAAAGTTGGGAAATTCCGTAAAAGCGTTATCCTCGGGTATAGAGAATTCAGTGATCTAGTGAGCTTGTGTTTGTGCGATGGAGGGCCTTGTGACACACAAGGGCGGCTGCCACTGCGGTCGCGTGCGGTGGGAGGTGGATGCCCCGGCCAGCGTTGTTGTGTGGGAGTGCGATTGCTCCAATTGTGCCATGCGAAGGAACACGAGTTTCATTGTTCCTGAGGCCAGGTTTCGGCTTCAGCCCGGATCCGAGGAGTGGCTCTCGCTCTACACGTTTGGGACGCACCAGGCCAAGCATCTGTTTTGCAAGGTGTGTGGGATTTGCTCCTACTATAAGCCGCGCTCCAATCCGGACGGGGTGTCTGTGACTGTGCATTGTGTGGATCCTGGCACGCTGCGCGACGTCCAAGTCAAGTGCTTCGATGGAAAGAATTGGGAGGCGTCTTTTGCTGCCTCGAACATAAGCAAGCTGTCTAAAGAAGAGAATTGAAGTCATGGATCTTGGAGTTCAATCCAATAACCTTGTATGCGCATAAATTATTTCTGGACTCCTTGTGGTTTCAGAGACAGAGGAACGGTGGTTGCTGGTTGTTTTAAGCCTTGACTATAAATATGTACACTAAGAGGAGCGTATTTTATTTCAGACGAACTCAGAAAGATACTGTGATTTCTAAATGATTTTTCTGAGTTTTTCTTGATGTTATTTCTTTACTTTTAGACTGGAGACTGGTAAAAACGATTGACAAAATAATTGCGATAGAGTCAATACCGCGGGACCAGCTTACGGTGTTCCACTATGACTTTTCTGGTTTGCAATATCCAGGCATGGCAGTAGAAATTTCCTCCATCTCGGACTGTAACACAATCTTATTCCTAATATACGCAGCTAGCATTGCATTCTAGGCGACCATGCTTGGATCGGCGAGAATCTCCATTGGCAAGCAAAAGAGGCTATCATCGACGTCCAGGACTTAAGATCCCGCATAAGGAGCTGCATCGATTAACGAACAGATTTTAGTTTGAGCATCGATCGACGCCATGACCAGAGTTTTTCAGGATGGAAGACTCAGCCCGGATCAACCCACGCATTGAACTCGATCGAGCATAGGAGAGAAAGCGTGCTCTAATCATGACATATGTGTCAAGCATAGTAAAAAGAAATCCCTTGATCCAATTCGATTCAAAGAAAATGAATTAGTTAGAAAGGAAGAACAAGAATCAACACACTAATTTTCGTAGCCATTCTTATCAAGGTCTCGGGAGGGAACTTGTTTGAAGGCCTAAAATTTGGATCAGGCACGCACTCCACTTTTTTTTTTTTTTTTTTGACAATTGAGAATAACAAGAGTATATCTCCTGCATTGTTTTGTCTTGTAAGATCAAAACATATATAAAAAACACAGCTTGACTGAAATTCTCGTGCTCAGTGTTTCACTTTGACTTTTCTTCTTTCAGCTTGCTGCTGAGTCTATAAGACCAGAAATTGAAAATTAAGCCAAGAAAAAACTTACAAGATAAGATTTCTACTCGAGCAAATGGAAAGATACAAAGCAAACCTCGAGCTTTGATTATCAAACAGGGCCTGCACGATGATGTGGATCGGCTCGCCAGCTAAACAGCTAGCTTGCTTGTACGTGTTTGATATAGATGAAGTCTCTTTATAAACTTTGTCCAGCTCCTTCAGTTCTGGTCATCAAGGTGAAAGCCGAGGATGTGGTAAAACCCATTCTCTGTAGTGCGTCGAATGCAAGCGCTCCCACCACCAAGTTTTGCCGCTTCCAGCACTCGTTGAGAATGATCGTCCAGGCCACGGCATTGGCTTCCACAGGCATGCCTCGCACCATAGCCACTGCGTCATCGAGCTGGTTTGCTCGACAAAGCACAGCGATCATGCAGCCATAGTGCTCGATACCAGGCGTCACGGCAAACTTGGACGACTCCTCCATTGCACGAAAGATCTTCCTCGCCCTCTCAACCATCCCGGCATGGCTGCAAGCGTTGAGAAGCGAGACGAAGGTGACACTGCTGGGCCTTAGATCCTCGTCTTGCATGGCGTAGAACAATGCAAGAGAATTCGTGTAGCTCCCCTGGCTGCTCCATCCTGCTATCAATGCGTTCCAGGTGATCACGTCCCTTGTAGAAACCAAGTCGAACACTTGGCGAGAGTTGTCTAGACTGCCAAACTTTGCGTAGAAATCTATGAGCGACGTTGCTAGAACAGCATCGCTTTCAAGGCCTCTCCTGCATAGCTCACCATGGACTCTCTTCCCAGTTTCCAATCTTCTCGCCACTCCACAGGCCCTCAGTGCGAGGCCAAGAGTCGAAGCATTCGGTTCCAGACCACCGCGAGCTTTCATTTGCTCGTAAGTCTCGAGAGCTAGCTCCCCTTGCCCGCTTTCTACGTATCCCAGAAGCAGTGTGTTCCAAGTTGCCACCTCCGGACGCTGGATCGCAGCAAAAACCCTGCGAGCATCGTCCATGCTCGAGCATCTCACGTACATGTCGACTAGAGCGCTGGCCAGGAACTTGTTCGAAACAAATCCTTGTTTCGTAGCTTCGATGTGGAGAGCCATGCCTCTCTCCATGCACACGAGCACTTTCGTCTCCCTGGATTCTTTCGCTGCTGCCAAGCTAGACCCGCAAGCTCTTATTGCCGCTACAAAACTATGAGCGTCCGGTGCACAACCTCCATGACTTTGCATCTGAGAGAAGAGCTCAAGAGCTAGATCTTCTTCCCCATTGTCAGCACACCCGGTGATCAAAGCAGTCCACAACGTAACATCTGGATCATGCGCCATAGCTTCGAACACGGCCATACTGTCCACCAAGCTCCCACTTTTGGAGTACAGCTCGACGAGAGCGCAAGCTAGAAAGCCATTGAGTTCCATGGTTGCCTTGGCTCGAGCATGCAAAGCCGCCTCTCTCGAGCAGCATGACTCTAATCTTCTTCCCACAAATCTCCTGCGCTTCTTCTTCTTTCTCGGCCAGATATACGCATGCCTTGAGCACCGCAACTAAAGTTCGAGCATTCGGAGCTTCACAGCTATGCTTGCTCATCGCCTCGAACAGTTCCAAAGAGAGCTCCGCGTCATGGTTCTCGGCACACCCGAGAATCATCGTGTTCCACATCACGAGATCACGGCACAGCATCCTGTCGAAAACCTTTAGCCCGTTCACGATGCTTCCACACCTTGCATATAGACTGATCACTGCGCTGGCCATGTAAACATCCAAGCCAAGTCTCTCAGCCTGCGAGTGTATAGCCATAGCTTTCTCCAAAGCCACAATCTTCACAAACTGTCCATCCCGTGAGCCCTTGATCGCTTCTTCCTTCTCTGCCAGACTCGAGCAGGCCTTGAGTGCCGTGACAAAGCTCCGAGAGTTCGCTGCATAGCCCTGGAGTAGCATCCGCTCGAACAGCTCCAAACTCGCCTCCTCCTCCCCGTGAAAAGCACATCCGGCCATCAAAACGTTCCATGAAACCCTGTCGCGATGATCCATCCGATCAAACACCCGACGAGCATCCTCCAGGCTCCCACACTTGGCATACAAATCCACCAGCGAGTTGCCAACGAAAACGCTTGTCGAGTCTGTCCTTCCATACTTCGCAGCCACCAAGTGAATCTCCGAAACTTTCTGGAGCGAAGAAACCTTGACAAGCTTTCCATTGACCAGCCTTCCATCTTCTTCCACCGCCAACTTGCTACACCCCTTGAGTGCAGCGACAAAGGTCCGAGGTGTCGGAATCACGGAAGAACTCTTCTCACTCTCCCAGATCATCAGCGACAAAATGCCCAACGCTCTCGGCATTTCCCCATTGGTGGCATAGCCTTGAATCAGCGAGTTCCACGACACCCCATCGTGCTGGACCATCCCATCGAAGACCCGCTGCGAATCCACCATGCTGCCGCATCGAGCGTACATATGAACCAGACCACTGGCCACGTAAAGGTTCGCAATCGCTCCAAACTGGATGGCATTGCCATGGATGATCTTCCCATCCTTGGCGCTGCTGCATGCCTTGAGCGCCCCCAGAATCAGAGCACTCGCTCGTAGCTTCTCCTGTGCTAATGCTTCCAGCGTTTCGGAAGAAGTAGAGCTTAAGTTGCCAAGAACAAGCTCTTCTTTTGCTTGAGAACTTGTGCCTGTTCTTCCCACATCTCAGCTCCAGCGTAGATGTTCGCCATCAACGCAAACGTGGATCCAGCTTGATCCTCGTCTACCTCCACCTCCAGCGCTGCCAACGCTTGAAACGCCATCTTTCCAATCTCCACCTTCTGCCACTTCCGAGCCGCAGCCAGCACCGTCTTCCACGCCACCACGCTCGGCCCGAGCGGCATTTTTTTCACGGCGCTCACTGCTTCCTCAACAAGCCCAGCTCGTCCCAGTAAATCCACCAGGCAGTGGTAGTGCTCCACGCCAGGAGTAACACCATACTTGGAAGCCATCACGAGGAAAACTTCTCTTCCCCGGTCGACCAGCCCGGCATGGCTACACGCGGTGAGAAGCGAGCAAAACGTAGCTCCGTCCAGCCGCAAGCCTGTCTTCTCGAGCGTCTGGAACAGCCCAAGTACCTGGTTCGTGTCTCCAAGTCGACCATAGCCAGCCATGAGAGCGCTCCACAGCGTCAAGTTCCTGGTTGGAGTCACGTCGAAGGCTTGCTCCGCCTGAGCCATGTTTCCTCCACACTTGCCGTAAAAATCCACCAGAGAGGCTGCGAGGAATGGACTGCTTTCCACTCCCGACCGCACAGCTTCGCCGTGGATGGCTCTCCCAGTTTCCAGAGCTGCGGTGTTGGAGCAGGCCTTCAAGAGTGGAACAAAAGTTCGAGCGTCTGGCCGGCACGAGGAGCTCTCCTCTTTGCGCATGAGCTTGTAGACTTCGAGAGCTTTCTCGCTCTCTCCATTGTCTGCGTAGCCGGAGAGCAGCGTGTTCCAGGATACCAAGTCGTGGAGTGGCATTTTGTCGAAGACTGCTCGAGCGTCGGCCAAGCTTCCACACTTGGCATACATGTCGATCAAACTATTGGCCACGAAGATGTGAGAATCCAGCTCGCACTGAGAAGCTTGAAGATGGAATGCACTGCCTCGCTTGAGCCACTCAGCCGTCGATTCCTCCTTCTCGGATGTCAGGTTGCCGCAGGCCTTGAAAACAGCAACGAAAGTCCGAGCGTCCGGATCCCAGCCTTTGCGTTGCATTTCCTCGAACAGCTCCAAACTCACTTCACTCTCCCCGTTAACAACATATCCTAGCAGCAGTGAATTCCACGAAACCACGTCTAGACTCGGCATCTCGTCGAAAACTTTTCGAGCTTCCACCATACTTCCGCAGCGCGCGTACATGTCTACCAGGGAATTTGCCACCACCTTGTCCGAGAGAAAGCCACACTTCACAGCCTCCGAGTGGAGACGCTTTCCTTCCTGGAGAGCCTCGACCTTTCTTCCATCTAGTAACTCTTCTTTATGCTCGGCCAGGCTCGCACAAGCCATGAAGGCAGCGACGTAAGTCCGAGCGTCTGGAACGCAACCTTCACGTTGCATGAGCGAGAAAAGCATCAGAGCCATGTCCCCCTGGCCTCTCTCCACATATCCCAGAACTAGAGAAGTCCAGGAAACCACGTCCCGTTGAGGCATCCGATTGAAAACCCCGCGAGCGTTTCCAATGCTGCCACACTTGGCATACAAATCCACCAGAGTGCTGGCCACGAACATATCCGAGTCACACCCGCTCTTCCCAGCTTGAGAGTGAATAAAAGCCAGTTTTTCCAGGCAGTCGGCCTTGCTCGTCTCCACCAAACTAGCACAGGCCATGAGTCCAGCCACGAAGAACCGAGGATCTCGAAAAATTTGCTGAGATGTCACCAAGAGATCGAAGAGTTCCAATCCCAATGCTGCTTCTCCGCTTTCTACATATCCCAGGATGAGAGACGTCCAAGTCACAACGTCTTGGAAGGCCATCCTGTCAAAAACTCTTCTCGCATCCTCCATACTCCCACACTTGGAGTACATATCCACAAGCTTGTTTGCCACAAAGATGTTGGAGGTGACCCCAGCTTTCTCGGCCTCGGAATGAAGCACCAGTCCTGTTTCCAGCGCCTTCTCTTTCAAAAAAGCTTTCCTCTCTTTGCTGCTGCTGCTGCTGCTGCTGCTGCTGGATATGTCTTTCTCTTTCGTTGCCAGAGCAGAACACGCCGCGAGAACGGCCACAAACGTTTGAGCATCCGGCAAAGACCCTCCTCGCGACTCTTGCATTCGTGAAAAGAGCTCCAGCGCTCTCTCTTCTTCTCCATTCTCCACACAACCCTGGATAAGTGCCGTCCACGAGACCAAGCTGTGACACGGCATCCTCTCAAACACTGCTCGAGCATTGACCAGGCTCCCACACCGCGAGTACATGTCCACCAGAGTATTCGCCACGAACAAGTTCATCTCGCAGCCAGCCTCGGCAGCTCGTCGATGCATCTCTCTCCCTCTTTCCAGAGCTTGTAACTTGATCCTCTTCTTCACATCTTTCTCATCCCGCCAAAACTTTTCCCGTGAAGAACCATCTTCTCTGGCTGCTAGAACTCTTCCAGAAGAAGCATCTTCTTTGCCTGCTAGAACTCTTCCATTGCTCAACGAATTCCCCTGACCACCTTCCTTGGCTGCCAGATTCCCACAGGCCATGATCCCGGCCACGAAAGTCCGAGCATCGGCTCTACACCCTTCCCTCTCCATCCTCTCGAACAGCTCCAAGCCAGTCTCGCTTCTTCCATTCTCCACATAGCCGAGGATCAAAGCCGTCCACGACGCCACATTCCTGGATTTCATCCCGTCGAAAACCTGCCGAGCTTCCTCCATGCTGCCGCATCGAGCATACATAACCACCAGCGTCGTCGCGACGTAGATGCCACGCACAAGGCCGCCGCCGGTCTCGAGCGCCTGAGAATGCAGCCTGCGACCTCGCTGGAGATCCCTAGACTGCTTGCATTCCTGGAGCGCGGCGATCAAGCCACGCTGCTGCTCGACAAGATTCACCTCCTCGCCAGCGCTTGCCCGCCCTCCTCCTCCGCCCCGTTGCGATGCCGGCGGCGATCGAGCTCGAGCCAAGCATTCCCTGGCCGCGCGCCTCGCCCATTGCGTCCCAGGCATCAAACATTTCCCTCGCAATCTAGGGTTTATGGAGGCATATTCGTCGCCCTGTTTAAGAATATTCTTCAGTAGATAATATTCAAGAATATTCTTACTCTAAGCTCAAAACAGGTCGCTCTTCGCGCTGAGGCTCTCGTAAACCCACATTTATTAGTTAAGCCAAGAAGAAAAGGTAAAGAGTTTGATCATAGTTATTTCTTTTCCAGGATCTGGCAGACAAAGAGGCGACTATACGAGATAGATATATTGTGCAAAGATATCTAAATGGAGCAGCCTTCCATCGCAATGGCTTGGCAGACAGACAATCTTTAGATTTAATACAGTTAGCTTCACAAGGTGCCGCAATTCTTCCACAGGGAGGTCAATTCCTGACTTATAAAACGCCACTCTTCTCTTCCACTAGAGCATTCGTTGTTTCTTCTTGCAGAGTCTTCAGGTGTGTTCTTCGTGGTAGAAACGAGGAGTTCTAGCAAAATGGCTCTGGCTTTGAAGTGGCTAGCATTTCTCGTCCTGCTCATTTTTGTGATTGCCGAGGTGCATTGCCTGATTGAGTTCTTCGGGATCGTGTTTTAACGAATCTCTTTTTCTTTTTGTGTGTGGCAGAATGGCAATGTGGTTCTTGGCAGCAGAGATTTGACTGGAATCGGTGAGACATCTTTCACTGTTTCTTAAGTTTCGAGCTTCTATTTTTGCTGGTTGGATCGAGTATAAGTGATGGGTTTTTGTTTCTCTTTCGCAGACTGTTGAGGAAACTGCAAGTACCGATGCTCTCTAACTCATGGGAGCCCGAGATGTGCAACAAGATGTGTAACATATGTTGTAGCAAGTGCTTTTGCGTTCCAAATGGCCCAAAAGCGAGCAAGAAAGAGTGCCCATACCATGCCGTCCTCAACAACAAGGGAAAGCCCAAATGCCCGTGAAAAAAAAATTCCCTTTTTCGCTCTGATATATCTTCCATCTCCAGGTATATTCGTGTAGGAAGATCCCGCCAAAATGCTACTCTGTTTTTGGTGCTGCAATCGCGATTCATGTCCACCTACGGCATCTTCCTCAACCTCCTCATCCAAATCCAGCATCCCCCTCTTCCGCCAGGAATCCCTTCTCCTGGCGCCAAATCTTCCTCTCCTGCCTCGCCAGCAGCAGAGATTCTCTCTCGTGTACTCTCGATCCTCGCCAGCAGAGATCTCTCTCGTGTGCGCTCGATCCTGGCCAGGATGCCTGAATTGGATGTGGTTTCCTCCACCGCAGCGGGCGGCGGCGGCCAAAGCTGGGGATTTGGATCTTATCTTTGATGGCATTCGATTCCCCAGCGTCATCTCCCGGAGCACGATCCTGGAACATTTTGGCCGGATCCACGAGCTGGCGGCGCTCTCTCCTTCCGTGAGATCCGGCGACCTAAACTCGGCGATAGCGATCTTTCACCTGGGAAGATCCTTGCAAGCTTTGTAAGATCCAAGTCCAGGAAACTAAACAATCTACAGCGCATTTGTGTGTGGGCTCGTCAAGCCTCTAGCTTTTGAAAAGTCCAGTCTCTGTGGCCACAGCCCCATGGAGAACTTCCTCCTCACGCTAAGCTAGTTACCAGGAATTGAACGGGCGCGTTTTGTTTTGGCCTGCAGCATGGAAGCTCAGCAGTTGATCGAGCTGCTTGTTTGATTTGAGACACCTGAAAAGAACAACTAGACACTCCTCATACACCAGGAGAAAACCATACAGTTCCATGAAGAGATCATGGAGGTATTTGTCGTCGTCTCCATCGTCACAAATCCAAAGCCTCGGGACTCCCTAGTAAAAGGCAACATTCTATAATCTTTTTTTTTTTCACGATCAAAGGCTGGACAAAGAAGAAAGAAAAAGAAAAGGTTCACCTTGCATTGGCAAAGTTACTCTTCGAGCCATTCTCGTCGAAAGCCCTACAAGTTTACTCTAGCTCCTGAGAAGAAGGAAAAAATCATATCCAAATTACAGGAAACAAATTGCTATCCCACGGGTGTTAGATTAAATTCAATCGACTATTCCACCAACAACGAAGGAAAGAAAGAGCATGGCTTGCTCATGCATATTGGTGGTGTACGATCCTTGGCTATAAAACAACACAAATCCACCACGAACTTGCTCTCGTCGAATACTCTCAATGACTCTTGCAAAGTTTCTTGTTGTCTTTACCCTCCTCCTAGTGGCTAGCTCTTTTGGGCAGGGTGATGGAGATGACATGCCAATGCCAATGCCATCACTCAAGGGAGGCCACGATGCCAAAGCCGAAGGGCCAAGCGGGCCGGGAACCAGCATCAGCGGCCCGAATGTAACCAACAAGTATGGGCCCTGAACAAATGGTAATCTTTTTTTCTTTCTTCCATTACGTTGCTGATGTCTGTGTTGTTTTGGTCGCCCTAGGAGACCCCACACTCAATAAAATTCATATGTTCTCCTAGTCTAATAGCAGCTCCAGCTCACGCAAGCTTGTCTCTAATTCGTGTGTTTGTTATGAGCGATCCGGCTCTCTCTGATCGGTTGTTCCATCTAAGTCTTCATGCCAATATCACTCGCTCGAGAATTTTTGCTCCTGCAGCGTTTCTCTTCACTTTGCTTCTGTCATAAGTCCTCACCCAAGGAAAAGAGTCGCCCCCGAAGCTTACGTCCGCGCGTAGTCTGGCTCCAGCTTCTTCATGAACTTTAGCCTGTATTCAAGTGGAGGCGACCGAGAACGAGACGCCCACCGCTATCACTGCTCCTTGAGGCGAAGAGGTAGCAGCTTTCGGTACTCGGCGGCCTCGGCTCTGATGCGATCGGGCTTTCTCTGCACAGCGTCCACGGAGTAACCATCTTATTAAGATCGGAGCAGGAGTGTACCGTGAAATTCCAGTGTTTACTCGCGGACTCGTCCTCCATTGCTAGCTCCTCACGAGCATTTTGTTTTCGAAGTCATGGTTTTTTTAGTGATTATGCTATTAGATAAGCAGCAATATATATACCAACATTTATACCACGAGACCTCTATGCCTGAGAAGAGCATTTATGCTGGGGCCTCTTCCACGGAAATCTTCAAAAACCTGCAGAGCTCGTCGTGAGTTTCGTGTAAATTTATCAAAAGTTTTACTTTAGCAGGCGCTCTGCCTCCACCAAGCTCAAGAATTGTCTGCTTAAATAATTTTCCTGCCTCCTTAACAGCCTGTGAAACATACAAAAGTGAAACAATTGCTTCCCACTCCTGATTGTTTTCACTCACAGTTTCATTTTCAAGGCCTGCTTCTTCAAACGCTCCAAAAGCATCTGATGACAGAACCTCGGACCACTGCACAGAATCATACCAAGATTCTTTTTGAGTGTCAGGATGTTTTCTGAGGCCAGCTTACCAGGTAGCTATAGTAACCAGCTGCATACTCAGTTGCTACAAGAATGACAACCAACAAGAGAAAAAATACAGGAGAGATTAGAAATAGAGGCAAAACACATACTGGCGAATAAGTGGAGGAATTTGCAGATGGACTTGTCTTCAGGCAAAGGGGGTATCAATATCTCCCCTGCAACCTTGTTGCACAAGTTGTAAATCTCTTTCGAATTCACGGCTTCGAGCTTTGCATGCAGCTTGAGATCAATCAGAGATCGGGAAACCTGTGTGCATTCAAAAACGAGAAATTATTCCAAGAAAACTTTTCTTCATTCGGCTTACCAGATAAAGAACGTTTGAAGCCGAGAAAAACGTTCTTGACGACTTGAGTTTCGTATATAGCGCCTCTGGGAGCTCTTGGCCAGTTCTATAGTGCACTGCAAAGCTCATCAAAGTGTTCCTGCGATCACGAGATTAGTTGAAGACTAGTTTGTTACAATCGAATCAGACCTGTCATAGCACCAGTTCTTCATAAACTGGGAGGGAATCTCGACTGCATCCCACTCTATTCCTTCGGATCCAGCCACAAGACCCTCGTCCTGTTTGCTCAAAAGGTGCTGCAAAGCATGCCCGAACTCATGAAACAGCATTGTCACCTGCAAAGTTTCAATCATAAGTGCTCCGTCAAACTTGTCAGCGCTACCCATAAGATCATGAATATAAAAAAGCCTACTGCGTCATCAAGCTTGGCTGATCGGGTAATGGTGGTGCCTGGTTGCAGACAATATGAGCGACAGGCAATCGCACAACGCCACCTTTTTGCACAGCTGCATGGCTTCTGTTAAAGACTACGCCCATCCAATTTCCACTTCTCTTCTGGTGCGGCCTCGAGAATGGGTCCAGGTAAAAGTATCCCAGATTTTCTCCGCTGGCGCATTCGGCCACCTTGTAAAGCTTAACTTCTTTGTCCCAGACCTGTTATTCAGATTGAGATAGATGGATCATAGTTTTGGCATGCACGCTTACTGGTGTATTTTCTTCCAACTCTTCAATGTGGACGCCAAACAAGCGCTTCGCAAGGCTGAACAGGCCATCCATGACATTAGGCATGGAGAAATACGGCCTGAGTTCCTCAGAATTCCAAAATAAAGTGAGCAAATATGACCAAGCCTTGGAAGGAAAACTTACATCATTCATGTCAAGCTTGGCCTCCCTGAAGCGCTCCGTCCAATATGGAATGTCCCAGTGGAACAAATTCTCATCTTCTTCTGAGTTTTCACTTCTCACAAATTCCTCAAGCTCCCGCATGTCTAAAACGAAGATCAACGAAAAAGAAAACACTTGCAATAAGCTTTGATAGCAGAGAGAACATAGACCTCGAATAGCAGCATCTCGTGAACAACTATGCAGTTTTTCGAGAAGTGCATGACAAGAATCCAGTGTGGCCATCTTTTGAAGCATACTCACCTGTACTAAAAAGAACTTTTTAGACTCTATGTATAGGTAATATTACCTGTGGTTTTCGTATCCTAACAATTCCGCTTTCTGCTGGCGAAGCTCGAGAATTCTTGTAATTACAGGGAAGTTATCAAAACTCTCTCCGGAGGCCACTGTGATGTCTGCGCGATATACTTCCTCGCGAAGGTCACGGTTTCTCGCAAATTTCATCACTGCCGAGTACATGGAACTGTCCAGAGTTATCAGCCACGGTCCACTCTTCGCATTGGCGCCTTCGTATCCCTGCAAAAAATACAACATGACCAAAGCATTATCAATAGCGAACTTAAGGATCTTACGTTGGATACTGCAGCTTGTGCAGCAAGAGAAAGAGCCGTTTCCGGCAAGCCTTCAAGAACAGAAATATCAGTCACCAGCTTCCCAAACAACTTGGTGGAGTCCAGCACATTTTCACTGAATTTGTTCAGTAATTTCTCCAGCTCCTGCAAAACTTTGAAATGTTAGCCAAGAACAAACACATCTATATACCTGTTGGATCTCATTAAAATGCACTTTCTTCTCATGTTCTAATGCCACTCCATTTAGTATGGCATCTTTCAAACGTCCTGAAGTAAACAAAAGAGAGAGAACTCCACAAGAGATCAAATGAAGCGCTCACATACCTTCTACAACTCGTTGCTGAGCTTCGTTCAGTGTATCGAACAAGGCACCATTGCGGATCTTCTCAAACGCCTGATACAAAGCCTTGCTCTGTCCTAATCTCAACAAAAAGTTCGTTCTCAAGGGCTGCACAACAGTCCTAAAACTCAGGAGAAAGAACAAGTAAAGTTACTTGTGCTTCGTCCACAGCAGGTCGAAGAGCGTCGGAATCCTTGACATCCTTGAGATGCGAAACAATCCCCCATACCACAGTCAAGTGATCAAGAATGCGTTCGAAGGGATGGACGAGCGCCTCCCACAGATCGCCACCATTCTCTCCAAAACTTGAGGCAGCAAAGCACTCCAGCTGAAGCAAATCCTTTTCCTGGAGGAAGAAATAAACACCACAATGACAATTTTTTATCATAAAATCTACACGTACCAGTTCCTTGACAACTTGCTTGACCCCTGGAACAACATGGTGAGCTTCAACCCTGTTAAACTCTGGGAGGCAGCCAACGGAGACAAGCGGATTCATCATCACCTCAATATGGCTTCAGTCTCCACTTCTATAACCTAAATATTAATCAATATAATTAGTGATAGACAAGCTGTGTAAAGTAGACCTCTTTGTTTTGAGGAAAAATTTAGAGAAACAAAAAGCTTAATCAAGTTTTACATATCTCAACAATTAAAATAAATTGTTATGCCGTTATTTTTGGTTTGCTTAAGCAAACCTTTAGAGATAGTATTGAATATACCTAGGATATGCTTAAATATTCTAGGATATTCTACCATCTAATTGTTGTTATTCATTTAGATTAATCTTGTATTTATAATTTATAAACATGATTATAATTTATAAACTTTTTAAAACCTTTTTTAGTATATTCTTTTCTATTCTATCTTTTAATGGTTGATATGCAATAAGATTAATCTTATGATAAACTATATAATTATAAATTTTATTTGATCAAATGAACTAATAAGTAAGAATAACACTACTTATAAGCAAACCAAACATTGCTACATGCAATGCATACCAATTTTTACTTATTAATCCAATACAGGTTACAGTGCCTTTACAGGTTTGCTTAAGCAAATCAAAAAATGACTTCTAATGAGATTTAAATATAAAAAAAGTGTCTATAAATAAGAGTGCATTTTTTTTGGTTTTCTCATAAAAAGAGTGGGTGGCAGTGAATATACTTAAAATATGCTTTGATATTATAGGATATTCTACTATCTATTGGTTCTTATTCATTTAGATTAAAACTTCCTTAAACACTTCTTAGTATATTTTAATTTATTCTACCATTTAATCCATATCCATCCATAACACATTCCATTCCGGCACCCTTTCGAAGACAGACTTCACATTCTGGAGCTGCCAGATTTGCATGTGGGTGACGGTTGTGATCGTTCAAGATATCTCATTTCCCTCCAGCATGGTGTGTCGGCTTGAATGAGGTGTAGACACAATGCCACGTCACAATGTCGTGGTCAAGCATTCTTTCACAAATGTCACGAAATTTTTGGAGATGCCCTCTCTGTCCGTACGCTTGGATCATTGAATTCCAGGGGAAAATGTCCCTACTAGGTTGCTTTTAGCAAATGCCCGCATTGGGCATGGATAGCCGTCCATGAAACTCAGTTCTTTTCTGGCATTGCATCATTTTGGGCATAAGCAGCGATCATATTGTCCCAAGAGAAGCGATTCCTCGCAGAGCCCATGCGATAGAAAATCTCTCTTGCTTCTTGCAGGCTCCGGATTGCCAAATTCGCGAGATAGCTGCTCGCTGCACAGTCGCCTGACCGTAAATCTCTTTTCCCCGCGGCAGATCCCTGGTTCTGCTGCAAAATCGAAGAACCGCCGCGAACCTCCTAGCGTCACAAGCTGAATTGTCCAGTGAAATGGTCGTTGCGTAGGAAATGCAGCGAAACATCAAGCAGGAGGAGCAGGAGTCCTGGGGAACTGCTAAAGTAGACACGGCCAGATTTTCAAAGCGCAGGCCGAGAAGAACCAACACTTGCTCGACGTCCACTTAGCAACAAGAAGATCTACTCGGCTTTTGGTCCTCTCGACTGCCAAGAGCAGCAAGACCACCAAGAGCAACGCTTTTAACAGAGGCCGACAAGCTCAGGCTAGTCGGATCCGCCACAGCAAGCAGAACACTTTTCTTGCGAATCTCCTCATACAAATGTATGGGACGTGTGGGAGATTGCGTGAAGCTCGCCTGGTTTTCGATCAGATCAAGCAGCTCAATCTATTTTCTCGCGACATCCTCCTCTCGGCATACGCACAGAATGGCGACATCCAGTCCGCTCGCCAGATCTTCGACTCGATGCAAGGAAAGAGAACTCGATGATCACGACGTATGCCCAGCACAGCCAAATCGCCGACGCGAGGAAGCTACCAAGAATGACGACGATGATCACTGGATTGGGGCAGAGCGCGTTGCGAGAGGCGCGAGGGATCTTCCAATGGATGCCTCGGAAGAATGCCGTAACATGGAACGCGATGATCCAGGCCTATGCCCAAAACGGGCACTAAGAGATTTTCGATGCCAATGCCGGAGAAGAGTTTCATGGCCGCCTGCTCCAGCAAACGCTCTTCTCTCGCCACGTGGACGGTGATGATCGATGGATACGCGCGGACGGCCGCGATGGATCTCTTCCTGCACGGGATTCCGGAATGGAATGTCGTCTCTCGCTTCATGCTCTAGCGCAGGCAAGGTTTGTGGCCGACGCGCGAAGGATCTTCGATTCGGTGATGGCTGAGCACAATGCCGTCGCATGGACGATTTTGAACCAGGCGTATGAATCTGGCAATTGCAAGCAATGCGCAGAATGGAATTCGATGCTCCAAAAGGGTACGTTTTACATCGCAGGATCGAAGAGGCAGTGGCATTCTTCCGGAATTTCATGCCTGATCACGACGAGGCCTCCTACACCATGATGATCGCTACCAGACCGGGCAAATCCACAAGGCCAGGCATATCTCACCACAATGCCACGGCGAAGCATCGTTGTTTGGAATGCCATGATTCCTTGCTCGGAGAATGGGGCTTGCTCGGAGATGGGGCTCTTGGAGGAATCGAGGGAGCTGTTTGAGCAAATGGTGGTTTCGTATGCTCACAGGGGGAAATCTTGAGCAAGCCAAGGAGATCTTCGACGCAGTGCCCAAGCATAATCTAGCCAGCTCCAACTCAATGCTACAAGCTTTCATCCTCGCCTCGAGAAAGGTAGAAGCACGAGAGATGTTTGAAGGGATGATCCAGCACGACGTTCTTGCTTGGAGCGTGTGGATACGCGTGGAAGTTCTTTCTGCGCATGCCGGAGCTCGATGTGGTAGCCTGGAACTCGATGCTCGTGGGCGAGAGATTGGAGCATCGAGGTGGACGAGACGAGGTCTTTCTCGGGTATTCTCTCGTATAGAGCTTTGGCCTCCTCCGCCGCCGGGCATATCACATTCCATGACATTGTATCGCTCTCCGGCATAGAACTTCTCTGATGAGCTCGGGCTCCGTGACCTTGATCCTGGGCTCCGTCGCCCACCATTAGCAATACCTCTTTCCTGCGAAGAAATCGTCCAGAGTACAGGAATTTACGAGGAGAAGTTACCATATTACCACTGGTGGTAATCCAGCAACACATGCTTCACAACGTCGTCCTTCCATGTCCCGCTCCTTGCCAGTGTCTCTCATCGTCATCACCTGGAGCATGTTGCCTGCGATGAAAGTCCTTGGCGGCCCCTGGATACCCTGGCTTTGAATCCTTGCGTCGAGCGATCTTGGCTCCAGCCAGAACCTGGTGACGATCGATCGCCATAGCTTCGCAACCAGTGCTAGCAACACGAGCAGCGCGCCCGTCCACACTGCGTTGCCAATGCCCTCCATGAAGTGCCCATTGCATCAGATAATAATAAAGACGTATTTTTCGGGACCACCTGGACTTTCCTAGAAACCTGGAAACTGTTTTCTAGAGAACTTCTTTGCTTAAGACAATCAATGGCGCCAAATTGGACTTGGATCGTCAGGAATCAACTAATTAACTTCAATGATTAGTTTGAATGTTTATTTTCTGGCAAAAAAATGAACATATCTAAGTTCTTTCGTTATCGCATCAGGGATTTAACGTAATGCTTGTCAAGATCTTTCAGCAAGCACTGAACAACTTTTACAATTGAAAAACTCTCAGTGCCAATCAGTGGCAGTGGAAAAGCGGTCGTGATTCTGAGCAAAGATCATGCTGTTGTGTAGTTTGCTTCAATTTGGTGTCTTCAGCCAGCCCGTCAACCTTTTGTCCCTTTGTATATCCACGGGCTCCCCGAAAGCAAATTTCGTAGACATGTTTCTTTCGATGGAAGAAGTCTTGCGGACGAGACAAGAGCGGTCGGATCCTATCTTTGCAGGCCCGTCATTGATGTGGATCATGGTTATAAAATGCATCTCAAACTTGTTCTTCTTCGTGTTTGATCTCTCCGCGCTACACGAAAAGAATCGCCATCTCCATACATGGTCGGTTGAGTGATTGGATACCTTTTCGCAAAACCTGGCTTTGATTCCGGATCGTTTTTGTGATGCATGGGCCGTGTCTTGTTTTGGCAGGAGGAGCACGCTGTCGAGTTACACAAATCCAGCATGAATCTCGAGGCAGGACCCGAGGGAGCCCAGCGAGCCGAGGATCCTGAGTGGAGCACGACTTGGCGAGGCCGCCGAATCGTGAAAGGAGGCTGGAAGACAAGTCCTTTCATCTTTGGTATAACTCTCTCCCTCGAGAATTCTGCAAGGATCTAGAAGATCGTCATGTCGCTTTGCTGCTTGACTTGCAGGGAACGAGGCGACTGAGAAGCTGGGAGTCATTGGACTGCAAGTGAATCTGGTGACATACCTCGTCCAGCAGCTCCATTTCAAGCCGGCCGATGCGTCCAACACCCTCACCACTTTCAGCGGGACCGCAGCCTTCACACCCTTTGTCGGTGCCATCATCGCTGATGCGTATGTTGGTCGCTACTGGGTGGTGCTCTTGGGCTCTATCCTCTTCACACTGGTAAGAAACCATCCATCCCTCCATCTAGCCAAAAGTTTGGATAGATAGAGCCTTCTCCTGTAGATTCTACGAGGGGAATGATCGATTAGATATAATCATTGTAAGATCGAGGATAAGTCAAAGAAGAAGAGAAGAAAACCAGAGAAAGAACAAGAGAATCAGATACTAGAAGCCTAGAAAGGATCAATCTCAACTGTGGAGCACTGATTTGCCTGGTGGCTTGGCAGGGATCCTTCGTTCTCACGATCCAAGCCCTGGTTCCCAGCCTGAGACCCGACCAATGCGCGGCGAAATCATCGCTGTGCGAGCGCTCGACAGTGGGTCAGCTGGGATTCCTGTACCTCTCCTTCGTTTTGCAGGCCGCGGGCTCGGGCGGGATTCGGCCATGCGTCGTTGCATTTGGGGCGGACCAATTCAACGAGGAGGATCCCAAGCAGCGCACCCAGATCCTCCACTTCTTCAACTGGTACTACTTCACACTCCAGCTCGCCACGCTCATCACCTCCACCGTGTTCGTGTGGATCCAAGACAACGTCGGCTGGGCCGTCGGATTCGGCCTCCCCGCCGTGCTCATGGCGCTGTCCGTCATCAGCTTCGTGGCCGGCACGCCCATCTACCGGATCGCCCGCCCCACCGGCAGCCCCATCACCAGGCTCTTCCAGGTCATGGCCGCCGCCGTGAAGAAGCGCAAGCTAGAGCTGCCGAACGATCCGATGGAGCTGTTTGGGGCCAAGGACAAGCTCCACTCGCCCACGCGGCTGCTCCACACGGATCAATTCAGGTGATATTACCCGTACCTCTGTTTTTAGGTGTCTCTCCCCTTCGCTTTTAGGGTTTTCCAAGATTAGGGTTCTTGAGAGATTCACATTTCCATATCCTGCGCTCTGCCAGATTCCTGGACAAAGCTGCGATCGTAACAGACGATGACCAGCGGCGCAGCGGCAGCGATGTGAACCCCTGGAAGGTGAGCAGCGTCCACAGCGTGGAGGAGCTCAAGCTGCTGCTCCGGCTGCTACCCGTCCTATGCACGGGCGTGCTCGTCTACACGGCGTGGGCGCAGCAGGGCACCTTCTGGGTCCAGCAGGGCCGGACAATGGACCGCCGCCTCGTCGCCTCCAGCTCCTTCGAGATCCCGCCCGGATCGATGACGGCATTCACCACTCTCGCGCTGCTCGTCCTCATCCCGGTCTACGACAAGCTGGGGATCCCAGTGCTGCGCCGGATCACGGGCCACCCCCGCGGCCTCACCTCCCTCCAGAGGATCGCCATCGGCCTCGTCGTCTCCATCCTCGTCATGGTGGCCGCCGCCGCCACCGAGGTGAAGCGGCGCAGCGCCGCCGCCGCCGCGGGGCTGCTCGACTCCCCCGACCGGACCATCCCCATCTCGATCTTCTGGCTGCTCCCGCAGTACGTGCTCATTGGGGTGACGGAGCTCTTCCTCTCCATCGGCCAGATCGAGTTCTTCTACGATCAGTCGCCCGAGAGCATGCGAAGCATGGCCACGGCGGTGTTTTGGATGGTGATTGGCGGTGGTAACTATTGTAGCACCGCGATGGTGAGCGCCGTGCACGCCAGGACCAACTGGGTGCCCGATAACATCAACCGCGGACGGCTGGATTTGTTCTACTGGATGCTGGCGGGGATCCTGACCGTCAATCTCGGAGTCTACATGGTGGTGGCAAGGTGGTATAGGTACAAGCGCTGGAACGACGTGCCCGAGGAAAATGGGAAGGTTTTGAAAAAGGTGGAGCAAGTATAGTCATCTATTAAAGACCAATGTAATATGATATATTCTAAATCATCGCAATGGGAACTTGATCGCCGTCGTCGGCGTAGTCCGGCTTTGTGTACGTGTAGAACGTAGAGACAAGAAGGTGAGCCACGAAATCGACGGCCAGGCAGCCCGCCAGCACCCAGTAGAAGTACTCGAGGTTTTCGGTCATCGAGATCCTCGTTGACCGCTTGATGAGCGCCACGATGGCGGTGCTGACGTAGTTGCCAGTGCCGATGATCGCCCACACCGCCGCCGCCGCCATGCTCCTCATGCTGGGCGGCGATTGATCGTAGAAGAACTCGAGGTAGCCGATGGTGACGAAGGCCTCGGAGAGGCCAGAACTGGGGGGCCAGCCAGAAGCACGAGAGGGGGTGGGCGAATCCGAGGCGCCGCCGCTTCACCTCCACCGCGCCCGCCACCAGCATCGCCGAGGCGGCGAAGGTGATCCCCACGCCAATCCTCTGGAGGAAGGTGATGCCGCGCGGGTTCCTGGTGACCTTGGCGGCCAGCGGGACGACGAGCTTGTCGTAGAAGGGGAGGAAGATCATCATCGTGAGGAGGGAGAAGACCGGGAGCGTCACGGGCTGCATCTTGAAAGCGTGCGGGGAGGATCCCATGCGGAGATCCATGACGTAGCCCTGCCCGATCCAAAACGTGCTCTGCTGCCACCACGCCACGAAGATCGGGATGCCCGTCGCCCACACGGGCGTCATTCGCAGCAGCAATTTGAGCTCCTCTACATGGCTCACCGGGCGTAGCCTCCACGGATTGATCTTTTCGGAGCCGTGGTGCTCTCCGTTGACGATTGTGGCTGCTCGGTCCAGAAACCTGCGATCAGAGTTTCGATCGATCACTCGGGACTATGATTCTTCGTGTTAACTTCACGTACCAGTATTGCATTGTGTGATGAAGAGTGATGCCGCCAGCACCAGCTTTGGGCGCCTCAATATTATCTAGGTATGTTTAATTCGTGATGTTAAATTTCATTGAATCTTGGATGTGATGAATGTACGATACCTATGATAGCTCCTGCAAAACTTTGAAATGTTAGCCAAGAACAAACACATATATATACCTGTTGGATCTCATTAAAATGCACTTTCTTCTCATGTTCTAATGCCACTCCATTTAGTATGGCATCTTTCAAACGTCCTGAAGAAAACAAAAGAGAGAGAACTCCACAAGAGATCAAATGAAGCGCTCACATACCTTCTACAACTCGTTGCTGAGCTTCGTTCAGTGTATCGAACAAGGCACCACTGCGGATCTTCTCAAACGCCTGATACAAAGCGTTGCTCTGTCCTAACCTCAACAAAAAGTTCGTTCTCAAGGGCTGCACAACAGTCCTAAAACTCAAGAGAAAGAACAGGTAAAGCTACTTGTGCTTCGTCCACAGCAGCTCGAAGAGCGTCAGAATCGTTGACATCCTTGAGATGCGAAACAATCCCCCATACCACAGTCAAGCGATCGAGAATGCATTCGAAGGGATGGATGAGCGCCTCCCACAGATCGCCACCATTCTCTCCAAAACTTGAGGCAGCAAAGCACTCCAGCTCAAGCAAATCCTCTTCCTGGAGGACAATGACAATTTTTTATCATAAAATCTACACGTACCAGTTCCTTGACAACTTGCTTGACCCCTGGAACAACATGGTGAGCTTCAACCCTGTTAAACTCTGGGAGGCAGCCAACGGAGACAAGCGGATTCACCATCACCTCAATATGGCTTCAGTCTCCTGTTTTGAGTTTCAAGTTGTACATATCAGTGGAGTTTTTGGAAGTGACCTATCAACAAGTAAAAAAAGTGACTTTAATGAAGTTTAATATAGAGGGAAAGTGCCTATAAATAAGAGTGCATTTTTTTTTGGTTTGCTTAAGAAAAACCTGTAAACAGAGTGGAATATATCTAAAATATGCTTTGATATTGTAGAATATTCTACCATCTAATGGTTGTTATGCATTTAAATTGATTTTGTATTTATAATTTATAAAATTTCTTAAACACTTCTTAGTATATTATAGTTTATTCTACCTTCTAATGGTTGATGTTAAATAAATCAAATAAAAATAACACTATTTTTAAGCAAATGAAGCGTTTAATATGTAGTAAATTATTCAATTAGTTGAGGGTTTTAAAATACTTAGGGTTAAAATGTCATTGAGTTTGAATAGCACTAAATTAAATGACCTTTCACAAAGTCTAAATTCAATATCTCTCCAATCTCTTATCTATTTCATGAGACAAATCCATTTCTAATGATGAGCATTGTTATTATTAAAAGTACAAAGTTGGTGACAAAGTTTTCTCAATGGATCTATACTTTTAATAATGATAATGCTCATTAGCCAATCTCCTAACTTGTCATATTTAACTTTGCTAAATCAATTTTGTTTTATATATCTTCCAAGAAATTGCAATCATAAGGCATTTGAACCAAAGCCAAACTCAAATCTTTAGCTTATGAAAAAAAATTAATAACCAAATGTTAAATGGTATTGTAAGAAAATTAGAGCAAAAACAAATACTTCTCCCATACTCTTTTTGCTAGGTAAAGTTTTCAAAAATCTTTGTAGTTCTAAGAACTATGGCCTGTAAGCTTCATTGCAAAAAAGTTAATTTTTACCTCATAAGACAACAACTTTCCTAAAACTCCAACAAACAATCAACCTTTTAGCTATTACAAACATCTAGTAATGACTTTCATTCCATGATACCATAATCCTTAGTATATTTGATATATTAATGGTAATTGCAAAGAAGAGATTGATTCAAACCTTGAGGGTTATATAAAATAGGAAATATTTAATAAGATTGATGTCCACTCTTCTAAAAAATATAGCTCTAATACCACATGTATTATCTTTCATCTATGTTTTGAGATTAACACCCCTCTTTCTACATTTACAACCAATTATATCCTTCTTTGTATTTCTTCCTAGCTCCTGGTTTAAGCTATTAAAATATCAAGAAGAGAAGAAACTCTTATGTATCATAGGTTTACAAGCAATTGCTTTATTCTTTTTCAGCCAATGCCATAATCTAACTTAGATGCCCGGATTAGCCTCACTGATGCTCTATGAGGGAGGGATCCTAGCACCGTTCATCCCAGGAAATCTTTAAATAAGTCTAGTGTAGTAGCTCCAAAGACACAAGAAGCCTGTTTGGAGTGTTTAATCTGAGCAGTTCCTAATAAGAAGTGTATTATAAAATCTTCTTATATTTGAAGATTTCCAGAACCCTCTAGTGAGATCTCAACTGATGCCTGGAAAAGAAAACCATACCAATGGTATCATTATCGCATCTCCATCATCTTGAGCTGATAATTTGCTCCATCTGATTCATCCTCTTCTCCAATTTTGCTAAGAAGAACTCAATCCCACCTAAGCTAAGTTTTTCAGGTGGCAAATTGGTAACACCCTCCAAATCTTGCAGCTCCACATCCAGCCCATGACACCATTGCCACAGCCGAACAATCTTAAGGGCACCTGCAACTCTGAGGCAAGGCTTCTGATGATTATAGAGTGATTTTACAAATTATTTTCCATTCCATAGACTTGTTGTTTTTGCGTGGAAGAGTGAGCTGTGCAAGGAGCTAGGCACCATGATCAACTAGAATTTCAATTCAAGTTTCTATCAAGCCCTTCCTACATGAATCAAGTGACTAGAGCTCTAGAGGGCATCATAGAGAGCATCTTGGCAAGTTATGAATCTAAATATCCTATCCAATCTATCTCTATCTGAAAATCCTTGTTAGAATCACTACTTATCATCACTTGAACTTTTTGGAAACTATGATGCACACAATGTCTTGAGGAGCTGAGTGCAACATGCTCAAAATACTTTGCTTTTATCATCCAAGCTTGCTATTCTCTAAAGGTTTAAAACTCAGCTCTCTGCTAGCAAGGTCAAGAACCTCCATTTCCAGAGCCTCGTCCCAGCCTAGTTTCATTCTTTTTCTCTTTTCTTATTTATAGGTGAGATCAGCAGTGAGAGTGAAGTTGGCAAGAGTGCCAAATTTCATGAAGTAGGATTTGAGTTTTGGCCTGGAATTGCCTTTTTGAGAGAGAGGAGATCTTTGGTAAGATTTGAATGGCAATATCAAGTGTGCCCACTATGATAGAATGTGAGAAAGAACAATTGATTTGTCCTTGTTCTTCTCCTTTCTAGGAAGATTAGGGATTGAAAGAAAACATCTAACTCTTGGGTTAAATCTTGTATTATGTCTAATGTTTGGTATTGACAAGATCAAGGGTTATAAGCATGTGAAATAAATGCCCCAGGTTAGCACACTATAGGTCTAGGTCCAATTTGCTCTTGCTAGGCTTGATTCGAGGGGTAGGGTGTTAAGAGAGTAGAGCTCTCAAGAGAGCTATACCTTTCAACTTCTATTTACAAGGGCGTGAACTTGCGGGGAAGTGTAGTGGATTGTAAGCAACCAAAAAGAATGATTAATGGGATTTAAATATAGAGGGAAAGGGTTTATAAATAAAAGTGCACCCTCTTTTCCAATTGGTTAAGGGTCTTGGGATATTTGGCATTAAGTGTCCTTGGGTTTGAGGCTAGGTGACTTTTTAGGAAGTCCAAATTTAGAAGCCTACACCAAAAGCAATGAAAATCGATCAGGTTAAACATGCTCTCTAGATTTAGTCTTTGAAAGTCACTTCTAATGTGCAGCCCGGACACATACTTGAGTATATTGGCTAGCGAGCATTAGTCATGCAAGTCTCATTTCATTCCATAATCCTAGCTTTGTACTTTTACGAAAAAATGAGTGATAGAGCTAGTTGAGATTGCATTACTAATCCTTGTCTTCCACAATACAAATACCTTATAAACACCAAAACTATAGGAAATGCTGGAATGATTATTTTGGTCATGATTGGTACTAGGTTACCAACAGATGATCCTATGCCTTGGACAAAAGGACTAGAAATGGCCTAGCCCACTTGGATTCCTCACTATAGTAATATAGAGTTCATAGATCTAGTTTTACTATACTAATTTTTGGTGATAAAACTAGACTATTTAAGCTCCTTGAACCATTTCCTGACCTGCAGCCTTTTCAAAAGACCTATTTCCAGAGTCAAAAGCCACCGATTGAGGTTACTTTCAGTCATTAGCATTAGCAATGATCCATCTATTGGTGATTTCATCAAGGCATCATAATTGTAGTGGTTTCCACATAGAAGCATAAGAAAATTGGCAACCTCCAAGGTCATCCATTACATTACTTTCTCCTTTGGTAGATTTTTCATATCATCCATTGTAAAATATGCTTTAGCAAGAATTACACAAATCTAAACAACTTATTACTTGTCATAATGGCTAATGAGTTTGCCATGTCATCTTGGCTTCTTTCACCTACTTTTTAATTTAGACAAAATGGTTCAACCAACAAACTTGCCACTTCTAAATTTTATTCCGTGCAATAGTCAACTATCTTATACATTGTTTGCACTACAAAAACTAGTGTCAGTAACCATAATAGTAGACCAAGGGCTCCAACCTAGTAACTTGATAAGCTCACAGACCAAAATGTCAATACCTTCCTATCCAACTCTTTCCTCAAACATCTTGATATTTTTAAGAAGCCTCTCATTGCAATTGCCTCCTTGGATAGTTCCATTTCACCCAAGAATCCGAATATATGCTTGCACAAAAGTGTAGTTTTGTTGGAAGGGCACATTTGTTCCGAGGCAGCCAGTTGGCATCAAATGAGGCTTGTTGGAGAAGTAAACAATGCCCACTAGGAAGTTTTCTATGTCATATAAAGATGGTAAATCACATGTAAGGAACCAACTTGCTGAGGTGTCGTAGGCTAAAGGAGCCCCGAAAGCATGACCAAAATGATAAAGAGTTCATCGGATAGGACCGAGTCTAGGATCGAGTCCAAGACCGACTCTAAGACTGAGTTCGAGATAGAGTCCAGAATCGAGTCCGAGACCGACTCGGAGACCGAGTTCAAGACTGAGTTCGAGACCGAGTTCGAGACAGAGTCTGAGATCCAAAATCGGGTCCGAGACCTTAAGTTCAATCTAACCTAGGGAGGGGGATTGGGAGAGATCTGGGAATCCGTGGATGGATGGTTAACACTCCGTTGCTCGTGCAGTGAGTAGCTGAAACCAAGTAGGACCAAGTAGGAGTTGGTACCATAGGCGGGAAGCTTGATGAGGGAACTTAGCAAAAGCCAAGGCAGTGTTAGACGGATAGACGAGGTAAACTGGCAAATTGGAAAGGAAAAATTTGTGGCTTACAATTTGGTATCGGAGCTTTTTCCTTAGTTCTAGCGAAGGATAGAGGTAGATTGCTGGGAAATGGCAAAAGCAGGGCGGAAGCGAACCAAGGCGGAGACGGAACCTCCTCTAGAGCTGGAGCCTCCGGTTGAACGAGAGGCTATGGATGAGGAATCCTTGCATGAGGAGGACTCTAGTGAGGAAACTTCTAAACAGGAGCCTGGTGGCGAGGTTCGGTCGTCCAAGGCTCGATTGGACGTGCTAGAAGGACAGTTGGCACAGATCAATGCCTTGTTGGAGACTCTCGTACGCAAGCTAAAGCGTGATGAGAAGTGGAAGGAAAAGAGAAAGACTATAGATGCTGGCAATGCAGAAGGTGTGGACCCTTCGGCAGGGATTGAGGCAGAACCAAACAAGGTTGAACAGACCGAGGTAGAATCAGTCCCTCAGGTAGTTCCCAAGTACAAACCAAAGCCCCCACCAGTCTTCAAGGGAGTGAATGACTATAAGGTGGTGGAGGATTGGTTTTACGATATAGAGGACTACTTCCCAGCGTTGCGATTACCGAGCTCGGAGAAAGTCCTATGTGCAAAACCATACTTAGCAGATAATGCTAAGTCTTGGTGGAGAATGATAGAGGCCAACGAAGGACCGGTGGCCACTTGGGACATGATGAAGGCGAGGATCCGCGCAACATACGTTCCTCCGAATGCCACTCTGCATCTAAGAGATGAGTTGAGTAGGCTGAAGCAGACTGGAACCATCTAGGAGTATGTGAATGGGTTCATGGCAAAGAGAATACTTGTCATGGACATGGGGGATATGGATGTGTTCCATGCCTTCATACCAGGTTTGCAAACCTAGGCTCTCGGTGAGGTGATGCGCTGGAACCCGACCAACTACAAAGAAGCGTTGGATGCGGCCATTAAGGTGCATTTCAACGATAACCTGCGAAAGGGGAACGCGACGGGGTCAGGATCCACATTTAGCAAAGGGGCCAAACCAAGGGGAACATATAACAAAGGGAAATTCAAGAAGATTTTCTTTAAGAATGAGTCCTCGGGGTTCCAGAAGGGCAAATCCGGTGGCTAGCGAGCAAGTACGTAGGGGAGTCAAGCAAAAAGAGACAAACCCACGGATAAGAAGGTTAAGTCGTTTAGCAGCGTGGGAAACAACATATGCTACAACTGCGGTGAAGCGGGACACTTTTCGAGGGAATGTCCCTACCCGAAGAAGGCCAAAGCCAATATAGCCATTAAGTCGGGTGAAGTCTAAACTGAGGTATGTGATCCAGTCCCTAGCTCAAAGTTACTCATTACATGAACAACTTTGGTAGAGAGTCGTTCGCGACATCTACTAGCCCTCCGAGGGAAGCTCGGGGGTAGCTTTGTTAAGATCCTTATTGACACAGGTGCTTCGGATAATTTTGTGGCTGTAGACATAGTTCGGCAAGCCGGACTAATGGTGCAGCGGCTGGGTGAACCAAGGACTATAAAGTTTGTTCAAGGTAGCCAAAACACCGATGAGATACTTCGACAAGCGAGAGTCGAAGTAGGGACTTGGAAAGTAGACATGGACTTCACCGTGTTGAACATGGTGGGATTTGACGTGATCTTCGGGATGGATTGGTTCAATCGGTTCGTGGTAGCCCTACATGGACAAGGCAGGAACCTTGTGGTACTGGCGAATGCCCAAGGAAGAAGATCTAGGGTGGAGGCCTAGGATCTAAAGGTAGGGCAATGCAAGGCCAAAGATTCTTGCTTAAACCTGATGTCCACGAAAGGACAACTCACTAAAGGGACCAAGGCTGCATTTTTGTGCTTACTCTCGGTGAGAAGCCACAAAAAGATTGGAACGGAAGAAGTACCTTTAGTGATCCAGCGGGTGTTGGACCAATTCCAGGATACCATGCCAGAGGAGCTACTGGCAGAATTGCCCCCCGCACGACCGATAGAACATAAGATTGAGCTAGTCGAGGGTGCTGAGGCGGTGGTTCGTCCCCCCTATCATTTGAACGAAAAAGAACTTGCGGAGCTCAAGCGCCAACTAGAGGAGTTGGTGGACAAAGGGCATGTTAGGTTGAGCAAGTCGCCGTATAGGGCGCCGGTGTTATTTGTGAAAAAGAACCACAAAGTGATCCAAATAGGGTACAAAGATATGGTTTATCAATGCTGAAAACGTTGCCGGCGCATTGCATAGCCCGAAGGGAATCACTAGAAACTTGAAGCTCCCATACCTTGTTCGACAGGTTGTCTTCTCGACATCTTCCTCTGCTACCCTGATCTGGTAGTATCCTGACCTTAGATCAATCATCGAGAAGTATTTTGCCTTTCCCAACCTATCGAATAGGTCCTCAATCCTTGGCAAAGGGTATTTGTTCTTCTTTGTATATTTGTTGAGCAACCGGTAGTCTATGCACATGTGCATAGATCCATCTTCTTCTATATTGACGACATTCTGATCTATAGCGAAACGCTAGAGGAGCATGCCAAACACTTGACGAAAGTGTTTGGGAAACTAAAGGAACACCAGCTGTATGCTAAAGAGAGCAAATGTGACTTTGCTCAACAAGAGGTAAAGTTTCTCGGGCATGTGGTGGGCAAGGACGGGCTCAAGGTGGACCCTGAGAAGGTCCAAGCAATCCAGGATTGAGAGCGACCATCAAATGTACATGAGTTAAGGGCATTCCTGGGGCTATGCAACTACTATCGAAAGTTTATCAAACACTATTTGAGAGTAGCCCTGCCCTTAACGAACCAAGCGGGAAAAGGGAAGATGGTATGGACAGCGGAATGCGAGGTAGCATTTGTCCACCTTAAGGGGAAGTTGAGGAACGCTCCTGTGCTGGCGTTACCAGACTTTGGTAAGGACTTTGAGGTAGAAACAAATGCTTCAGACTTTGCATTGGGCGCAGTTTTGAAGTAAAATAACCATCCAGTAGCGTTCTTCTCAAAGAAGTTGGACAAGGCTCAATGGAAGTGGCCTGCCCATGAGAAGGAATTGTTTATGGTGGTCAAGGCACTCAAGGAGTGGCGACACTACCTTGGGAGACACTTCAAGGTTTACACGGACAATGTGGCAACGAAACACTTCTTGTCACAGCCCGACATGAGGGGAAAACAAGGTTGGTGGGCCAATGCTTTGGCCAAGTTTGATTGCGAGATTCTGTACAAGCCTGGGAAGAGCAACATCGTGGCAGATGCGCTAAGTCGAAAAGCGAGCTTGAAGTTGGCGATATCTAGCGCGACAGCAACCTTTTGGGATGATGTGTAGACCGCATACGAGAACGATGGTCTAGCACAAGAAGTGTTAATGAGGAATCTAGAGGCACGGGAAGCTCACCAGAGAGGTGAGCTGCCAACGGAAGAGAAAACGGGCTATGCGGAACGCAACGGA
>NW_003314280.1:987662-991281 GCF_000143415.4 Selaginella moellendorffii | reverse complement strand
CACGGCGGAGTGCCCAAGAACAATGGGCTTACTCAAGAGGAAGTACCACTGGCCAGATATGGCTAAGGATGTCCAAGATTATGTAAAGACATGCTCAACATGTCAGCAGGTAAAAGCCGTGATTAATGCTAGTGGGGGCTTGTTACAAAGCATCCCAATTCCAGATCGTCAATGGAAATGTCTTACAATGGACTTTATCACGGGACTCCCCCCAAGCGAAGGGTTCTTTGCGATATTCGTGGTGGTGGATCGATTTTTGAAGATGGCACATTTCATACCCACCACAACGGAAGTGGATGCGGAAGGTGTGGCGAAGCTATTCTTTGAACAAGTGGTTCGAGTGCGGGGAAGGCCAGAAGAGATTATCTCAGATCAAAATAAAATCTTCACCAGTAGGTTTTGGAGGACACTCCTAGAACAGTATCGCACCAAGTTGAAATTCAGCACAGCCTATCACCCACAGACAGGTAATGGGTATTAAGTCAAGATTGATGGCACTAACACTTCTTGACAGACGGACAAACGAAAAGGGTGAATAGGCAGCTGAAGGCTTATTTGCGATGCTATGTCTCGGGAGACCAGACTGATTGGGTAAGTCATTTGGGACTTGCGGAAATGTGTTATAACAACTCACCACATTCTAGCATCGGGGTGAGTCCATGGGAAGTCATCAATGGGCGAGCTATTGAAGGTCCTGTGGAACTCGGCGTGGCCGAGTATCATGGAGAGTTACCCGTAGTGGAGGCATTCGCGGCAGAAAGACTCAACATTTGGAATCTAGTGAGGGATTCCTTGGAATGGGCTTAACAAAGGCAAACTAAGTATGCGAACCAGAAGTGCCGGGATGTAGAGTTCCAAGCTGGGGAGAAGGTGTGGCTGAACACCAAGAACCTCAGGCTACCAAGTGGGATTAGCCGGAAGTTGACCCAAAGGTAAAAATGCATATATTCTTGCAAACGAATTGATCTTGAGTTTCTTAAGCAGGTTCGCGGGGCCTTACGAGATCGAAGCTCGAATCGGTAAAGTGGCTTACCGTCTTCGACTTCCTCGAGAGATGGGGAAGATGCATCCCGTATTCTATGTGAACTTACTCAAGCCATATTTTGAGGATCCACTTTGCAAGGACCAAGTAAGACCTTTACCTGAGGTTATCCAAGGGGAGGAGGAATATGAAGTCGAGGCCATCCTCAATGCGCGCAAGAGTAAGCGACAAGGATGCGAGGTAAGAGAGTTCCATGTGAAGTGGAAAGGATTTCCACACTACGAAGCAACATGGGAACTGGAGGAGAACCTAGCGAACGCGCGAGATCTAGTGGAGGAATTTCTGCAAGGCAGAACTCTATGTACTTATGCAAAGTTCAATTAAAAGTATCAATTTGAGAAGTTGAGCAATGGCATATGTTAGAACCTGAAGGTGCGCTGAAGGTAAGCTAATTAGCATGGGCTAGCTAGGTCGACCAGGCGTAGGGAACTATGCCCAACTCCCTGTGGGGATGTCGAATCCGTAGACGTATTCTACGGAGGTTGGGTTCGAGTCCCAACCCCCTAGTAAAGCAAGGTTGGGTTCAAGTCCCGACCCCATACTAGGGCATGGTGAGGTGAGGAGTATAGGGACACCTATATTCCGTTGTTATGGGCTCTTGGCCGGGGAGGCTAACTTAGGCACACCGCTAAGTGGGGGGATGCCCCCGGAGACATGGTCAACAAGTCATAGGAAGAAAAAGAAGAGACGTTCAATGTGGGCATTGAACTTCTTCTATAGGTAGTGGAGTTGTAAGGAACCAACTCGCCGAGGTGTCGTAAGTTAAAGGAGCCCCGAAAGCATGACCAAAATGATAAAAAGTTCATTGGATGGGACCGAGTCTAAGATCAAGTCCAAGACCAACTCTAAGACTGAGTTCGAGATAGAGTCCGGAATCAAGTCCGAGACCGACTCGAAGACCGAGTTCAAGACCGAGTTCGAGACCGAGTTCGAGACGGAGTCCGAGATCCGAAATCGGGTCCGAGACCGAGTCCGAGATTGAGTTCGAGGTCGGGTCCAAGATCGGGTCCGAGATCGAGTCTGAGACCGAATCCGAAGTCGGATCCGAGATCGAGTCCGAGATCGAGCCAGAGATTAAGTCCGAGTACTAATACGGGTCAAGGGGTGAAAGCCCAAAGCGTGCGTCTCCCAGAGGGGGGGGGGGGGGGGGGGCCTGTAGGGGGTTCCAAAAGTATAGTAGGGATAGTGAGGTCTAAGAACCAGTTTGAAGGAACTCTTCAGTGGGGCTTCAAACTGACTTGAGTGTTGGGACTAGGACTGAGGGGCCTTGGGTGGGAGTGAGCATGGACTTGGTTGGTGCCGGAGGGGCCATCCAAGGAAGTGCTCAAGAGCAGCTCCCACTCCCGAAAGGAAAACCGACTGCAGTGCTCCCGGCTCATGTGGAGTGGTGCCCCACTTGAGTACTATGTGGCTCATTGGTCCTCGCCCTTCCTAGGGGCTTAGTGTAAGGAACCGACTCCCCGAGCTGTCGTAGGCTAAAGGATCCCCAAAAGCTTGACCGAAATGACAAAGAGTTCATCGGATGGGACCAAGTCGAGGATCGAGTCCAAGACCGACTCTAGGACCGAGTTCGAGATAGGGTCCAGAATTGAGTCCGAGACCGACTCGGGGACCGAGTTCGAGTCCGAGTTCGAGACCGAGTTCGAGACGGAGTCCGAGATCCGAAATCGGGTCCGAGACCGAGTCCGAGGTCGAGTCCGAGGTCGGGTCCGAGATCGGGTCCGAGATCGAGTCCGAGATCGAGTCCGAGACCGAATCCGAAGTCGGATCCGAAATCGGGTCCGAGATCGAGCCAGAGACTAAGTCCAAATACTAATACGGGTCAAGGGGTGAAAGCCCAAAGCGTGCGTCTCCCAGGGGGGGGGGGGGGGGGGCTACAGGGGGTTCCAAAAGTATAGTAGGGATAGTGAGGTCCAGGAACCAGTTTTGAAGGGACTCTCCAGTTGGGCTTCCAAACCGACTTGAGGTTGGGACTGGGACCGAGGGGCCTTGGGTGGGAGTGAGCATGGACTTGGCTGGTGCCGGAGGGGCCATCCAAGGAAGTGCTCACGAGCAGCTCCCACTCCGGAAAGGAAAACCGACTGCAGTGCTCCTGGCTCAGGTGGAGTGGTGCCCCACTTGAGTACCTTGTGGCTCATTGGTCCTCGCCCTTCCGGGGGCTTGGGCCTTCCCTTCGGGATGGAAGAGGGGGGGTAGAGGTACCCATACCGGGCCGTTAGGCCACGGTGTTTCGCCCCGACGTCCCGAAGCAAGTGCTGCACCCAAGGCTTGGGATTTAGAGGGTCCCATGATCAAGTCTTGTGGTACCAAGGGGTGTTAGGAATCTGGAGGCTTGGTGTGCTTGGCTGCTTGTGCCTGCGGGGAGTGTAGCCGAACCTTAAGTCCAATCTAACCCGGGGAGGGGGATTGGGAGAGATTTGGGAATCCGTAGATGGATGGCTAACACTCCGTTGCTCGTGCAGTGAGTAGTTGAAACCAAGTAAGACCAAGTAGGAGCTGGTACCATAGGTGGGAACCTTGGCGAGGGAACTTAGCAAAACCCAAGGCATGGTTGGACGGATAGACAAGGTAAGCTGG
>NW_003314280.1:985349-986234 GCF_000143415.4 Selaginella moellendorffii | reverse complement strand
GATAATTTTGTGGCTGCAGACATAGTCCGGCAAGCCGGACTAATGGTGCAGCGGCTGGGTGAACCAAGGACTATAAAGTTTGTTCAAGGTAGCCAAAACACCGATGAGATACTTCGACAAGCGAGAGTCGAAGTAGGGACTTGGAAAGTAGACATGGACTTCACCGTGTTGAACATGGTGGGATTTGACGTGATCTTCGGGATGGATTGGTTCAATCGGTTCGTGGTAGCCCTACATGGACAAGGCAGGAACCTTGTGGTACTGGCGAATGCCCAAGGAAGAAGATCTAGGGTGGAGGCCTAGGATCTAAAGGTAGGGCAATGCAAGGCCAAAGATTCTTGCTTAAACCTGATGTCCACGAAAGGACAACTCACTAAAGGGACCAAGGCTGCATTTTTGTGCTTACTCTCGGTGAGAAGCCACAAAAAGATTGGAACGGAAGAAGTACCTTTAGTGATCCAGCGGGTGTTGGACCAATTCCAGGATACCATGCCAGAGGAGCTACTGGCAGAATTGCCCCCCGCACGACCGATAGAACATAAGATTGAGCTAGTCGAGGGTGCTGAGGCGGTGGTTCGTCCCCCCTATCATTTGAACGAAAAAGAACTTGCGGAGCTCAAGCGCCAACTAGAGGAGTTGGTGGACAAAGGGCATGTTAGGTTGAGCAAGTCGCCGTATAGGGCGCCGGTGTTATTTGTGAAAAAGAACCACAAAGTGATCCAAATAGGGTACAAAGATATGGTTTATCAATGCTGAAAACGTTGCCGGCGCATTGCATAGCCCGAAGGGAATCACTAGAAACTTGAAGCTCCCATACCTTGTTCGACAGGTTGTCTTCTCGACATCTTCCTCTGCTACCCTGATCTGGTAGTATCCTGACCTTAG
>NW_003314280.1:915525-985249 GCF_000143415.4 Selaginella moellendorffii | reverse complement strand
GTTAGTTTTCTTGTAAGAAATAACATTATAATAGTTTTGACTAGATTCTCAATAGTGATTCATTATGCTAAATTTAAATTAATACTTTATTTCTTTAAGGATTTGCCAATTGAGGTTTTGGAAAAGTGTTATAGCATAATCTGGACTTTTGCTTAAAATCCATCTTATCATTATATAGCATCCCTTAACAAATCATCCTTATTCTTGCCACCTCCAAAAAACTTGAGGCTGCAAAGCATTCCAACTCAATCAAATCCTTCTCCTGGAGGAAGAAAAAAACACCACAAACTTTTGATGATAAAATCTACATGTACCAGTTCCTGGACAACTTGCTCGACCCCGGTGTCAAAACTCTAGAGGATTGGCCACTTCTATAATATAGATATCACTAGCTAAGCTAAAAGAAGTGTAAAGTAGAGAAAGATCGTTTTAAGCAAAAATTTAGAGGAACAAAAAACTCAATCGAGTTTTACACGTCGGTGGAGTTCTTGGAAGCGACCGAGAGACGAGACGCCCGCCTCTTGGCCAAGCTCTCGCTCCTGTGCTCTCGCTGCTCCTTGAGGCGAAGAGATAGCAGCTTTTGGTACTCGGCGGCCTCGGTTTTGGCCTTCTGGACGCGCCTCTTCTTCTCGGCAATGCGATCGCGCTTTCTCTGCAGCGTCCGCGGAGTAACCAGCCTCTGGATCTTGGGGGCCTTGCTGCGCTTCTTGCCTGGTTTTTAGGAGTTCACGACACGACACGACACTAGTGAGTTTGGATGCACGGTTTAAGGTCCGAGGAGGAACTTACCGGAGGGGGCCGTGAAATTCCGGCGGTACGTGTTCACGTACTTGCGGACATCGTCCTCCTTGTCGAGGTTGAAGAGCTTGCGGATCTTGCTAGCTCTCTTAGGGCCCCTCATCCGTGGCTTCTCGGTGTCAGTGAGATCGGGTAAGTGCTTCTCACCTGCAAACGTGAAAGAAGAAACAATACATCACGAATCAAATCAAATGAACAAAGAGGAAAAAATAAAAAGACCAGAAAAGATGGGAGTACCTTGCTTGACAATCACGAGATTGAGAACAGACAGATCATGGCTGACAATGCAACCACGAACTGACTTCCTCCTCCGCTCACCATCGCGTCGCCCATACCCACGAAAGCAAGTGTCGCCTGGTCACGAATCTCAAATCAGAACGAAAGAGGGAGAAAAGAAAAAAGAAGCATCGTTTTACCTCGGTTTAACAGGAGGCGCACACGCTTCGTCTTGAGAACGCCCTGCTTCATAGGGAAGCCATCCTTGTCACATCCTCCCATGATCTTGAAGACATAGCCTTTGAATTCCTGCACTGCAAATCTTAGAACAAACAGCAAAGCTCAAATGCCGACGAATTCACCTCTCCGAGCCCATCTCCGGGCACCTCTTGCGAGATGCGCTTCTCATAGAAGATTTTCCTGCACGAAAAGAGAACAAAATCACCATTCCATCCAGAGATCCAAGCGACAAGCTTACAGCTTCTGATCGTCGTCAATGTCGACCTTCTTCTGACATCCCGTGGTGGGATTGGCGATGTTGAGCTTCATCGCGCTGCGCCTCTCCTTCCTCCTCTAGGTCACAGCCGCGACGAGCAAAAACCCTAAATCGGAAAATAAACCCTTGCCCTAAAAATCCACGGCAAGGATCGTTCTTTGTAGTAACATCTACACCGTTCAAATGGACGGCACGCATGCCTCTCTAAGTTTTAGGGCTTAACAGAGTTTTTAAAATGTGGCCAAGCCTCGAAGAATATGCCGGGTATTATAAAGTCGAAAAAGGCATATTCGTATCATTTTAAAGTAGCTAAACTATGGTTCTCCCATGGTTAAATGAGAACCACCGCACAGAGGAGAGAGAGAGTTTTATGCAATGCTTGTTTTTGCTCATCCTTTAGTCCAAAGTTTAGCACGCTATTTGATATGAATAGAGTAACTAAGTTTTCTTTCCAATCAAAATCTCCTGACACCTCGTCTTCTCGATCGTCTTCCGGTGCTATACCACTTGATAGCTATCCGCTAGGAGTTGCGTGCTTCCGGCGAATCTCACGCTGTTGCCTCCATCCACCTGAAGAACGCTCACAACCTGGCGGCAAAGTTCACCATTGGAATCGCTGTTAAATCGAGTGACAAGGCTTTGTACCTTGAGATCACAGAATGTTTTTGTGGCAGTGAACTTGACGTCAATCGGGAAGAACACCGACGCGTCGGCTGCCGGGACCACGAATTCCATCGCTCCACTGAAAGAAATCAATGCAAGTGAGTGTTGCTGCCAAACTGTAAAGCGAGCTCTAGCTTACTTCCTATTGCTGTTGTCAATCAAGACTACGGACCACTCCAGAACTGATCGTCTTGAGTCGTACCTACGATCATGTCAAAAGAGTTAAAACGGGAAGAAACACATCAGAGAATTACCTCCATTCTCCGTCCACTTGATTGACTGTCGGAGGATCACGGAGAGCGGGTAGAGGTATCGTAATCTTCACATTTTGAAGCTCGAACCTCTGCGACGCCTCATACTCGATGCTCACGTACGTTTCGCCCCCGGAGATTGAAGGCCAGCAGTTAACTGGAAACATACAGCATTAGTTAGTGGCATAAACAAGCTGGCGAAACCAACGTACTGTTCAAAGGAATTAAAGACTCGTCTTTGCTTGTCATGCGCCACTTTAGAATCCCTGTTGGAGTTCCAGTTGGAAATGGCCGACGGGAATCTTTTAGGCCCAAAATGCTCTCTCTTGCAAACAAATCTTTGTCAATGTTGGGATGAGGTTTGAATTGAACTCCATCGTTGGCTCCGTTTTCAACCTGTACGAAAAAGCGGTTGAATAAGATTAAGAAAAAGGCCAGAAATGGTACCTGGACACGAATGAAGGCGTCGTCTCTGTTCTGGACCACAAGAGACAATGTGCCTTGTATGTCGAACGACTCCAAGCCACCATCTCGTTTACACTGGACGGTGATCTTCTCCTCGACTAGAACGGCGATGGGATCCGTGGGTACACTTGCTGTCAAGCCTACCACGGCAGCAGCTTGAACATCTTCGACGATGTCCTCTCCTTCGGCCTTCAGACACTCTATGATTCGGCTGGTTTTCTGTCCCTTGCCCAGCTGCATTCCCTTTTTGCTAGAACCAGCTGCCGCTGTTGTAGGACGGCCTGCAATTCCAGACATTACAAATTAGACATGCTTGCACGTACGAGAAGCATACCTTTAGACTTGCTTTCATCCGCCACAAAAGTTCCATTGCTTCTTCCAGTCGAGGGAAGATCATACCCATTGTCGAAGCTGATAGGCACAGATATGATTCCGCTTCTGTCTGGTCTTGTTTTATCCAGCTTGAAAAAAGAAATAATCGTCAGCAACGGAATGCAAGAGAATTCCAAGATTTACCTTGCTTTTGTCAATCTCGTTCGCTTTCTTCTTCATCAAATCTTTAGTCTCGTTGATCTTAGTCTGCATCATCATCCTATGCATCCTTTCCTCCTGACTATCCATTTCCATATATTCCTTTACTTGAGAAGCCGAGACGGCTTCCTTGTGACCCTGGCATATCACCTCGTCGAACGCAAAGATAAGCTTAAAACCATTCTTGCAAACGGACTCCTCTTCGAGAGACGTGCAGTACTCAGGAATCTGGGAGAAGATCAAGGTGTAAACTTTAGCACTTAAGGGAAAGAAAAAGAGAGTACCAGTTTAGAGAGAAGCCGGAGTGTTTCTAGGTCCTCTAGAATGTTGCTTTGCTTGTTGGTGACGAGGATCAAATACAAGGATTCCATGGGCTGATAGACATACCGGACGTTTTCAGTCTCCACATATGTGTGCTGCTTGCCAGAGCCAACGAGCTTGGGAAACGCAGCGAGGAGGCCCTCGATTCGTATTCTAGTCATGTCTACAAACTGCCGGGAAACGAGCGCTATTACATCACAAAGGAGACAGCATCAGCGCAAGGATCGAGTGGATCGCAGCCTCAATTTCTCACCTTTCCCGCTCTTGTTGATAATGGAGGACGCTAGAACTACCTGCATCAATCAGCGCACGAAATTCGTGAGAAAATAACTCCCTGATCCAGACAGATCCAAACCATTTTGCTTTTCGTCGAGATCTAGAGCCGGTGAGTCAGATCTACGCTAGGCGCCTTCGCATTCCGCTGCTCGCAGCGTCGGGCGCCACAGATCCGCCACCGGCAGCAGCTCGAGCTCCGACTGCCAGAAAACCCCAAACCCTAGCAGAGGGAAATGGCCCTGCAAAGGCAAACGAAGAACCCTAAAATTTCCAGCTTGCCCGGGTAACTACATTCATCCATCAATCGACGATGCCTCCCCGGTCGCCGCGCCATGGCCATCCCGCGATGCCTCGTCACTCGCCAAAGCAATCTACTCGATCAGGCCATCTGGATCGCGGTCAGGAGCACGATCACGGCGGCATTGCTCCACGATTCTTCCCCCATTCCTCTCTGGATCGCGGCATTGAGAGCTTGCAAGGCGCTGCGAGACCTAGACTGCGGTAAGAGGATCCATTATCTTCTCTCCTCCAAATCTCTTCTCCCTCCTGGCACAGGCATTGTCGCCGCCAGCAGCGTGATCGACATGTACGCTAGATGCGGCACCATGGCCGACGCTCGATCGCTCTTCGATAAGCTCCCTTGCCACGATCTGGCGCTCCTCAACGCCGTGATCCTGGGCTACGCTGACAACGGAGACGGCCACAAAGCTCTCGAGCTCTTCTTCCACGACGAGTCCATACAACCCGACTCGCGAACTTACGTCGCAGCCATCACTGCGTGTTCCACCATGGCCGACACCGAGCATGGACAGGGAACCGAGGATCCCAAGACGGTGGTGGTGAAACCGCGATCGCTGGAGCTTGGCATGCGAATCCACGCTCGCGCTGCTAGCAGTATGATCGACTCCAGCACCACCTTTCTCGGGAATAGCTTGGTGGCGATGTACGCCAAGTGTGGCAGCATGGTCGACGCTCGGATGGTCTTCGACAGGATGCCGCTGCACGACGTCGTGTCGTGGAACTCGCTGCTCTTCGGCTACACCGAGACCGGCAGTGGCGAGCTCGCGCTGGAGCTCTTTTCCAGGATGATCGGAGTAGCACCCGAGGCCAGAACTTTCGTTGCTGCGTTGACGGCGTGTTCCAGTTTGGCAGCGGCAGCGGCCAGAGGCGAGGACGCCGCTTCTTCTGCTTTGATCCAGAGCCTGGAGGAGAAAGGATCGGTTCTTCACTCCCAGGCGGCGGAGAGCGGCGTCGCCGCCAACATCTTCGTTGCCAACTCGCTCGTCGAGATGTACTCCAAGTGCCGCAACATGATCCAGGCCCGCAAGGTGTTTGACAGCATCCAGCACCAGCAGCGGAACGTGGTCTCCTGGACCTCGCTGATGCTCGGCTACGCTGAGAACGGGGAGTCCGAAGTAGCGCTGAGACTCTTCTCAAGGATGGCACCGACGCAGCCGGATGCTCGAGCCTTCGCTGCCGCGTTGATGGTCTGCGGGAACTTGGCAGCTCTAGAAACCGGTCGAAAGCTCCACGCCGAGATTGTGTCCAGGAGGGAGCTCCATAAGGATATGTTCCTTGCGAACTGCCTGGTGGACTTCTACGGGAAGTGCGGCAGCATGTCCGAAGCCGAGCTTGTCTTTCACTCGATGCCCGGGAGAGCGAGAACGGTGATAACTTGGAGCTCGCTCATAGCAGGATATAGTCACCTCGGAGACGCGACCAAGGTGTTTGATCTGTTCCACAGCATGCGAGAAGCCGACGTTCAACCCAACGGTGTAACTCTGCTGTCCGTTCTCACTGCCTGCAGCCACGCCGGGCTTGTTGAATCCGGGCTGGACTTCTTCGAGGTCATGACGTTGAAGCTGGGAATCCGCCGCGAGATGAAGCACTACCACTGCATGATCGACATGCTTGGCCGAGCCAATCACCTTGACAGTGCCGTGAAGTTGGTCCACGAGATGCCGTTTGAAGCGGACCAAGTGACTTGGAAGACGATACTTGCCGCGGCCAAGAAGTTTACCAACGTTGGAGTCGGGCGACTGGCCTTTGAATCGCTGCTGAGGATCGACGAGCAGGACGCTGCTGTTTATATGTCGATGGCGGACATTTACGGCAGAGCTGGGATGTGGGAGGAGCAGTCGCAGGTGCTCATCATGAAGAACAACTTCCGGGCGTGGAAGAAACCCGGCTTGAGCTGGTGGACCGACGAGGCCGGGAACGTTCACAGTTTCAAAGCTGGAGACTGGAGCCGTCACAAAGGCGTCGTGGAGAAGCTCGAGGAAGTGCTAGTGAAGATGAAGGCCGGAGGATATGTTCCCGACCAGAACTGTCTCGTCCACCATGTCTCTGACGTTGAAAAGGAAAATCTTCTCTGTGGCCACAGCGAAAAGCTGGCCATTGCATTTGCACTCGTTAATACAGCTCCCGGTACGGTGATACGGATTGCCAAGAACTTGAGAGTGTGCGATGACTGTCACAGAGCCACTGCTGTTTTGTCGAAGGTGGAAAACAGGCGCATTGTGTGTAGAGATGCGAGCCGGTTCCACGTCTTTAGCGATGGCTGCTGCTCGTGTGGCGACTTCTGGTGAAAAAGAAAAGCTTTCCAGGACCTTGATGAGCTTCAGCTATGTACAGCTAAATGCAAATTCACTGTTGCGACGCCAGCATGAAAGCCGAACTGGTACTACCGCGACTGCTGCTTCCGCCTGTGAGAGAAACTCTTTCTTCGTCGCCCCGGCGTCCCCTGGACGTTGCCGCGGCCTCCTGATCTTCGGCAGAGGAAAGTGGTCCAGACTTTATCAGATTCCAAGGCTGCATCGAAACAAACTTCAGTGGAGAGGAACGTAAATGGAGGAAGAAGAACCTGTCTCATCCAGATCGGTGTGGTAGCGACTGTGGTAATAAATATCGCTATGGTCCATGCCCACCACCATTCTATAGTCACCGTCACTCCAATTGTCACAACCAGTAACCATATCTGCATTAAACATGACACTCCTGTTTAAGTTGACGGAAGAACTTACTTGCATAGGACCACCATAAACAACGTAGTCCGCAAACTTGTAGCCACCCGGGGAGTAAACCATGAGATTTGTTGCACAGCCAGTGGGGGTCATCAGCCCTGCCGATGATGCCATCATGAGCGTGTAGGCAAACGGTCTGAAATCGAGATTTCCTTTCTGAGCCGCTGTGAGAGCAACTGGGAACATAATCGTCACAGCAGCGTTATTCGTGATAGCCAGCGAGAAAACTGTTGTTGCAATGTATGTGCAACTGATTAGACCAAACTGCAAGGCACGAACGAAGATTAGTTAGTAACAACGGCCTATTCTCTGAAGGGTGATAGTTCTTACTTTTGTGGTACCTGCAAGACCCATGAGGGCTTTTGCCACCATATCTGCTGCACCACTCTGGACCATGGCCTCTGAGATGCCAAAGGACGAAGCGATCAGAATCAGAACCGGTAATTCTATAGATTCCTGTAAAGCTTGAGAAGAATAACGACGTCAGATGCTGATGCTGTCAGAAATGCAAATATTATACCATTGCATCTCTAGGAGTCAGACACTTCGTCGCCAACAAAAAGAATGCCGTGAACAAAGCAGCCGTGATAAGATCAACACCAATGCCACTTGCAACCACAAAAGCGAGAACAATCAACGCTGCAATTCCAGCTTTATGTCGCTGCACCGGCACAAATCCTGGCAGCTGCACAAAATCAGAACTTTATGAAGGGCACTACATTTCACAAGCAAAGTAGGCATGCTACCTTTGCAACAAGCGCAAACGTAGAATTATTTCGATTCTTCGCAACGAACTCTGTCCCATCAGCCACCATAAGAAGTGAATCTCCAGCTTCCAAGATTATGTCCCCAATCGCACTATAAAGAAAGAACACAGTTGCAACAAACGACGTACGAAGAAGATAGCTTACCTGCTAAGTCGCACTCCATATCTATGGATAGCAACTATAGCAGCTTTATAACGTGCTCGGAGTTGCAAGTCAGCAACGCGCTTGTGAACCATCGGAGATCCACTTGCAACAACAGCCTCAACTAGGCACTGATTGATCTTCAACCGATTCAAATCGATTTGCTCTTCACCCTGCGCACAACAAATGAGCGAGTCTAAAAGAAAATTGTTAATCTTGAGCGTACCTCACTCTCTGAAAGAGCCAATCCATCTAACTGTGTCAAACCAAGTACTGCATCTATAACACCACCAAAGTGTAGCTTGTCTTTGGGCATTATAACAAAGTCTGGCCCAGGATTTGGAGTGACTACACCTTCTCTCTGTATTTGAACGAGGTTGAGCCCTGGTTGACGATTGATACCAGCCCTCTCAATCGTTTTCCTTGTCAATGAAGACGTTGCCTTCACCTCTAATACAACGCTATATTCCCTGCAGTACAAAAAATTCAGTGAGTTCGTCAAGTGCCGCGAAATTATATGATGTGCATCTTAATGTTGGATTCCTGGTGACAAATCTTCACCTCACGTTTATAGTCGTTGGTTGAATTGCAAGACGATCTGGAAGAAGCTTGCCGGACACAGCAACCATATACAAAATCCCAGCAATTGTCACAGGCAAACCAACAATAGCTATCTCAAACAGATTCATTTGAAGCTCGGGGAGTTTCTTCGCGGCCAGGGAGACAACTACCAGGTTTGTACTGGCTCCAATCAATGTCAGCGTGCCACCCAAGAGCGCAGCGAAGCTCAGAGGCATGAGCAGCTTTGACGGAGCCATATGCACCTACATGAATGAAGTCAAGCAAACAAAGCATTTTCACGACCGGACCGAATCCATGGAACACTGGCATGAGAAAGGTAACGAGAGCCGCGTACCTTCTTCGCGAACTCCACAATCGGCGGAATCATCATCGCCACCAGTGGTATATTGGCCAGGAACGCACTAAAAATCGCCACAGGAACCGTGAACTTCAGCATCACTCCGACGATGTTCCCTTGTTTCGCTGGATTGTCTTCCTTCTTATCATCGTCGGCTCTGAAGAGCAGCCTAGAGACGTACTCCAGACCTCCAGACTGCTCGATACCTGAATCACCAAAGAAGAAAAAAATGTGGGCGATCAATCAATCACAAACTTAGAGCTACCTTTGGCAACGATGAAGAGAACGCCAATCGAGAGCACCGCGTGATCGCCAAACCCGTGAAGAGCTTGATCCAAGGTGAGGATGTTGAGCGGCAAAAAGAGAATGAGGGTGCCAGTCATGACGAGGTATGGAGGGGCGATTTCTAGCACTAGAGCTGCCAACATGAGGCCGATGAGCGTTAGCGTGACCCAACCTTCCCAGATGTGATGCCCCTCCCATGACGGTCCGACCGCCATCGCCACGAATTTCTGCTACCTCTGCCCGCGATCTTTCATCCCGGAATGCAAGATTTCCATCTCCTGCGGTCTAGAATCCCCCTTTGGATGAAAAAACCCGATCAGCTTCCAGAATCCATCACGAGCTCCGACCCTAGGCGCGAATGGAAGACAAAATGCCGCGATCGCGGGCACGAAGATTGAAATTCCTGGGCGCCAAAGAGCCCTAACCCTAATTCCCTGTAGCTAATTCTATCTATGGCGTCTTCTTCGCTCCGCTTCTCAATCTCTCCGCCCCGACTCGGCGATCGCAACCACATCGAATGGAGTCGATCCGGATTAGATCACTGCTCAATGCGGCCGAGGAGCCACGGCGCCGCCGATCGCCGCCAATTCCTGTGCTGCGCAGGTGTGCAAGTAAATAGTCCTCTCTTTTTAGCGACTGAAGTTTTTCCTTTCTCATGGTGTTGATCTTTTTTCCAGGACGATTTAGCAAAGAAGGACATGGATATTTGGCAATTGTTGAGAATAGAAGCAATGGAGCAATCCCAGGCGGAGCCATACCTCGCGAGCTTTCTCTACGCCACGGTTCTTTCGCATCCCTCGCTGGAGAGATCCTTGGCATTCCACCTCGCCAACAAGCTAGCAAACATGACGCTCCTTTCCACCCAGCTCTTCTCCTTGTTCTCGGAGACTTTCTCGGCTGATACAAGCATACAAGTAAGTTCTAAACTTCCAAGATCATCTCATCTCATGGGTGGAGAACTTTGGCACCTAGGAAGCAATGCGAGAGGACATGAAGGCTTTCAGAGAGAGGGATCCAGCGTGCACAAGCTACGTCCATGGCATGCTCAACTACAAGGGGTTCCTGGCCTGCCAAGCGCACCGCGTCTCTCACAGGCTCTGGCGTCAAGATCGCACGGGACTGGCACTGGCACTCCAGAACAGGATCTCCGAAGTTTTCCAAGTTGACATCCATCCCGGTACGTCCTCCAACCTCCTCGTCTCTTCTTGCAATGATCTTCCAAAGTTCCAGGAGCTCAAGTTGGCAAAGGCATGTTTCTCGACCACGCCACGGGCGTAGTGGTGGGAGAGACCGCTACCATCGGCGACAACGTCTCCATTCTCCACCACGTCACGCTTGGCGGGACTGGCAACCGCTGCATGGACCGGCATCCAAAAGTTGGAAACGGAGTCCTCATCGGAGCTGGAGCAACGTTACTCGGCCCAATCAAAGTCGGGGACGGTGCCAAGATCGGCGCTTGCACGCTCGTCCTCATCGACGTTCCCTGCTACTGCACCGCGGTCGGAGTCCCCGCCAGGATCATTCGCAACACCGCAGCGGCAGTCACTCCACCACCGCCGTGCGACTTCCCGGGACAAAGCATGGATCACACCTCCGAGATCCTGGACTACGTGATCTGAAACTTCCCAGTAAAAAAAGCTTTTGTTTTGTACAGTTAGAAACAAGAAAGGAATATAACACCTCCAAATTGTAACGTGTCAGAGGCAAGAAAACTCGGGTGACTACCACCACAGCTAGTCTATATGTCAACACAAAAGATGCCGCTAGAGGAGAGAGGCTTTACCACGAAGTATGGAGAGAGAGATCTCGTCTTATTCCTGAAATCCTCCGCGGGGTCTGCCGCCTCCCCGACGGCCGCCACGAAATGCCCTTCCTCGACCACGGCCTGTGATAGACATAGTTGTCAACTTAGCCAGTCGTTTCTCTCAAACGAAAAGCATACCTCGGCCCCTTGCTCCGGCGTCCTCGTTCGCCACTTCCTGGTACTCGTCTCCACCACGGCCCCGGCCTTGTTGGTATCCGCCTCGACCGCGGCCCCGGTTGTCCTCGTAAACGTTGTCTCCGTAGCCTCCTCTTCCCCTCCCGGTGTTCTGATAAAACTCCGTGGCATAGCCTCTACCACGGCCTTGGAACCCGCGGCCCCTTCCACGGCCTCGGCCACCTCGGCCTCGCCCCCAACCAGCATCGTAGCCACCACCGTAGTCAGCGACCGCAACTTCGTTCCCTGGAGATTACATGCATTACAGCAAACGTAATGGCGTTCGAGACTACATGTACCTCCAGCACGAGCTCTGCCTCGTCCGCGCCCCCGGCCTCGGCCTCTGCCTCCTCGAGGTGATACTTCTGTGAAGTGCACGGCCGTCAGGCGAAGAAAAAACAAACAGAGATAACTAAACCTCCGTCGTATTCCGGCTCCACCAACGGCTTCACTTGATCAGCAGGAAGAGGAGCCTGATATCTGTGACAGTTCTCTCAAGTCAAGAAACGATTATGAAACATTGAGAAAAGCCCACCCTGATGAGGTGCTGTCTAGCTCCGTCTTTGACAGTGTGATACTGATCATAGAAACATGCCGAGTCGTTTCCAGACTAGAAGATGAGAAAGCAAAGTAAGTCACATGAGGTAGCTGGAAACAAAGACAACAACTTACGGCACAAGTCCTTCCTCGAGCGGCTCCCAAGTATCCGTGAAGTCCGCGGAGCCGATTGTGGTGATTTGATGAAGCCCCGCGACCCTCCTCTGGACGAGAAAAAGACTGTTAGTGACCTCGAGCTCGCATAAACCTCGTTCTCTACTTTGATAATCTCGGCAATGGTGACAGTCTTGTTGATTGCACGGCCCATCGCCTTCAAGACAACGTCAGAGCTTTTGTCCTGTGAAAAGAGAAGTGAATTCCGGAAAGAGAGAGGAAGAAAATTTTCTACCTGGAGCAAGCTGATAGCGTAGGTGATATAGTTTCTCGTCTTGCCCTGCGTCGTGATGCGAATTTCATTCTCGCTGATCGATGTCTCATCTCGTGGCTTCTCCACTCGCTGATAGCGATCCATGAGGAGAGCGCTGGGGAAATATCACGCGCGGCTCAATCTTTGTTAACCTACAACCAGGAAATGTACCTCGGCTACGGCTGCGCCGCGATGGAAATCCGGAGAGCGTCGCGTCGCGTCGCGTGAAGATTTGTGCGCGCCGGCGACGAGCGGGGCGGATAGGATGCTTGGCGCTCAAGCAAAGAAATTAGGGCTCTTAGTGGTTTAGGGTTTAGACTGGACCACTTCAGCTTTTAGCGTGGCCACTACCGTCGATACTTGCCACGTGGGCAAAGATCCACCGACAAAAGTTTCTGGTTAAGAGCCCTAAGAGACTAGGGTTTTGTTTGTGTTGTGCTCGGTGAGGGCGGCGTGCTAGGCGCTTCGGATCTCTGCGCCTTCGTATCGAATCGCTCGGAGACGATGGTAAGCTCCGTTTCCTCGCGAATTGTTTGGTGATTTTCGTTCCTCTGCTTGCGACAGGCCATGCCCGGTCAGGCAACCCCTGGAGAGGTTTCCTTCAAGCTCGTAATCGTTGGTGATGGCGGCACTGGTGAGCGCTTCGTTTGTTTCCTCTTTTGGCTTGGTTTCTTATGGATCTCTCGGTGGCAGGGAAGACGACCTTTGTGAAACGCCACTTGACTGGTGAATTCGAGAAGAAATACGAACGTAAGCTCGGTTCTCTCTTCTTGGGATGATCTCTTATGCCTGTTCTTCCTTGCAGCTACGATGGGTGTGGAAGTCCATCCTCTCGATTTCTTCACGAACTGCGGCAGGCTACGCTTCTACTGCTGGGACACGGCCGGCCAGGAGAAGTTCGGTGGTCTTCGCGATGGCTACTAGTAAGCTCTTCACTCCTTAATGATTCGTTGCTTTAACTTCCTTTTGCAGCATCCATGGCCAGTGCGCGATTATCATGTTCGATGTCACTGCTCGCTTGACATACAAGAACGTTCCAACTTGGCACCGGGATCTTTGCAGGCTAGTTTCGCTCTTTCCCTTCCGATGGCTTTGTTTTTTCTAACGCATTCTCATCTCGCAGGGTGTGTGAGAACATCCCGATTGTTCTCTGCGGAAACAAGGTCGACGTTAAGAACAGGCAGGTCAAGGCCAAGCAGGTCACCTTCCACAGAAAGAAGAACCTCCAGTACTACGAGATCTCTGCCAAGAGCAACTACAACTTCGAAAAACCCTTCCTTTATCTCGCCAGGAAGCTTGCTGGGTAGAACTCTAGATACCCCCAAGTTCACCTCAAGTTCTAATTCTCTTCTTTTTGCCCAATCCAGGGACGCGAATCTCCACTTTGTCGAGACTCCTGCGTTGGCACCACCGGAAGTTCACATCGATCTTGCTGCCCAGCAACTGTAAGTTCCCTTGTTTCTAGATTCTGTCCCGATTGACGTTCTTGGATCCATTTTTCTTTCACAGGAACGAGCAGGAGATGAATAATGCTGCTGCTCAGCCACTCCCAGACGACGAGGACGACGCTTTTGATTAAAGATTTGCAATGGTTTGGCGATAGGAAAGAGGAAGAGAGATTTGAGCTATTTGATTGCTTGGAAGAAATTTCATCTTTTCTCGTCCCAGAAGAAGAAATTTCATCGTCGTTTTAGAGAGAAAAGGGGGAGGTGTATGTGTCGTTATGTAACGCAGAAAAAGTGAAAAAAAGTCGAGAAAAAGTAAAAAACAGTGCCGAAAAAGTTGATGGATTGGAATCTACTTAGGGTTCTAAACCAAAATGGTGAAGAAAAGAAAGTGAAAACCATGTATATTCCTCGAATCTAGGGTTCTAACACGAATGAGGTTATGCCGGGCTCTCCATGCCGTAGCTGCGAGTGATCCTTCCTCCTCTTCTTCTCTAGCGGAATCCTCGGCGGCGGCATTGAAATCTCTCCAGAAATCTCTGGCGAGCGTCACGAATCTCGCCGAGGCGCGCGAGCTCCAGGATCGCGTCGGCAGGGGGGGGCCGCATTTCCCTGATCTCCAGGCCCAGGTGCTGGAGATGTACATCCGGTGTGGGAGCCTCGAGGATGCGCGGGCGGTGCTTGATTCCCATGGCAGCCTCGCCTCCAATGCCCTCCTGGCCGCGTATCTGGACAAGGGCCACTTCCACGAGGCGATGGGCGTCTTCGCGAGAGCCCGGGGCCTGGACGTCAAGCCATGGACGAGCTTCGTCTCGGCGTATGCCCGGTACGGGCATTTTGATCGCGCCAGAGATCTCCTCTCTAGGATGCCGCAGCACAGCGTCTTCTCCTGGACGGCGCTGCTCTCGGGCTACGTCCATCACGGCCGCGTCGCGGGGGCGCAAGCGATCTTCGAGGAGATGCCGGGGCGCGACCTGGTGTCGTGGAACACGGTGGTGAAGATCTTTGCCAGGAAAGGGTATCTGCTGGAAGGGAGGGAGGTGTTTGACAGGATGCCGCTGTGGGACGATTGCTCCTGGCAGACGATGATCGGGGCCTACTCCGAGCACGGCTACGCGTCCGACGCCACGGATCTCTCCAACAAGATGAAGCAAGGAGACGACGCGCTGATGCACTGCTTGCCTGGGCACGTAGAAGAAGCGATGAAGATAATTGGCGGTCTCAAGTGAGAAAGATGGTAGAGCCGAGCCCAAGAGGGGGCAACTCTTGCAAAGGCGGGGACCGTCTTCGCGTTTTAGAGCTTTCCTTTTGAATGGGAGAGGAACTAGAGAAATTGGAATAGCTTCTAGATGGTGGTGGTCACACAATAAGGGTAAAGTATATATGCAACGCAATGCAAGCAACACTATGTTCCTGCGTGTATCAACTATACACAAGGTAGCAAATATTCTTGGACTTGTGTTTGTGTGTTGTACATCGAGCTCGACTTCGACTGTCGAAGTCCACCCCGGCAGGGGAGCTGCAGGGAGCTCATGACCAGCTCTTCTCGTTCCCAAAAGAAATACTTGGTGATGGCTTTATTGATCACCTTCAGAGCACCTGAGGCTGGATGCCTATGTTCATTCCTTCAAACCAAAGGAGGAATTATCAGGTGGAGCTGCTCTCAACATCCTTTTAGGCATCTCCGACGTGAAGAATGGATGACAAATTAACGTAGAAGGGCGATGGTTGATCCTTTTTATTTTCCAGAACAAGATACTCGGAGCTCACGATATATAGAAATTTTTCAAGTCTCGATACACTTAAACATCATTGTCGATCTTACTGTCTTCATCATCACTCGATCTTCTTCATCATCAATTCCCCATCTCCATCCTGCAATCTAGACAAAACCATGGCTCCTCCTGCACCCCAACACAGTTCTTGTGATAGGCCTGGCTACAGAAATCACGTTACGCTTCCAGGGCAAAATCCCTGCTCACATCCGACACTTGTGATCCTTATCCTCCCCCCACACACACACTTCTCATCTATGGAATAGTGCATTGCAGCTCTCCAAACGAGACGTGAACCGTCTGGTCTTTCGACAATACTCTCAAGTGAGGCCGTGCACCCTTACCGCCCTTCTCCGTCAAACAGCCGCTCGCCCACCTCCTCGGTCTTGGGATGGCATCTCTTTGGACTGGCAGCGACAGTAATGGCACTGTTAATAAGCCATTGGCTAAGGTTGCCTGGGACGTACAGGATCTTCTTCTGTGCCCCCTCTCGCAGCTTCTTCTTCGTGGAGCTCTTTCTCGTCCAGTATAATGACCTCCATGATCACGTCCATCCTTAGCCCAATACGCTAGTCGTTCCAGCCAAATGGCTCAGTGAAGTAATATGCACTTAGCAGCTTCTCCCTCGCACACTGTGTTACGTAGGCGATGGTGCTGCCATGCAGCAGCGATGGTGCCAAGCAGCGGCCCTTGCCATCTTGCCCTCGGAAGTAGCACCCGAATCCAAAGCGTCTGACAACTCGTATTTCAAACGCCCTTCTGCGACAGCTGTGAGAACCTCGGCCACCTCGTCCGAATGCAAAGCATCCGAAACACCTTTTAGCAGCAATCTCCTAGTCTGCTCGACTACGCATTTTTCCGTCAGGTATTGCGAAAGCAGCCCCGGCACCCAGCCAGTATAATGCTGGATCCTCCTTGCACGTAATCGACACCCCTCTTCGGTTTTGCCTGATGTATGCTTCAAGTAAGCGACAGCTTCATCCTCCTGCAGAGCGAGAAACAAACACAAAACCGGATTTGTTATGTTAATGTATTTTATCTATATCTTTTTTATTATTATGTTCTTTTAGTAAGTTAAGTACAATCATTTCTTTCACTTCTAGATATGTATTTTATTTCTTGAGAGCTCATTGACTTTTCTTTTAAAAAATTATTTCTATACATGTGAGGTCCAAATATTCCATGCACTCAGAGTATTTTTTTCTTTTATTTAAAGTGTTGACGTGCATTAATAGTAAAAAAAAAATCTTGTAAAAGCTTTTGGAAAATTCCAGGGAAGCCTCGATATTTCCTTGGTTATGGCCTGAAGCTATGCAATGTCCATTCTTGAGAACTTCAGAAGAAGCTTGGCCATGGCCCGTTCTAGATAAGGAAAACTTATAAGCACAGTTTATGTGAAGAACATTGTTTGGTCCTGCATTGATCCAAGATCCCAGCTTTGTGCGAGGTGGCCCTGAAAGCAAACCCGATGGTGATGCTGGTGAAAAAGGATTTCTAAACTGTTGTATCTGGTGGGGGATTCACGTTGATTCTTTTCTAAAAGCTAGAGTCCATAAAAAAGTCTGTTTCAAGATGGGTCGGATGGAATGCCGAAGTTCCAGCAACTCCTTGTCCGTATTTCAAAACGGGTCAGTTGAAACGTTTAACTTCCAGACATTTATAAGTCACCTGGCATCCCCTTTAACTCCAATATCAATCCACTATACATCATGGAAAATCTCAGCGCTTATGTGGTGGAAAACTCCAATAAGTAATAGTTAAATAACTAAGCAAGGCATAATGAGATACGTCTTCATCATACAAACGAAAGCAGACTGTTTCTCTGCATTTTAACAAAGATGGTGCATTACTCTATCTTTATATATTCTCACCATAGGTGCGAACATTGTAACAAAGCACTTCCAAATGTTTTGGTTTCATGCTTCATAATGGGCTACTTCATCTCTGAATAATTCCAAAGGAAATCAGTACTGAAAATTAGGTTAAAAATCCTCTCTCCTGGACATGCTGCAAAGCTGTTGAGGTTGCTCTTACATCCACACAGCACTCATGCACGAGTTTTGGTGTTCCACTCCATGAACACTAATTGAAACTTCAGTGAATTGAATCAGATGGAAAAGAATTGCTCTGAAAGGAAAATCTTGCATCCATTGCCAGGATTTGAACCCGGATAGCTGGGTAAGAGTTGACTTATAATCTTCTCTTAGGAAAGTTTAATGTACAAGTTTCTTGGATCACAGACATGGCTTCAGTGTGGTTATGGCTCCAGTTCTCCTATGCAGTGTGGCAATTTCTCAGAGAGGCCAAGTTTTTCAGGATCCCATCCGCTCTAATTTACCACACCTTCAAGTGGCTAACAGATCCCATATTCGGTCCTCCGTTTTCCACTGCAACATTCGGATTGGTCGTGCAGGGCCAGAAGTGGACGTATCCCATGACAGTGGAGCATCAGCTGGATTCAAGCGACACCCGGCTGGGCAACAGCGCCCATTTCCTCCAGCGCAGGCAGGGTACCGCATACATCGTTGGTTACAGCGCCATCTCCAGCAGCTACATTCTCAAAAGGCACGGGACCCAATTCATCTGCAGCAAAGTGGATCACCTCCTCCCGCAGCTGTGCATTGCAGACGCCTTCGCCTGGGGCGAGGGATTCGACAGCTTCATGGCAGAGGGAGCAACCATTGAGACGTTCACCAAGCGCGTCCTCTTGATGAGCAGTCGGGAGCACTTCCTCAACAAGGATTTCACGAGGCTGCTATCCCTCCTGCCGCTGATGCTTGACGCCAACGGCTATGGTGTTGCTTCGCGGTTTGCTTCGGTTGGGATTATAGCCCTAGATCTGCTGAGCTATCCAGCGAACCGGATGTGGATGGCGATGAAGGACGTGATGGTGGGGTGCGCGAGGCTCTGGATCAGCAGAATTGCCAAGTTCACGCACAGGGATTTCGTCACCACTTTCTTGTGCACCATTAGTCCACGCCTCAGGCTTTGTGACCAGGTTGTGAGGAACTTCTACTACGTGCGCAAAGGTGAGGGCGTCTTGGTGTTTGGGACATGCTGTGCCGACTACTTTTACCCCGACTTGACTGCTCTCGAGGAGCCCGAGGCTCGGGAGCTTAATCCCTTCATGAAGCTCAGCTCAGCTGATATTGATTCCCTCAACGGAGCCCATGAAGGGCAGTTTGAAGAAAAGTTTGGGATTTCTAATGGCTGGGATTACGTGGAGCACCGAATAGGTGAGGCCACTATCAAAACGGTTTTTGTTCAAAATCATGGCGCGTTTTACAACTTCATTGACAATGGCCACTTGCATTATGGACGCTGCGTCAGTGACGATGAGCAGCGTAGGGTTCGAGTGGCACTCAAATGGATCGAGAACAACGGAAGAATGCCTGTGACTTGCAACCATAGAGGTGAACTTCGTGCTGTGAAGTTCAATACGTTTGTGGATGGGGTTGCCCAAGCAGGCTTTGGAGTAGTAAAGGCACGTATGAAGAAAGGAAGCTGGGTGCAGTAATATATTTGTTACTTTTCTCAAAGGGGAATAATCTTCAAGGTCCATTCCTACCATCAATTCTTTTTCGTGTGGATTTATAGTAAAATGGACACTTTCTCGACGAAGAGAAAGGGTGGGGTTATGTCAACGATATTTTATGCTTTATTTTTTGGTTTGCTTAAGCAAACCTGTGAATACAAAAATATGTTTAAATATTTTAGAATATTCTACCATCTAACGGTTATAATTTATTTAGATTAATTTCGTATTTATAATTTATAAACTTTCTTAAACCATGCAATAAGATTAATCTTGTGTTTATAAATTACAAACATGCTTATAATTATAAACTTTATTTGATCAATTGGATTAATAAGTAAAAATAACACTACTTTTAAGCAAATGTATTTATTTAAAAAGAAGAATGTTTGAAGGCATTATATTTTCTTGTATGTTATAAATTCTTATGAAGATTTGTGAGAAATGAAATGTCGACAATCACCAGTAAACACTGTCTGTTGTACATGTCCGGGTAGATGAGCTCCAGCCATGTCTCATTGCTTTTGAGCTTTCTGTAATTGAGCTGCTTGAAACGCCTTGAGCTCCCCCAAAAACTCTTCGGCCGATTGCAAGGAAAGGAGGAATATAATAAGCTAGACATGCCCAAGAACAGACCCTCCCAAAGGTTTTGTTTTTGTGAACTTCACAAACTTTTGCCAGATTTTTCCATTCAATTCACTGCATTGCAAGCTCTTCTAATCTCTCCATCGCTCCCAGTGAGCACCTGTATGTCGCTCATCCGGAGCATGGACGCCACGAACCCCGCCCGGAACGTCACCCCGGCCACCCCAAACGCCGTCACCGTGATGCGCGCCCCCGTGTCGTCCATGAGGCGCTGGTCCGACTCCAGCACCCCGCCACCATTCCGCAAGTTCTGGAAGTAGCTGCTGTCGAACGAGCCCTGGCTGCCCGTGTCGAGCGCCACCTTGTTGAGCCCCGCGTCACCCCTGGGACACTGCTGCTGGAGCATAGCGAGAGTGCTCTGGCTCATGGATGGATCCGGCTTGCCGGTGGACGAGAAGTTGTAGAGGCGGTAGCTGAAAAAGCGGCAGTCGGTCTGGCCGATCGTGTGAGCACCTGTATGGCAGATTTGTCGATTGATCGAGAAAGCTCGAGTGACTTCACGTACCACTGAGAGTTGCGAGATCCAGAGTTGTGAGTCCTTTGGCCGAGAACTTTTGCTTGAGCACCGCGACCGAGTCGAGTGGCGAGGGCATGTTTGATGCATCCGAGGCAGAGGACACTCTTCCGTCCCGTCGGCCCAGAGGAACTGGCCAGAACTGTCCTCCACTCTAAGGTCATTGATCAAGCCACGATTGTTATAATAGCTGACGATCGAAAGTTTGTGATTTGATACCTCTGAGACCGCGTCCCTGGCAGCGAGCGCAAGAATGTCGGCGCACGAGACAACTCCCGGACACGCTGCCTCGATCTGCCGCTTCGCATCGTCTATAACTTCGAAGCCCCGGAGGCCGAGGTTGGCCAGCGCCGCTTTCTCCGCGCTCGGGCCGTCGATGAGAATGGAGCCATCACAGCCCTGTAGAAACGAGCGGACGGAAGCTCAGGATCAAATCAAAGCTTCAAACGAGCTTCAAACCCACTCGGACAAAGCAGTCGTGGAAATGCAAGCGAAGAACGCCGGCTCCAATCATAGGATTGGAGCTCATGTGTGATCTCACTGTGGACTTAACGATGGCTTCCACTCGAGGGCACGAGCCGTCGTAGAATCCAATCCTCGTCGCACCTTCTGCAAGATTGTAAGCCGCCGCGACTATGAGCAACGCCAAAACCGTGAGCTCCATGTCGCAAAGATGCTGCTGCGTTCTTCGCGATTGCCAGCTTTATACCGCTGCTCCCCATCTTCAAAGGCGTGTACTAGCGGCGAACAAGAAAGTTGCCTCCACAGCCCACAACACTGATTGCTTTGAGTGAAAGGCCTTGCGTCGTGAAGCTTTAGCTACAGTCCTCCAACCCCACACGGAGAGACCAAGCAAAAAATTCCTACGTTCTTCGTCCAAAGTGCGCTATCTTGCTGGTGACCACCACCAATGTGATAGATGCTCCACTGCAAGATCTCCCAAACACGAAGGAGCCACCCTTCTTTCTTCGCTTTATTCCAATCTTGGACTAGCTACTGTGCTGGGATTTTAAACTCCCGCATACTTCAAAGCTATCTTCACAAGAAATCGTTGCTGTTTGGACGGGGAGTAGCACCAAACCCAATCGTTCCACTGACGCATTCTTTCTAGCAAATGCCCTTTGGTGGCAAACATCTTAGTCCTCTTGTTTCACAATCACAGATTGCGCTCCAACATATCTTCAATAAGCTGGTTTTTTCTTGGGCAATTCACAAGAGATGGAGCATCACCACCCACAAAAAGGTACTGTACTGCGGCATCTTGAGCAAAAGCTATCTTGTAGGACTAAGATGATCCGAGTAGTGAGATGCCAACATTGGAACTCTAACTCAAAAGATAACCACCTTCAAATCTTGAGCTCCTGCAAGTCCGGCGCATCCCCATCATCGCACTCCACCATCTGCCGCATCCCTTCCTTGAGCTCCTCAACACCCTCGCCAAGAACAGCGCACACCGGATACACGGGAAGGTCCGTCCTCCTCCTCAGCTCCCTCACCACCTCCTCGGCCCCCTCCTCGTCCATCTTGTTCGCCACCACGATCGACCGCCGCTTGGTCATCCCGCTCCGGTAGCACTCCATCTCATACTTGAGCTGCTCCAGCTGATCCCACGCGTAGTCCCCCTCCCTGCCCGCCACCCCGAGCGACGCATCCAGCACGTAGACGAACACCTTCGTGCGCTCGACGTGCCGGAGGAAGTGGAAGCCCAGTCCCCGGTTCTCGTGAGCGCCCTCGATGAGCCCCGGGACGTCGGCGACGCTGAAGCAGTAGTAGTCCGGGAACTCCACCCTCCCGATGATCGGCCTGAGCGTGGTGAAGGGGTAGCTCCCCACGCACGGCTTCGCTTTGGACATGGAGCCCAGGAGCGTGCTCTTGCCGGCGTTTGGAGCCCCCACGAGACCAACGTCGGCGATGCTCTTGAGCTCCAGGATGAGCACCGCCTCGCTGCCGGGCTCGCCGGGCTCGTTCTCCAGGCGCGGGAGTCCGTTCGGCCACTTGCTCTTCTTCGGGAGCGAGCGGGGGAGTGCCGCGTTGCCTCGACCCCCGGCGCCACCCACGGCTACCACCAGCGTCTGGTTGGGCTCCAGCAGCTCGGCTACGTTGCTCCGGATGATCGGTCTCGGGATCTTGAGGACGCGCGGTGCGTCCTCGGACGACGAGGAAGAGGCACCGTCGTCATCGTCATCTTCTTCTTCGTCTTCGTCTTCGTCTAGATCACTGTCGTCGCTAGTCTCTTCCGGTTCTTCTGAGGTTTCTTGGGGTGGTGGAGGATGATCGGGCCTGTGCGAGTATATGTCCTTGGAGAACATCTGGCTCAGCCTCACCCAGTCTTTGTCACCGTCCCAAGTTTGCTTCACTGTTCTCCGAGCTACTCGTTGCCGGAAGTCTTGGGTCATGTCCGGGAGAGTTCCCTCGGAAAGATGGACGACTGTTCCCAGAGGGACGTAGAGAACCTGAGAGAGATTTCATTCGATCATTCTCGCTAGAACTTAGAGAGGCAAGAACAAAGACTTACTTCATCCAAGCCTCTCTTCCCAGTTTGCTTCCTGTCAAGCCCCGAGCCCCCGTTTCCACCAGCCTGTCTAGAAAAACAAAGAATGAAAGATCGATCAGAATAAAGGCTCGATCGAAGGCAAGAACAAACAAAGAAAAAAGAAGATCACCGCAGCGTGCTGTAGATTCTTGAAGTCGTAAACTTCTGGCGTGCTCTTGAGAATCACCTTCCCTCCAATGCCGCCATTTCCACCTAGATCATCATATTTGGAGCCTCTGCGATGCAAGAGAAAAGAAGAAGAGAGCGCTTACCATTGACACGGCCGTGCCGAGAGCTCAAGCTCTTGGCAAAGCTGTTGCATCCGCCGCCGCCATGCCCGCCCTTGACTCGGAGAATGTAGCGATCCACGAGCTTGCGCTCGGCCTGCTTCACCGGCTGCTGATCCTTCTCCCAGTGGAGCGCCCTCGCCAGCGCCATCCGCCATGGCCGCTGCTTCATCGAAGTTTTAGGGTTCTAGTGGCCCGTTATGTCATTTTAGGGTTCTAGAGAAAATCCCCTGAGGCAATGCCGATCGCTCGGAGATTCGGGACGCGCATGGCAGCGGCGGTGGCCAGGTTTGGAGCGCGGCGCGATCCTGAAGCGCCAGCATCATCGGCATCGCCGCAAGCAGCGTCGAGAGCGAGGAGATTTGGGCCGGGGGCTAGAGCCGCGACGGCGGCGGCGGCTGGAAGATCCAGGGCGTGGGAGAGGAGGGCAGGCCCGGCGCTGGAGGCGTCGCAGCAGGGAGCGCTGGAGGGCGCGCCATTCGGGCAGTGGAGCCACCGCGGGCCGATCAAGACGACGTGCAAGAATCTGGGCCGGGTCATCTACCTCGCCAACATCCCGCTGCGATTGCAGCTCCCGCCCCGCCCCAACGATCTCAAGGAGCTGTGCTTCCGGACGTATCCCAGGGCCGGCAAGGTGAGCGCTAGAAATCTCTTCTTTGAGACTCATCGATCGATCTCTCTCTCTCTCTCTCGTCCAATGCAGCTAGAGATCAAGAGGGTCCTCCAGCTCGTCTATGGCCTGGACGTGGAGAAGGTCCACACGATGAACATGGACGCCAAGAAGAAATTCAATCCCCGGAAGAAGTACTTCTATCGCACCGCCTCGTACAAGAAGTGCTACGTCTATCTCAAGCGCCCAATCTCCCTCTCCAAGGATCTCTTCCCGCTCAATCTCTTCTACGGCGACCCCGAGCAGCAGGAGGGCGGCGAGGATAGATCCGGCGCCGCCAAGGACGAGAGCTCCGCCGCTTCTTCTTCTTCCACCGCTACCGCCACCGCCGCCTAGATCGAGGACTCAAAGGGGCCAACGTTCTTCTTCTCTCTCTCTCATCCACTAGGGTTTATTTGTGGGCGAGCCCTTTTTTAGGGTTCCTGGGATACGAATTTGGATGGAGCTGGGCATTAATATCGTCCCGATCGATCTGTCGCTTGCTGCTGGGCGGGCGGCGAGGCGAATCGAGTGATGGATCGGGTTTGATGGTGCCGCCTAGCCGATCCATGCAGCAGCAGGAGCAGCCGCAGCAGAATTCTTTTCCTCCTCCTCTCTCGTCCTCGCCCAGCGCCAGCACGAATGGGCGGAGCAGCGGCAGCGGCAGTGGCAGCAAGCGCTCCCCTTCTTCCTCCTCAAGAACGCTCATGCAGCGCCTCTCTTGCCTCGTCCTCTCGATTCTCCTCCGGCAGCACAAGCTCTTGCTGATTGCGCCCATTATCTACATCTCGGGAATGCTGCTCTACATGAGCACCATGACGCTGGATTTGCCGCGGGTGAGGAAGCCGGATCCTCCCGGCTCCAGGTACCGGAGCCCCGAGGTGTTCGCGAATTTGTGGCCGGCAATGCGGGCTTCCAACAACACCGGGGTATGATCGATGAGATTTGTTTGCTTTTGTGTGGTGTGACTAAGAAAAATCTCCTCTCCCTTTGTGTTTTTTTTTTTTTGGTTCTTCGCGAATTCTTCCAGATTAAGGCTGTGTGGCAGTTTCCAAAGGAGGGAGAGGGCTGGGTTCCTTGTTTGGATCGTCATTCTTCGAATAGCACTGGTGAGTGACAACCATCTTTCTCGATCTCGATTAGAGAAAAAACACGAAGAAGAGCTAACTATCTTGGATTTTGTTCGTGCATGTGTGTCCAGATTTGCCTCCATCGAATGGATTCGTGATGATAGAGGCAAACGGGGGCTTGAACCAGCAGAGATCTTCCGTAAGTCTGTGGATTTTTTTGGTTTTTTTTTTCTTCTTCGAAGAATGCCGTGGCTGATTGAGATTCTTTTCGTGGCTCTTTTTCCTTGGTGATAGATATGCAACGCTGTTGCTGTAGCAGCACTTTTGAACGCGACCCTTGTTGTCCCGGAGTTTCATTTTAATAGTGTTTGGCAGGATAGGAGGTGCGTGCCTTTTGTTTTGCTTTCTTCGCTCTCATGTGTGTGATTGTTAATTGCAGCACTTTCGGGGAGATATATGATGAGCAGCATTTTATTAATGCGCTCCAGAGGGACGTGAGAGTTGTCAGCCGGCTCCCCGATGATCTCATGGACAGCGTAGGCAACCTCAGTAATATTTTCAACTTTAGGATCAAGGCTCTATCTCCACCCAGCTTTTATCTCGACAAAGTCCTCCCCAAGCTCCTTGAAACCGGGTAAGCTCTTTCTTTTCTACCTTTTGACTATCATCTAATTCAAACAGTATTGCTGGCAACAGAGTCATCAGAATAGCTCCCTTTGCAAACCGTTTAGCGTATGATCACATTCCTCTACCTCTGCAGCGGCTTAGATGCTTCACTAACTACGAGGCTCTGAGATTCGCAAAGCCGATATCCGACATTGGCCAGCTGCTAGTTCAGCGTATGGTAGAGCGCAGCTCTGGGAACGGTGGGAAGTATGTCGCTGTGCATTTGCGGTTTGAAGAGGTAACGTGTTTTTTACGTTCGCCATCTCTGAGCAGATGTCAACAAACGACGGTGTCGTTTTGTTTTTCTTTTTCCTCGTTTCTTTACAGGACATGGTGGCGTTTTCGTGTTGTATTTACGATGGAGGCGAAGAGGAAAAGCAGGAGATGGATGCTGCACGCGAGAAGGGCTGGAAAGGCAAGTTCAATAGGAAGGGCCGTATAATCAGTCCAGGTGGTAACAGGATGGATGGGAAGTGTCCCCTCACTCCACTGGAGGTACCGTCGCTTTGCTCTCGTGACTTCTTTGGCGCGTCTAAAGCCACTTGCAGGTCGGAATGATGCTCAGGGGAATGGGATTCAAGAACTCTACGCCCATATTTCTGGCTGCAGGGAAGATTTACAAGGAGGAGAGAACCATGCTTCCGCTGAAGCAGATGTTTCCGAGCCTGCAAACTAAAGAAACGTTACTGACAGATGAGGAGCTTGCACCATTCAAGGCAAGCTCTACATTTTGATATTGAACGAGGCCCTGACCATATGACTTGTTCTTTTGTTTTCCTCAGATGCACTCCTCGAGGTTAGCCGCACTGGACTATACAGTTTGTCTGCACAGCGAGGCTTTTGTCACGACACAAGGTGGCAATTTCCCACATTTTTTGATCGGCCATAGGCGATTTCTCAACAAGGGCTACGCGAAAACGATACGTCCGGACAAGCGAAAGCTGGTGCAACTCTTGGACAGACCCAGCATCAGGCAAGCTTGTCTTCCTCCCTTCTTTTCCTTTCTCTGTTCTCTAAGTTTCACTCGACTGCAGCTGGGAATCGTTCTCAAAGCACTTGCAAGCAATGCAAAGACACAACGACGTCAAGGGCCACGAGATGCGCAAGTCGAGCGCTTCGATCTACACGTACCCGGCCCCGGACTGTATGTGCCTGGAGAATCCTCCTCCTCCGCCAAAGCCTCGCGTCAAGCACTCGGGCAGCACAGCCAACGAGTCGGCCACCCTCGTTGGCATGTGAGCTTCTTAAAGTGATTTTGTTTCTCTCTTGAAGGTTTGTCTTCGATTCTTTTGAGCACCACGAGGTGCGGATACCACGGCGCTGTAATTTTAATCTCCCTGGAGGGATGATCTCATTAAAAGAAAATATGTATAGCTAAAACCTAGGGCCCAAAAGAATCGACAAACCTCTGGATCCAGTGGATATTCTTATTATAACTATTATCATAACTATAACAGGTTTTAACTTGTTATTTGAAAGGACTTGTACGAACGATCTTCGAGTGTACGAATGTTTTCAGAGATTACATCGCCACCGTCCGTGTGTTGCATGGTCATCCAGGCCGTCGGATGATCGTCCTTGCTCTTTGAGGCGTCGTCCTGCGGCTGATCGAGGGCACTGGCAGTGAGTGGATCATCGTCGCTGGGCGAGCCGAGAGACATCGTCATGGCCGAGCTGGGCGAGCCGAGTGACATCGAAATGGCCGAGCGGATTTTGCTGGCTTCCCCGACGGCGCGCCTGCAGTTTGCTACATATTGGATATTGTGCTGCGATCCCATGAACAGGTCGACGATTTTGTGGAGGCTCCCCCACATGATGCATCCAAATCTGGTTCTACGAAGCTAGATTCTTGATTTCCTCTTATCTTTCTCTGCCAATGTCTGCGCAGTGCGGAACATAGAACTGGGAGCTCTATGGGCAGATCGTAACAGGGAGCTGCTGGAAACGTTCATTCGATTTGTCAACGCAACTTGCGTCTGGCATAATGCTGTCTCTCGCTACCTGCGCTGCAAGGCATCCCCGACCAAGGCGTCCAGCTCATGGATATGCCACCCTGCCCATGGCCGGATTCTGACTTTTTTTTTATGCCAATGGAATCTTACAGGAATTCTCGACGACAACTTTGGCACAGAAGCTTGAAAGTCGTGATGCCATGCCCACCCACATCATGCTTTCTTTGAATGGATGGAAGCATCGTGAACGGGCAAACGGTTTTCGACAGGATGCTGTGCCGTGATCTCATGATGTGGATGATTTCTCTTGCCGCAAGTTCGAGGTCGGGGCCTCCACAACAACTCTCCTCTTCCCATGCATACCTTGCTAGAAATTTCCCAGGGATCTGGAACACAGCAAGCATTGGCAGCATCGGGATTACAGCAAGCACTGGTAATGCTTGCTGTTATCCCTGGGAAAACTGTAGCAAGGTATGCTACAAATCCAGAGATCTTGTGGTATCCTTGAATGACAGTCTCACCAAACACAATTCTAGCACTATTTCCATTGATCAAATCAAAGTATTGGGAATCACAAGCCGGTCTACCAGTGAATCTGCAAGCCCGTCCAAATCGAATGGAACTGCTTCAACTCGAGCACGAATAGCTGCGTCGTGTGCCTTGAAAAAGTTCTAACACTCATTTTTCTCTCCAGCAGATGGGCACCCTCTGGCAGATATGGAAACTGGCCCGAGCAGCAGCAAATCTGGAAGCTGGCGAGAGCAGTGCTGATACCGGAGGCTTGGATAGAAATTTTGACAATCACTAAATTTGAAGTGTGGCTGCTCAGCAAACTGTCAAAATTCCTATCGAAGCGGACATCATGATCATTCTTGCAGGGACTCGTAGTCAGAGTACTGGATCTTTGCCACGTAGAGTTGAAACTCGATGAGGAACAATACAAGACTGCAGTGTTTATCTCTCTGGCAATGAAGGCATGGCTTATAATATGCTTTTGCCTGTGACTTGCCTTGCAGCTTTGCTTGTCCATCATTTCCCTCGCAGTACTAAGGAAGCCATGTATGGGCCAACTTTGCTACGATTTCTCGGCCATGGACGAGTTCCTCAACCAAGAAGCCACCCGACTCGCGTTGCGGAGTGAGGAGCTTCGGTTATAAAAGTGCGCAAGCGCACAATCGAGTCGTTCATCGAAAAAGGCTTCCTCTGCAAATAGTCAGATTTTTTGGCAGCCAAATAGATGCCTAAAAACCCAATATTATTTGCGCCTGGTTTTTCACACTAAACCCTAAACCAGTTCGTTTTTAAAATGAAGAAAACACACTTGCATGAGATGGCGAGATGGGAGGCTCGATCTCTCTATGTAGCAAATATTAAGGGACGAGTTTAATATCACAAGGGTTCCCACCATTACCAAGTGCAAGCTAACAACATAAAAAGGTATATTCTTTTTTGCTCTAGTTCTTTAGATGATAGAATAAAGTTTTTATTTTTGCAGGTCCAGCTAGAAATGATCTCGCGACATTTTAAATCATTAGTTTCTAAAATGTAACACTTGTTTCTAAAACGAATTTGTTTTAGGGCTGATGGGCGCTGGAGCTCTTTGCCCTTTTTGTGAGATCGCGCTGGGGAAATGCGCAGGCCGGACCAGCAATATTCTCTTCCAGGTTCTCTATTCAGCTCTACTTCCTTGAGCTGGAATCATGGCCATCACCACTGCAGGATGACGAGTTGCTAGCATTTGAGGACCGGAGCCCATCAGGATCCAAGTAGCATAGACAAAGTTTTGGAATGAAAATTTTCATTGCTCGCTGCAGGCATTACCTTGTGGTTCCAGTCGAGCACATCAAGAACATCAACAGCCTCAGGGGTGACGAGCATGCTCTACTCGGTAATAAAACCTTCCGCGTTTCCTTAGATTTTGAGAGAGAGAGAGAGAGATAATTCTTTCTTCCTCTTGCCAGTCGAGCGGATGCTCAAACTTGGAGAATCGTTGCTGCGGAAGGACGCTCCTGGGGCCGAGAGCTACAAGTGATCATATCTATGACCTTCTTGGAGTGTTTCATGCTTCCTCACTCACATTTTCTCGAGTTTACGTGCTTACAGGTTTGGATTCCATCGGCCTCCATATAACAGCGTGAGCCACCTCCATCTACATTGTATCGCCATGCCTTTCAAATCCTGGTAAGCTCCCTCCTCTGTTCTCTTCGATCAAGCCTCACCTCCTACGATTTTCTCGAATTCTCAGGTGGGGGGCCGTCAAGTATAAATCGCTGGGTTGCCTCGGCGGATGGATCACTGCCGAGGAAGTGCTGCGATCTTTGAGTTCCTCCACCAAATCCTCATGATCTTTCGAGCATGATCTTTCGAAAAGGAAAAAAAAAAACATTCTTTTTCTTACATTGTAGACAGGAGATACACCCATCATGATCAAATTCCCAATCATCCCAACTTTGCAGAGAACAATCGAATAAAATCTCTCTCATATAAGACTGTATGAATGTATGTATAGTTCCTTTGTCGTATGTATAGTTCCTTTCCCGAATGAAACAAGAAAAAGGCCTTTTTTGTCTCTCGAGCGAGCGTATCTTCAAGCCTCTTGAGCAGCATCAGCGACACGAGGAGGGGGAGCCACTGGAAGAGCCCTGTACTTGTAGCAAGTCGCGCAGGCAATGTGGATGGCGAGGTTCCCCAGGCTGAGCACCGCGAGCATCCAGTAGAAGTTGTCAATCCTCCCCCTGTTGATGTTGTTGGAGATCCAGCCATGGCCGCTCCCCCCCGTCACCCTGTTGATGGTAGCCACCAGAAAGGAGCTCGCGAAGAAGCCCACCGAGATGGTGCTCATGAACATCCCGGTGGCCATGCTGCGCATCTCCTCGGGTGACTGGCTGTAGAAGAACTCGAGCTGGCCGATGTAAGTGAACACCTCGCTCACTCCAACCAGCGCGTACTGGGGGACCAGCCAGAAGATGCTCATCGGTACTGTGGCCTTTGGTCGATCGAGCAGCCCGTGCTCCCTCGCCAACGCCAGCCGCTTCCTCTCCACCATCGCCGCGATCACCATCGCCAGGCACGAGAAGATCATCCCGCCACCGATGCGCTGCAGCATGGTGATCTGGTTCCGCCGCAGGAGCTTTACGGCCGGGAGGAAGACTTGGTCGTAGAGAGGGGTGGCGATGATCACGCTCAGCTGGACGAACACTCCCAGCGATGCCGGAGGGAACTTGAAGTGCTTGCCGAGGTTCCTGCGCATGGTAGCACCCTGCTCCACCGCCAGCGTCGTCATCTGCGCGAAGACCGTGTACACGAGCACGGAGGTGGCGCATATCGGCAGGATCCGGATCAGCATCTTCACTTGCTCCACCTTGGTGACGCTGCACAGCCTCCAGGGGCTCTGCTTCTCGCTGCTACTGCCGGTCTCCACGATTGCGGCCTTGTCCAAAAAGCTGGCAAGGAAAGATTTTGTAAAGCACGTTCTTTGTTCTAGAAAATCTCGTACCTCAAGCCACTGGTTCTAGTGAATCTGGCGCTCTGCTGCCCCGGATCCTCGTATAAATCTTTCTCGTCTCCTGGAATGCCGTGTCGCTTGCGAAATGCGGCTACCAGGACGTGCGCAATGGAGACGATGGACGTCCCGTTGGGAGCTCTGTAGCGATAGAGTGGCGTTCCGGCGAGGAAGACGCATATCGCCATGAACATGGAGCCTGCGCTGCTGCCATATCCCCAGCTCCTCCCGACGTTGTCCTGGATGTAGATGAGCACCGTCACCGCCAGGAGAGTTCCGATGGATATCGCCACGAAGAACCAGTTGAAGAAATGCCCCATGCTGCGCCTCTCCTTGGCATCCGAGTCGTCGAACTGGTCGGCTCCAAAGGCGGACACGCATGCCTTGATGCCTCCCGTCCCAAGAGCGGTCATATACAAGGCCATGTAGAGCACCGCCAGTTCCATGCCTCGAGCTGGCTGGCAAGTTTTGTAGTCCTCGGCATTGCACTTGGAAGGCCTTAGCGACGGAATGCCGGCGGAGAGTGTGAGAAGCAGCATTCCCTGCTCGAGAAAAACTGGAAAAGTCAGCCTCTTTCTGTGGCATTTGAAGCGTGTGGAAAACATACCATGAACTGTACGAAGGAGAAGCTCACGATTGTCCAGAACCGGCCAAGGCAAGTGTCGGCCACGAATCCTCCGATCAGGCAGCACACGTAGGACGTACCGAGGAAGTTGGTCACGATGTTTGGAGCTTGCGATGGTGAGAGATGCAACTCGGTGACCAAATAGGTGATGAGGTTGAGACCGATTCCGAGAGTGGCAAGCCTCTCGCAGAGCTCGGTTCCTGCAAGGGATCAGCAACAGTGTCCCTCTCATCAATCTCTGTAGCGTGAGAGTAAAGTTGCAAAAACACTCACGCACCTAGTATGAGGATCACCGACTTCCAGCCACCGGTTTGGCATTTCACAGCCGGCCTCCTCTTGTAGTCCATGGATCCATTTTGTAGGATTTCTTGCGACTCCGAGGATTTCTTCATTTCCTTTGCAGAGGAAAACCAGTTTAGACTAGATGGATGGAGCCAACGCGATGCAGCAAGTATAACCAAAGCAATTGCAAACTCACCAAGTTTTGGCTGCCAAGGATCTCACAGCGATCTTGTAGCTACATGCACAGACAACACCAACAAGCGACTTAAATACTGGAAGCTTGAGAGAAATCCAATGATCAAGTACCTGCATGAAGTGCGCGACACGCCCGGCAGATGTCTGAGCCTTGAATCATTCCCAACTTGGAGCCAGTTGGACTCCACATCCGATATGTGCAAGGAAAGATGAAAGCGGCATGTGAGAACTAGAAGCGCTTGCTTGCTTGCTTGGAAGAGTCACTCCAAAACCTGAAACAAATAAAGGTGCATCGGTACTGCCACGAAACGAAACTATAAAAAAAACGAACAAAGAAGACATGAAAAAGGAAGAGAGAAACTACCATGGGAATATGTGGCCACCAATTCGTTGTGAACAGGAACACTAAACTCCGATTCCATTCGGCCACAGGGATCTGTCTCACAAAATTATTGCAGGTGGTCCAGGCATTACTGCTTACTTGGTCGTGTGAATTATTTTCCTCCCAGTCCCCCAGCCGAGAGAATGCTTCTTCTCATTTTTTCTCCTTTCCTTGTATGGAACGAAGATGGTTGCAAGACGGAAGTAAGCAGTCAAAGCTTGCAGGGCATGATTGGCTCTCTGTCGTCTTGAACATGGCTCGCTCGCTCGGCTCTCATCCAAAAGTTTTTGCGAGAAAAAATCGAGCAAAGCGGCTGCCAAGCTTTCCGGGGACCTGTTTAGCGAATAAAACAAAGCACGTGTTATCAGGCGGAGCGATAATGCTTTGCTTACTGCGTGAGTTTGTGCTCCCTGTCCCATCGCACCACTGTTGTGTGTGTTGTGTGGGTGAGTGAGCTCCTCCTGTTCCAGAAATACTAAAGCATTTCTCTCGCTTGCCACCATTGCAAGATTCAGAGCAAGCACAAGCTTTCGAGCGCTATCTCAGTCCAACAAGGCTAAAAGAAAAGTGTTATGCGTAGACATTTACTCACCACTTTACAAAAGAGAAAGGAGGCAAGCAATATAGAGGCGAGCCCTCAGACAAACTTACTGAGATAACCGTGTGCATCGGTAAAACTGGCGTCCGGGTATAGTTCATGCGCCACCACGTCATTCGGCCCCAGCTCGAAACCAAAAGTATCGCCTCTGATGTAAGCGGAGTACATGAGCGACAGTATGACGGCTTGGAAGCCTCCGGAGGATTCTGTGGAACAAGTGGGCTGAGTGTGAGCGTGGGCTGTCACAACATTCGAAGGCAAGGAAAACATGACCTCGTATGGATTCCAGCATTTCAACCTGCGACACCACCTCCTTTCTCAGTTGCCGCTTGGTTTCTCTCTCCAGGATCGCGACAGTCTCGTTCTGCGACAAGGCATTCGCAGGTGGTCTCATGTGTAGCGTCTTGTTTAATGCTCTTGGATCGGCAGCAGCCTTGACAGTGAAGGCTCCGATATCTTCCTCAGTAACAAAACTAGCTGCGTGCACACATAGCATCAGACAAGCGAGGAAGAAGAAAAGAAAAAAAAAGGAGAGAAGATGTATATACCTTTAATGTTTCCATCACCATATATGACGAACCTTTCGGGAGGAGAGAGTCGTCCATTCTCCTCTCGCATGTTGAAATGGAACTTTGCAAAAGCATTCGTGATAACGTACGTGAATGGGATTCCAGCGGCCTCTATGGCACGGCGAACGCGAATTTTTGGGTCGCTCAGCACCTCCTGGGCCGGCTTTAGACAAACCACCTTATCGACGTCCTGGCCAAACTCCGATGGAACGAATCTCTAGTAGCACATAGCAAAAGAAAACAAAGAAAAAAACTCGCGTTAGCCTAAGTTACGAAGAAGAAAGAAGTACCTATGAGATGGGGGAGAGATCTTCTCTTTCTTTCGAGACCTTGACAGTCTTCTTCTCCTTCATGGCCTCGACGAGATTTAGCTGCTCTAGAATTTGAGGTATCCCGACGGCCGATATTACGATGTCCACATCCTCCAGGGCGAGCATCAAGCTCTCGCGATCGTCAAGGGATCCCTGGATGGAGCAAAGGACAGGGGGAATCGATAGCCAGCCCGAAATCTATGATACGACACTCACATTCTTGATGCTGATCCCTGCGGCGTGCAAGGATTCAATGGCCTTGTCCCTCCTTGGATTTGGCGCGGCCCCCGAATTGGCGCGCAGGAGCGCCGATGTCGAAAATCCGGCCGCGGCGCTGGCTAGGGCGATGTAGCGGCCAATGTAACCCGTGGCCCCGATGACGAGCACGCTCTTGGAGACCCCGTCCATAGCTGGAATGGAACAAAACAAATTTTGTTTTATTTAAATATCATTATTAAAAACGAAGTATTCAACTTACTTATTATAAATGAAACCGTTAATATACACATTGTTATGGCTCTAGCGAAATACAACTATAAGGTGGTTTTGTTAATATTTCTAATTGATATAATATCTATGTGTGAATGTAATAATGCAACCATTCATGCCTATGGTACCACAATACATGTTATAAATAGAGCAGGTTCTCCACTAGAAGTACATTGCCAATCCAACGATGATGATCTCCAAAAGTATGTTATCCAGGATAGAGCAATGTATCCCCCATTTACATTCAATGATAGATGGTTTGGCACAACTGAATTTTGGTGCAATTTAAAGATTGTAAGTGATGGGAAATCCAAAGTTATAACAGCATATAAACAAGGAAATTCTGAATATGGAGGTAAAGCTGGTGTCGAATGGTATGTTTTTGATTATGCAATATTTCAAACCCATACATCTCAAGGGTGGTCTACACCTGTTAGAGCTTATGAATGGTAATTTTTTTAATATTATACTTTGATTAGCCATGATAATTTAATTGATAAACCTGGACTGTAATAAGTTTTTGAAGATGCTTTGCTAGGATAAAAAAATTATGGCTAGTAAAGATTTATTATGGGCTGTTAAAGCATTTATTTCATCTATAAAATCTATAAGAGTGATAGTAATCATAATAATTTGCTGCACATTGCATGCAACAATGCTTGGTTTGCTTAATAGTAATGTCATTATTATTTTGTATTTTTGAATAATTTAATTGATTGATAATTATAAATATGTTTATAATTTATAAATCAAGATTAATCTTATTTCATATCAATCATTAGAATAAATAAAAATATACTAGGAAGTGTTTAGGAAAGTTTATAAATTATAAACATGTTTATAAATTATAAATACAAGATTAACCGTTAAATGGTAGAATAGAATATTCAAGTTTATTCTAGGTTTATCCACTACTTAAGCAAACCAAAAAGATTATAAGAGATTTGTTTTTTAATTTTGTTTCCTTCACAAAGAAACAAAATATTAATAAGTTTTTTATTCTTTAGAAAAATAATAAAATATAGCCGACATCCAGGAGAAATATAGCTGCCCGGTGAGCACCAGCGCCTCGATGCGCTACAACAAGCTCAGTGACCCGGAGCTCATTGTCAGCGATAAGTTGCACTGGTTTTTTTGCTTGGATTTTGACTGATCAAGGCTTGCTTGTAGATGACCTGGGGGGTCCAAAACAGCGAGGCAGATGCTCACGAGCAGCTAAGCTATGCCGAGAATGGGATCAACATACTCGACACTGCCGAGATGGTATAGAGTGAAATGCAATGCTTTGGTATCTTGGGATGTTTGTCTGATAGTATCCTGTTCCTTTGTCCAAAGAGACAGAAGGGCGGACAGATCGCTACGTTGGCCAAAAACCAATCGCGCAACAAGGTAAGCTCTAGATTTCCTGATGCTTTTCTTTCCCTAGTTTGTCTTTTTCTCCTTTGTCTTTTTACTTTTGCTGCGTGTTGGTTTCTCCATGTAATAATCGCAACGAAAGTTTCAGGCTTAACATCTTACCTCTGCGAGAGTTCTTTGGCGAGTTTTTCTATGATATATGGAAGTGGCGAGAGAGCGTCTCGTTCGAGGAGCAACTGGAAGCTCTCAACTCGCTCATTCAGGGAAAGGTTCTTGCTTGTTGATTCATCTTTCTCACGATACTCCAGGTTCGCTACATTCATAACATTGAAAAAAAGGAAGATATTGGTATTATATTTGAATTTAAAATATAATTTATTTATAAATTACACCTTACACTCAAAGGGATTTTATAGTGATAATGAAAAATTAATTATAAAGTAGGGAATATATATATATATATATATATATATATATATATATATATATATATATATATATATGTGAGTGCATGGAATATGGAAAGGGAATACAGAAATGTGCATCTCAATTAGCCCAAAAACCCTAGCTTATATACAGGAGCGAGTGGTCCGGATTGAAACCAATCCGATGGCTACCAAAATCCACTACACTAATATTAGTATACGGCATCGTAGCCGTACACTTGGCCCTCACATCATCCCCTCCTCTCGGAATAATGGAAGGCCGTCAGGGTTCTCTTGTAGATGGGCCGGGATCTGGAGGAACGTCAGGAGGAGGCATCGGTGGATCTATAGACGGTATTAACTGCTCCTGATCCCTCAGTATGAAGCGTTTTAACTGCTGCACATGCACAATCTCCGGAGGATCGGCCTGCTGAACGTCATGCCGAACCTCATAAACTTGTGGTCCAACTTGCCGCAACACCCGATGCGGTCCTTTCCACTGCGCAAGGAGCCCCTTAGATAAACCACGTACCGTAAGATGGGGAAAACGGACTAACACCAAATCATCCACTTTGTACTCCGCTGGTGGACAATGATGGGAATTGTAGCGCCGTTGTTGTTCCACTTGTACGCGGCCTAAGTGTTCAGCAGACTCTGCTCGGACAAGTGGAAGAATGCTTGTCAAATATTGATCCCATGACCTAGCATCAGGAGCTCGTGGCAATCGTGAAGGTAAACCTAGCTCTGTTGGTAATATTGGATCATGACCATATAGAAGTTTATATGGTGAAGCACCAACAGAACTCTGCACCCCTGTGACATAAGCATACCGAAGAGACGGCAAATAACCATCCCAATCCGAATGTTGAAAGTTCACATACTTCGCAATCATCCCTTTGAACGTCCGAACGAGCCGTTCCACCAGACCGTCTGATTGTGGATGATAAGCACTCGTAAAAGTGTGGCGTATCCCCAACCGAGATGTCAAAACATGAAATACCTCAGCCATAAATGCAAGACCATTATCCGAAAGAATCCGTTCTGGACAAGAATGCTGGAACACCACTCGATTGAGGAGGAAGTATCCAACAGCAGTTGCAGAGGCACTAGCAAGAGCACCAACTTCCACCCAACGAGTCAAGTAGTCAGAAGCAATAATAACATACTCATTGCCAGCAGTCGATCGCGGAAAAGGTCCCATAAGATCAAACGCCACCAACTCAAACAGACGAGAAACTGCAATTGACTCCAACCGTCCTTCCGCAGCACAAGGGGGAGTATTACGAGCTTGGCACCAAACGCAGCTACGCACATACCGGATAATATCACGTCGCATCTCTGGCCAATAGAAAGATCTGCGCAACTTCTTGGTGACACGACGGTGTCCCATATGCCCACCTAGAATAGGAGAATCATGGTAGGCATGGAGAAACCGCGGAATAAACACCGAAGGCACCACCAGCCGTAAATGAGCATCAGGATCCGTCCCCACAAAATAAAGAAGGCCATCTTCAAGGCGATATTGAGAATGTAAATGCCGAAAAGGCAAGTCATCAGCAAGTGATGCAGGATTCTCAAACCCATCTCGAAGCCTTCGAATCCACGGCTCAATCTTTTGAGCCTCGCGAACCTCATCCAGAGAAGGTAGATCTTGCTCTACGCCCTGTGGACACTGAACGTCAAGGACAGCAACCGCCGATGGCACAGAATCCTCATCTAGAAAATCCACAGATGCTGGAACAACAGGTTCGTCAGAAACATGAGAAGTGAGTGGAGAAGGAAGAGGAACTCGAGAAAGGGCATCAGCATCAGCCATAGAACTCCGTGGGCGATGAACAACATCGAAATCATATATCTGAAGCTTCAAAGCCCATCGAGCCGTACGACCAACCAGGTTCTTCCGCTTCAATAATGAAGTAACAGCAGCATGGTCACCTTCAAGTAACGTCCGAGAACCATGTAGATAGGCATGAAGTTTCTCGAAACCCCAGACTGCTGCTAAACACTCCTTCTCCGTCGTGGAGTAGTTCATCTCCGCTGGTTGTAATGTACGGCTTATGTATGCAATGGGATGGCGCTGACCAGGCACACTCGAGCTCTCTTGCATCAACACACCTCCAAGACCAATGTCAGAAGCATCCACGCGCAAAATAAAAGGTCGAGTGTAGTCAGGATATGCCAAAACCGGAGGAGTCGTCAATAGCTCTTTGAGATTCATGAACGCCCGCTCACAATCGGGAGACCAGATGAAAGATGACGTTGATGACTTCAGCAACGCTCGCAATGGTAAAGTGCGATCGGAAAGATGATCCACAAAACGACCGAGATACTGCACCTTACCCAAAAAGCGCTGCACATCATTCACACACTTCGGAGTAGGGAACTTTAGAACAGCCACAAGTTTGTCAGGATCAACTTGCAAACCCTCACGAGAAATACGGTACCCAAGATAAGTTGTGTCCTTGGACCCAAACACGCACTTCGACCGCTTCAGCTTTAAACCAACGTCACGTAGCCGATCCAACACTTTACAAACATCACGAACATGCTCCTCCCACGTCCCCTCCGAGTGGATCAAGACATCATCAATGAAGTCAGCCGTCACCTCCGGCATATTGCAAAGAACCTCGTCCATCATTCGCTGAAAAGTTGCTGAAGCATTGTTCAAACCAAACGGCATCACCAAAAACTCATACAAACCAAATGGTGTACGAAAAACAGTCTTAGGAATATCGTCTTCAGCCATCGGTACTTGCCAATACCCAGAAGCAAGATCTAGCTTGGTGAACCAACGACTTCGCCCTAGACGATCCAAGAGATCAGCAGTGTGAGGAAGAGGGTACACGTCCGGGATCGTCACTTCATTTAACGGACGATAGTCGATGCAGAAACGAATACTCCCATCAGGCTTCGTCACAAGATGAGGTTCACATGCCCAAGGACTCCGCGACTTCCGAATAACACCCTTCTCCAACATCTCCTTGACGTTTGCACGTAAAATCTTGATCTCCTTGGGTGACCGACGACGAACAGGAACCTTAATTGGATGAGCATCCCCGGTTGGAATGGGATGACGTGTGGCAATCTTGGCCCCAGACGATAGGTCAAATTCAAAGAGATCAGAATACTCCTTAATGAGCTGGTCAACAGCTGCAACACAAAGATCATCGGAGGGATCGGAAAAGGGAAGAGCAGAACAAGATGGAAACACAAGAGGAAATAATGGGGGAACAAAAGTAATGGAAGCAGAGGTAGAAGTAGAGGGACGAAGAGGTACGGAAGTGAGAGGAATGGATGAAACATAAGGAAGTATGAGACAAGGGGGAAAAGCCTCAAAGTCACACTTGGCATGATTGTGCTGCAACCAATCCATACCAAGAATGAGGTCAAAAGCTTGACTCGGCACCACCCGCAACGACTGCAACTCAAGCTCGAGATCGCCCACACGCACAACCAGGTCCGCCTCATCTCGTGCACATGCATGTGTACGGCCGTTGCCATAAAGAATGAAAACTGGATCCGCCGCACGACGCAAGTGTAGACGACAACGTGTGGCAACAGGTCGAGCAATAGAAGATAAACTCGAACCTGTATCAACCAACATGGAGAGAAGAATAGGAGACCTCTTGTTATAAAGATGAGCTTGGAAAGTAAACACTGGATGAACTGGTGCCGAGTGAACCCCTTGATGATACTCCCGAAAGAAAGATAGAGGGGTCACTGACTTATTCGCGCAAGGTCCCTCCCTTACTCGCGCGACTCCTTGTTTCCCAGATTCATCTCGGTGTCCAAACCTTCCACTGTAGCAGCACCAACAGGGAAGACATGTGGGGAACTCACGCAAACGTTGAGCATCATCCCAAGAATGATATGTGGCAATCACCGTGAAGTGATCGAACCAATAGTACACATCATCCCCAGGATTCCCACGAAAGAACTCCGGCCGAACGCGAGGATTGGCACCAAAAGCAGGAGGAGTTGTACCATGTGCCGTGAACGCCGCCATCAACTGAGTTTGGTTGTTCAATTGCAGGCGCATAGCATCAAGCAATTGAACCAACTGCTGCTCTAGAGTCAAAGGAGGAGATTGTGGATCGGCCATGAAAATGAATGAGAAAGAAAGAGCAAAAGAAGAGAAATGACAAAAAGCTGGAAAGAAATGGTAGATCTAGACAATGCAAAATGCTAGATCTAAACCAAATTCCTGAAAGGAAAGAACAAAAGAAAGGAAATGGAAAAAGCTAGATCTAGCCAATGGAAAAGCTAGATCTAAACCGAAATCCCAAATCTAAGCACTCCCCAGGGACAATCAAAGGTGCCCCTCATCTCCACCAATGTGAGTGCATGGAATATGGAAAGGGAATACAGAAATGTGCATCTCAATTAGCCCAAAAACCCTAGCTTATATACATGAGCGAGTGGTCCGGATTGAAACCAATCCGACAGCTACCAAAATCTATTACGCTAATATTAGTATACGGCATCGTAGCCATACACTTGGCCCTCACATATACATATATATATATATCTTAAAAAAGCTTTTACTAAAATCAACTTTTACTAAATCGAATAATTCTCCCTAATAAAAATGAATCCATGCAAGGTTTAAAGCTTAGGGCTTGCCATGGCTACCGTGGCTCCTCCTCCTCCATTGCAAGCTCTCAATGCTGGCAGGAGTTTTCGATTTACATCCAGGAGAGATGTAGCTGCCCGCGCCAGCGCCAGCGCCTCGATGCGCTACAACAAGCTCGGCGACTCGGAGCTCGTCGTCAGCGAGGTCACGCTGGGAACTGTAAGTTGCACTGTTTTTTTTGCTTGGATTTTGAGAGTATCAATCCATCGCGCTGCTTGCGGCTTGCTTCTAGATGACCTGGGGGGTCCAAAACAGCGAGGCCGACGCTCACGAGCAACTAAGCTATGCCCTCGAGAATGGAATCAACATACTCGACACTGCCGAGATGGTATAGAATGCTTTGGTATTATCTTGGGAAGTATCTTACATGGTTTGTCTGACAGTATCCTGTTCCTCCGGCCAAAGAGACACAAGGGCGGACAGATCGCTACATTGGCTCCTGGCTGAAAAACCAATCGCGCGACAAGGTAAGCTCTAGATTTCTTGATGCTTTTGTTTGCCTAGCTTATATTTTCCTCCTTTTCCTTTTTACTGTTGCAAACTATCTTGTTGGCATGCGTGTTGGTTTCTCCAGGTAATAATCGCGACTAAAGTTTCAGGCTATTCCGATCGATCATCTTACCTCCGCGAGAGTGGAAAGACTGTGAGAGTCGACGCAGCAAACGTGAAAGAAAGTGTGGAGAAGAGCTTGCTGCGCCTCGGGACGGACCACATTGATCTTCTACAGATACACTGGTATGGTTTTCCTCTATCTTTTTGTTTGCTTCTTCTCCTATATAGTTTGATTCAGGCCTGATCGATACGTGCCCCTCTTTGGCGAGTTTTTCTACGATGTATCGAGGTGGCGAGAGAGCGTGTCGTTCGAGGAGCAACTGGAAGCTCTCAACTCGGTCATTCAGGAGGGAAAGGTTCTCGCTTGAAGGCTTGTTTTGATTCATCGTTCTCACGATACTCACGATACGCCAGGTTCGCTACGTTGGCGTCTCAAACGAAACATCGTTTGGCATCATGAGATTCACTGATGCTGCGGAGAAGCTCGGCCTTCCCAAGATCGTGAGCATCCAAAACAACTACAGCTTGCTCGTTCGCTGCCGCTTTGAAGGTGCAAACTCGCATCCCGTGGACTTCGTCTGACAACGTTTCCTGTGAACAGTCGACTTAACGGAGGTGTGTAGCCATCACAACTGCAACGTTGGATTGCTGGCGTACTCTCCACTGGCTGGCGGTGCCTTGAGTGGAAAGTACGCCAATCCTGACAGCCCCGCTGCGAAGCGAGGACGATTGAACGCGTTCCCTGGATACATGGGACGATATAAGACATCTCTTGCACAGGTCGGTCATGACAAGCTTCCATCATACTTACCCGATGTGGGTGCCGTTTCTGTCAGGAAGCCGTAAACAAATACGTGAGCCTCGGGAAGCAGCACGGCTTAACTCCAGTCCAGCTTGCTCTCGGATTTGTGCGCGATCGTCCCTTTGTGACCAGCACCATCATTGGTGCCACGACGATGGAGCAGCTCAAAGAGAACATCGATGCCTTCCAAGTTCCGAGGCCCCTTCCGGCGGAAGTTACCGCAGGAGTAGAGGAGATTTTCAAGCGCTACAAAGATATAAGCATATGAGCCTCGGGTTTTCTTCTTTAAAGAAGGCTTACCATTCAGTTTCCCAGGCTGCTTATTTGAGCTAGCATCGACGTGACGAAGTCCATAGTTGGCCGGTGCTCGCGCTGCTCGCTGCTACAGAGAATGCCGAGCCGGAAGAGTTCTCTTGCCACCGGGAACTCGAGAGGCTCTTCCTGGGACAACAGTGTTGGATCCAGCAAGATTTCCAGATTTGGAAAGCTGGAACGAGCCCAGTCGTGAAGGGTTCTCCCGTCTTTAAACATGCTATTCGTGGGTCGCTTGCCCGTGAGCATTTCCAGAAGGATGATTCCATAGCTGTAGACATCGGTCTTCGCGCAAAGCTTGTTCGAGACCGCTAACTCTGGAAACTCGAAGCATCGAAAAAGTTTTAAAAAGAAGCTGTAAAGCGTACCTGGTGGCATGTAGCCAATGGAGCCTCTCAACTCCGACTTGGAATCCTCGTAGGCATTAACAGCTTGCAAGAGTCTGGCCGCTCCAAAGTCTCCGACGTGCGCTTCCATCTCGTCATCCAGGAAAATGTTGCTCGGCTTCAAGTCTCCGTGAACGATTGCTTCGCCGGCATTGAGTTCGTGGTGGAGGTATCGAACAGCGTAAGCCACTCCGAGAGCAACCTTCAGCCTTTGTTTCATGGTGAAAACCTTAACCTTCTCGGAAACGTCATGGAGATGTGAGTCGAGTGTTCCATTCGGCATGAGATCAAACACAAGTGCCTTACAGTCGTCCTCCCAGCAGACCCCGAGAAAACGGACCAAGTTCCTGTGCTTGATTCTGCTCAAGGCTTCAATTTCCGTTGCCGAGTTCCAATCATCCTTCCGAGGCCTGAAAACTTTGATGGCCACAGACTTTCCATCCCGGGCTAGCCTGCCTTTGTAAACAGTGCTCGAAGCGCCTGTTCCGATTATGTTTTTGGCGTCAAAGCCTTGGGTGGCGGTCCAGAGCTCGCTTTTTCTCATGCTTGACGAGATCGAGCAAAGTTTCTGCTCGCCAGCTGCTGCTGGAGTTCTGACTTTCCATTTGTAGTAGTAGAGGAACGCAAACCCAACCAGAAGTACGACGCAGCCAATGGCCACGCCTATCAAACCAAGTATCAACCCGCGATGCCAACCAATTACCATCTTTCTCTGCACAAGCCCGCTTTCTAGAACTTGGGAGCAGGGCAGGTTGAGGTACTTGTTTCCGATATATGAATCGCAGCCGAAAGTAGAAAACTGGCCTTTGGAGGGAACTGTTCCTGAGAGATTGTTGTAAGAAACGTTGAAGTATCCCAGCTTAGTAAGATTGACGAGAGTCTCCGGAATTGAGTCAGATAGTCTGTTCCTTGTCAAGTCTAGGCCCTCAAGCACTGAAAGTCTTCCAAAACTAGCCGGGATCTTTCCACTGAACCTGTTTCCCGAGAGTGTCAGGTACATGAGCCGCTGCATGTTACCGAAAGAGTCCGGAAGCTCTCCCTCTAAAAAGTTGCTGGAGAGATCGAGAAAACTTATCTGGTATGGCATGCTCTCATAACGACGAAGCTGTCCTTTCTGATTGATAAGTATGTCGTTTACTATTGGGAAGCCAAGCAGCTGCAATGGCCACCTTGGAAGGGGAATGATTCCCAAGCCCGTCATATCTATGTCATGAGAGAGTTGTCCAGAGAACCTGTTGTGTGAAAGATCTATCCCAGAGAGGAAAGCCGAAAAGCTCCCTATCCAGTTTGGAATTAATCCATCGAAGGCGTTCGACCTGAGTAGGAGAAGGTTGAGATACCGCAGCCTGTTTATACCCGTCGATTCCAGCTTCCCTGTAAAACTGTTTTCGCTCAGTTCTAGAACAGTTAACACTGTCAAGTTTCCTAAACTCTCTGGGAGTTCCCCGCCTAGCCTGTTACCCCGAAGCATTACCGTACCCAAGCCAACCAAGTTGCCGAGTTCCCATGGAATAGTCCCTTGAAAAGAATTGTCATTGAGATTTAGCACATTTAATCCGCTGCAGTTGCTTATGTAGCCTGGTATGGTGCCACCGATGTCATTGTGTGACAAGTCTAAACCTCCAAGATTGCACTGCTCGTTAAAACGCAAGTCTTCCAGAGTTCCTGTTAGCCAGTTGTTAGATAGTTCCATGGATGTCAAACCGGTCATGTTGTGGCCTAGTGCTGGTAGAGAGCCTGTGAACTGATTCATAGAAAGATCTATTCTCTCCAAAGTGGATAAGCTCAGCAAACCTGGAGGCAAGCGTCCATAGAGCTGGTTGGCGTGCAAGTCCAACTCTGTTATGCTCTGGAAACAATTGGGAGTTAACAAGAAGTCCGAGTTGAGATAGTTACGTGAAAGCCTGAGAACACTTAGCCTTGTGAGGTTGCATATAGTTGGCTGGAGCGGCCCATAAAACTCGTTTGTTGAAAGATCAAGTTCCTGTATCCTGGAGCTGCTGGCGAAACGAGGAAGAACGCCGCTAAGTGAGTTATTGGCTGCTGAGAGTACTCTCAAGCTCGATAAGTTTGCTATGACGTCCGGCAATGCACCTGTGAGGTTGTTACTTGATAGATCCAAGACCTCGATCTTATTCCCTTGAAGTGGTGGAATAGGACCTTCCAAGTTATTGGCATACAGGACTAGGCTCTTGAGAAGTTTAAGCTGGACGAGAGAGGCTGGGATTTTCCCACTCAGGTTGTTTTGGAAGAGAAGAAGCTCAGTAAGATTTTTCAAGGATCCTAGACACGGAGGGATGGGACCAAAGAGGGAGTTTTGACTCATATCCAGTTCTGTCAAGCGTTCTAGCTCACATAACTCCGATGGAATCTCAAGCATCAAGCCACACCTAGTCAGTTGAATGGTGGTAAGATGCAAAAGCCTGGAAACACAAGCTATGGATCCTAGAAACAAATAACTCTCTATAATATGGAGCTGTTCGAGATGGAAGAGACTGCAAACCGTGTCCATGGGGATCGAGGCATTGACACTATAAAACTGAAGAAACACCAAGCTAGGAAGATCACGGGGACCACAACTTGGAAGAAAGGACTCCGACGAAAACGAGTAGAGATCTACATGCTCGAGGCTAGCAATCCCGCAAGAGCAAGAGGGGAGGGAATTCTCACCACCAACGACGGACAAGCTTACCAGCCATGGAAAATCACAAACTTGCCTGGGGATGATTCTCGCATCCTTCGCATACAGCTCCAAGGATTTAACATGCCCCGACCGATCGCAGGAATAGAACACGCCGATGCGTGATTGCATCAGGGCCGCGAGAGCATTCTCCTCGCCGGCGTCCAAATCGCACTGGTGGATCGTCAAGGAGTGGCAGCTGCGCAGAATCGCTATCACAAGGAGAAGGGCCGCCCCCATTAGACGCAAGATCTTCCCTATCGATCCCTATCGACCATCGCTAGGGACCTAACGAGAGCCGAGGGGAGTCTTCGTGGCCATCGTCCACCGCATCGCTAAAAGGCGAGAAAGTGCTTACCCTAAATTCCAGCATATTCTAAGGGCTATTGGCGCGAAACTTTGAATTTTACTTGAGCCCTAAACCCAGAATATGCCGACGTCATTGGCGCGCTTAAATGTGTCACGGTGGGATGAAAATATTTTAGGTCGCGCAGCTTCGCGCTAGGGCGGCGAGCCAGGCTTGATCGATTCGGTGCGGAGAAGCTGCCGCCATGGCGTGGGCGTCGACGCCCAAGGTCGTCCTGGGATGCTTCGCCTTCGGCGTCTTCTGGATTATGGCGGTGGTGCCCGTGGTGCCGTTCTTGCCGATCGGGAGGACTGCCGGGTCGCTGCTCGGCGCTTGCCTCATGGTCGTCTTCCAGGTTCTCTCGCCGGCCGAGGCATTCGCGGCCGTGGATCTGCCGATTCTGGGGCTCCTCTTCGGCACCATGGTCGTAAGCGTCTATCTGGAGAGGGCCGACGCGTTCAAGTACCTGGGCCACGCCCTCTCGTGGCGGAGCCTCGGCGGCAAGGATCTGCTATGTCGGCTTTGCCTCCTCTCGGCGCTGTGTAGCGCGCTCTTCACCAATGACACCACCTGTGTCGTGCTCACGCAGTTTGTTCTCGAGGTATGCAGAGAAAAGAAGCTCCCCCCTCAGCCCTATCTGATTGCTCTTGCTTCCAGTGCCAACATTGGCTCCGCGGCCACCCCGATCGGCAATCCACAGAACTTGGTGATCGCCGTGGAGAGCAAGATCGCGTTTGGCAAGTTTTTGGGTGGGGTGGTGCCGGCCATGGTCCTGGGACTCATTGCAAACACGCTGCTCTTGCTGGCTTACTACTGGAAGAAGCTGCGAGGTGTGGACGAGGACGCTGAGAGTAGTGACATCTCGATCAAACTAGAGCAGCAGCGGCCGGAGACGGAGCTGCTCAATTCTGGATTGAGCTTCACTCAAGAACAACGAAGCCAGCAGCAAGATCATCGACAAGAACCAAAACAGCAGGACAGTTCTTACCAAACTCCAGACCTGGAAGGACAAGCAGCTGATACACCCGACCTTGGAAAGAGTGTAGCAGCATCTACTAGCACACCCGACGGACAATTGAGGCAAGAAGCTGGAGCTCCTCCGCTGCCTAGATCAAGTTCGTCGTCCCGCCACCTTCAACGCGCGTCGCTCATTGCCATCAACGAGATCCTGCGGCTAGAGCCCAAAGGTTCCGGGCACTTCCAAGTTCCTCCTCACGCCGAGCTTCAGGACACTCCACAGGCAAGTCTCAGTCGGTTTCAAAGATTCCGGAAGAAGGTCTGGAAGGTGTCCGTGTATCTGGTGACGATCGGCATGCTGGTGGCGTTCCTTTACGGCTTGGATCTCTCATGGACGGCCATCACCGCGGCGATTGTTCTCATGGTGTTGGACTTCACGGATGCTAGTCCGAGCCTCGACCAGGCAAGCGCCAAACTTTTCTATCTTTTTCTTTGGTGGTACTTGCTTGCGTCACTGGTTACACCAGGTATCATACTCCCTGCTGGTATTCTTCTCGGGGATGTTTATAGCAGTGCGTGGTTTCAACCGGACTGGCGCTCCTGGACAACTCTGGGACGCCGTCGAACCACACGCTCGCATCAACACGGCTGCTGGAATTGCAATTCTGTCCGCGGTGGTAATCCTCCTCTCCAACGTTGCATCAAATGTGCCTACAGGTAAGTTTGGAAGGACGAGAGTATTCTTCTTTGCTCATGATCTCTTCTTTCTGGTTTTCATTCTAGTTCTTCTCTTGGGTGCTCGAGTAGCAGCCTCGGCCGCCGCAACCGAGGGAGCGAGCGTGAAGAAAGCGTGGCTGATCCTCGCCTGGGTGAGCACCGTGGCTGGAAACTTGACGCTGGTTGGATCGGCGGCCAACATAATCGTGAGCGAGCAGGCCAGCAGAATGGAGGAGCATCCATACAATCTCTCCTTCTGGAATCACTTGAGATTTGGAGCTCCTGCAACGTTCATCGTCATCGCTGTTGGCCTCCCACTCATTCAAGGATGAGAACTCGATTGATTGATTAGACGAATTTTCTTTTCGATACATCTGCATCATTCTTTATCGTTTTCCCAGTTTCGAGCTCGATCGTTCCAAAGATCTCAAATAGTTTGCCAGTTTCGAGCTAGATCGTTCCAAAGGTAATCCAAATCTCGGTATTTTTTGGAAGGCTAGCAATCAATACGATGCCGATAGATATTTCTTTATTTTACTTGCGTGGATACCGGTGTTTCGCTTACGTGGAGGACGGGCTTGGCAAAAATAGTGACTAGCACTGGGGTTTCCAGTCTCATCTCCGAGTGTGTAGCATTCCGGATTCTAGGGTTCTTCTTTGTTCCAGGTGGGGTTTCGATCGCCCAGCGCGATGGACGACAGCAGCGGCAACAACAAGAAATCCGACGTCCCCACCGATTGGGAGCTTCTCTCCATGTCCATGACAGGATCTTCCGCGGCGGACCTCAAATCTGCCCTAGCAGCTGCCGAAGCGGCGCCGTCCCACGATTCTTCCAGCGGCGTGGCGGATCTCACTCTGCATTCGCAATATTTCGGCCAGGCGGTGGGCGGCGGCTCGGCTCCGGGAGAAATTTTTGCTCTCGGCGGGGATGTGGCGAAGCAGGAGGATGTCGCCGCCGCTGCTGCGGCCAAGGCCAGCGAGATTTCCAGCGGCACGGCGGAGATCGAGCAGCAGATTCTCGTGTCGTCGCTGTCCAGCCCGAGGAGCGGCGAGACCGCCCCCCTGGAATTCGGGGACTCCGGCCAGGGCTCGCGTGAGATCAAGAGCGAGGGAGGAGTTGTCACGGGGGAGATCGTCGCTGCCGCCACCATTGTCAACAAGACCCCTGCCAAGGATAAGAGTGGGGGCAAAGAATGGATCAAGAGGAGGCTCCAGTTTGTGGCAAAGAAGGTGAACAGGAGTAGCACCCTCTGGTCGATTGTGGTGGTCGCCACCGTCACCGGCATGATCATCATTGGAAGACGATGGTACCAGGAGCGTTTGAAGAACTTGGACTTGGATATGGAATCATTGAGCGCGGAAGAGGTACTACTTGCATTTCTTCCTTTTTCTCCTTTCCCTTTCACATTGTTTACTAAGAGTGTCGTTGTTCTCTCTTTTTGGGTCGTGAATTCCAGAAGATCAACGACGTAGCCACCGAATTTCCAGAGTTCAGCGAAGAAACGCCAGCCGGGAGTGAAGCAGCAGCCGAGCCGACGTCGCTGTTTGGGATCCTGCGGGAGATCTGGTGATCAATCTCCACAGAGAGAGGGTGAAAAAAGAATAGCGAGGTCCTCGCTCCAAGCTGTACAGGTCTCTTTGCTTTAAGCATGCTCTTAGAAACTCTTTGATTTGATAGTAGCAAAAGTTCATTGTGGAGAATATTTTCAACTTCATAACGAATATTCACATTTTCCTCTTTGCATTTTTAGTAATAGCAGTGTTTAGGGTTCTTGGGGGAGTGAGTATGCTTCATGGCGGGCAGCAATGGCGAGCGATTCTTCCTCTCTTCCGATATCAATCTGCCCGTCACGCTGCGCGTCGAGTCGCTGGAGGGCGATCTCCAGCGGTACACGGAGGCTACTCTCAAGAATGCCACGGATTTCGCGTTGGCGGAGCACAGCCCTGTCCCTGATTTGTTCGTGGAATGCTCGCTCTACATCGATGGCGTGCTCTTCGGCCTGCCGACCAAGACGCGGTAGGAAAATATTTCGAATTCTTTCTCTCTGTGTCTGATGTAGCTGTCCTTAGTTTGGCACCGATCGAGAAGCCATACAAATGGAACGAGATGATCACGCTCAGCGCCAAGTACAGAGATTTGACGGCCACTACGCAGCTGACATTCACTGTAAGAAATTTCCTTTTCTTTCTTTGTTCTTTGAGGAAGAGTCTTGAGCAATGGAGAAAAAAATCCTTGCAGGTCTGGGACGTCTCGTACCCAAGGCAAGAAGTTGCTGTCGGTGGTGCAAGCTTTCGGATTTTCAGCAAGAAGAAAGAGCTCAAGACTGGCAAGCAAAAGCTCCGGCTGTGGCGTGGTAGGATCGCTGATGGAGCAGTCGTTAGTAGCACGCCAGGCAAGGTGAGTTTTCAGCTCTTTCTTTCTCTTGACGAGCAAGTAAGTTGCAGGTTCCGAAGCATGAAAGGGGAGAGCTGGAAAGGCTTGACAAGGCTCTCAATAAATACGAGAGAGGCCAAATCGAACGTATAGATTGGCTGGACAACTTGACTTTCAAAGCCATCGACCGAATCAAAGAGGAAGAAAGCAAACGGATCGGTCAGAAGAACTTGCATTTGGTCGTGGAGCTTCTATCGTTTATGCATCCTGTCGCATTCCAGGTTTGTTGTGACGTGTTCTTTCTCTTTTCGGGCTCTGATGTTTTCTCTTCGAACAGGATTTAGTGCTCCAATCCCCTAGACATCAACTGGTTGTGATACCTGATCCAGAAGTTGGTCGTCAAAATCCTTGCGAGAACAAGCAAATAAAACTGGCTCGTCATGTGACAAGAGGCGTCATTGATCACGAACTAAAGCCCAGCATCACGGATCGGAAGTATGCTTTAGAGCTTGTTCCTGATTACTATTTCTCACAACTCGGGTGTATGATGCAGGGAAATAGCGCGAATTTTGCAGTACCCCCCTACAAGAAATCTGAACGGAGAAGAAAGACAGACGCTGTGGAAATTCCGGTTCTCGTTAACGGGGGAGAAGAGAGCGCTCACCAAGTTCTTGAAATGTGTTGACTGGAGCGATGCAACGGTATTAGCTAGTTGTTATTGTTTATCTATAACTACTTTTGGTGCAGGAAGCAAAGCAGGCATTAGAACTAATGCACAAGTGGACTACGATTGACATCGCTGACGCGTTGGAGCTTTTATCGCATGCTTTTGAAAGTGAGGAGGTTCGAGGCCACGCAATTGACGTGCTCGAGAGGACCGGCGATGAGGAACTGCAGTCGTATCTATTCCAACTTGTGCAGGCCCTACGCTTTGAGCGATCTGACAAGTCCCGCCTTGCGAATTTTCTGGTTCAAAGAGGTAAGCATTGCGTATTTTTTAGTTTTACACTATATTTGTTTCTTGCAGCTGTCCACAATACTGAGCTAGCAAACTTCTTGCGGTGGTATCTCAACGTAGAACTTGCCGACGTCGTATATGCGAAGCGTTTTTGGTTGGTCTTGGAGCACTTCAACGAGTCCGTTGCTCCTCCAATGGCTGCTCTGCTACATCATCAGTCTGAGCTGCTTGCGAAGCTTTGCACTATCGCACGGGATGTAAAGAATGTCCGCGGAAATTTACAGAAGAAGATCGACAGGTTGCGGGAAATGCTTCAGGGGATTATGAACGAACTCACATCTTTCGAAGCTTTGCCTTTCCCGTTGGATCCCACAATTATGCTCATCGGTATTTTACCGGCCGAGTCATCCGTATTCAAAAGCAACCTCAGTCCGCTGCGATTGACATTTCGGACCGTCGAGGGTGGCAAGTGCAGAGTGATATTCAAGAAAGGGGACGATCTGCGGCAAGATCAATTGGTATGCAATTTCAAATGTTTAAGTGTTTTGATCATTGCTTTATTGTCAAACTTACAGGTGATTCAGCTCATAACGCTCATGGACAAGCTGCTTAAGTCTGAAAACCTTGACTTGCAGCTAACTCCTTACAGAGTTCTCTCCACTTCGCACGAGGAAGGTATGGTGGAATTTATACATTCTACACCTTTGGCTCAGGTAACCGGGATTCATGTGCATTCTCTTGTGTTTCTGACGATTCTTACAGGTTTTGGCCGAGAACAAGACGATCATCCAGTTCTTTAAACAGTTCCATCCCGATGAAGAGGGCCCATTCGGGATAAGTTCTCCTTGCCTTGAAACCTTTGTCAAGAGCTGTGCGGGATACTGTGTTATAACGTACATACTCGGTGTTGGCGACAGGTACTATTGAATGCTGTTTAAAAATTATTGACGTTTTTTTCCTTTTCTATGCAGGCATCTTGACAATCTACTTCTCCAGCAGGATGGAAGGCTCTTTCATGTCGACTTCGGTTTCATTCTTGGAAGGGATTCAAAACCGTTTCCCCCTCCAATGAAGCTATGTAAAGAAATGGTGGAAGCTATGGGCGGAATGGACAGGTTTGTTAGTGGTAAAGCTGCTACTTGGATGATTTCATTTGGGTACTCTTTACAGCCAACATTATTCGAAGTTCAAGATGTACTGCTGCGAGGCTTACAATATACTGCGCAAGTCAAGCAATCTCATATTGAACCTTCTCTTTCTCATGTCGGGGGCCAATCTGCCTGACATCTCCTCTGATCCAGAAAAGGGAGTCTTAAAAGTATACCCTCGCCCGTTCATCTTTCCGGTACTGAGCTTCTTTGTTTTGTTTTCAGCTTCAAGAAAAGTTCCGCCTCGACCTGGATGACGAAGAAGCCGTTCAGTTCTTCCAGACGCTCATAAACGACAGTGTCAGTGCGTTGTTTCCTCAGATGGTAGAGACGATCCATCGGTGGGCACAGTACTGGCGGTAGCGGTAAAAGTCTGTACATGATTTGTAAATTGACACATGCGTTTTGTATCCATCGAAGCTCTCGCTCGCAGTTTGAGACAATGCGGAGACCTGAAGGACCTCTCTCAGGGGAAGAGAATTCATGACTTCATCTCCAGCGGCAGCAACAGGGGAAACATCTACCTAGCCAACCTTCTCATCGAAATGTACAGCAAGTGTGGAAGTTTACGGGATGCAGTCCAAGTGTTCGATAGTATCGCAGAGCCGAACACGTACTCCGTCAACTTGATGATGAAGGCGTATGCCCGGAACCGGTATCTGGACAGGGTGAAGCACTTGTTCGACTGCTCGTCCGAGAGGAACATTGCAACCTGGAACACGGTTCTGGTGGCCTATGCTCAGGCAGGGTATATGGAGGAAGCCGAGCGCTTGTTCTACAGGATGCCACTGGTGGACACAGTAACTTGGACTTCAGTGCTGCAAGCATTTGCCAGGCAGGGACTGGTGGTGGAAGCCAAGAGCATTTTCGACAGCATGCCCGAACGCAACGAGGTGTCCTGGAACGCCATGCTCTCGGCTTTTGCCAGCGGCAGCCGGTTCTGCGACTGTCAAACCGTGTTTGAGAACATCCCGATGAGGACGGTGGTATCTTGGAACTCGATGCTGGCCTTGTCTGGCTCGGGGAAGAGCAGTGTGGAAGACACGAAGGGTTTGTTCGAGCAGATGCCCGAGAGAACAGTGGTTTCGTGGACCTCTTTGGTGCAAGCTTATGTTCTTCGCGACGACTATGAATCGGCCAAGATGGGATTCGACAGGATGGTGGAGCACGACGTGGTGTCGTGCACGGCGATTCTGGCTGCTCTCGTCCAGCGCAAGGAGCTCGAGCAAGCCAAGGAGATGTTTGACAGGCTGCCGGAGAGAAACTCGTTTACGTGGAATGTTTTGCTGGCAGGGAATGCTCAACACGGCCATCTCCAAGAGTCGCAGAAGATTTTTGAGGCGATGCACAGCCGCGATGCTGCTTCCTGGACCGGCTTGCTCCAGGCCTTCGCTCTCGCAGGCCGCCACGACAAAGCCAAGGCGGTGTTTGAGAGAATGCCCTGCCACCCGGCTATGGCTTGGAACGCAATGGTGACGGCCTTCGGCTTGAAGGGAAGCCTGCAAGAAGCTCGAGAGGCCTTCGACTCGGCTCCACACCGATGCCTGGTCTCGTGGACGGCGATGGTGGGAGCTTACGCTCTAAACAAGCACGGGAGAGATGCCGTCCAAGCGTTCCAGGAGATGGAGCTCCAGGGAATGGAGCTGGATGAGGTGGCCTTTATCACCATCCTCAGCTGCTGCAGCCATGCCGGGCTCGTAGACGTGGGACTCGGCTGCTTTCGCTCCATGCTCGCGGACCACGACGTGGCGGCGACGAGAGACCATTACTGCTGCATGGTGGACATGCTGGCCCGAGCAGGCCGGCTGGACGAGGCCGTGGATGTGATCGACGCTACTCCGTATGATCCCGACTCGGTGACACTGGAGGCGTTGCTGGGAGGCTGCGGAATCCACAAGGACGTCGGCCGGGGACAGCAGGCGGCCGAGTTTCTTCTTTTCGGATCCAAGGAGCTGAGAACTTCGGCGGTGTTTGTTCAGCTCGAAAACGCTTTCAAAGCCTCGGCGGCCGGTCAGAGAAGATAGCCAGGTGGGAAAACCTCGAGCTTTCTTTTCAAGGTCGTCGAATCTCTCGACTTTTTTCGGAGCTTGAGAGTACAAGGGACAGATCTATCGAGTCAGCTGGGAAACGCTGGCAAATCTATGCGATAGCTCTTCAACAAGGTGGTCAGAACTTTGAAGCTGGTTAACACACACAGGCTGCAAAACTCGAGCTTTCTTTTCAAGGTGGTCGAATCTTTCGGAGCTTGAGAGTACAGGCGAAGATCTATCGAGTCAGCTGGGAAACGCTTTCAACTCTATGCCATAGCTGGAGCTTCTCATCAACAAGGTGGTGAGAGCTTTACTGGTTAACGCACACAAGCAGGCTTCTCGGCTAGAGCCTCTCGGGATTGGCAGCCCGTGTGTGGATCCACCAGAGCAAGTTGGAGGCCGAGTTGCCGTCGTCAAACTCCTTGAGCTGCCTGGCGTGGTGGAGAGCAGTGGCGGGGTCGTAGCTCGCCTGGAGCGCGAAGACGAACCCCTTCCAGCCGTCGGAGGCCTCGGGCCGCGAGTCCATATCCGCAGACGCCCACTCCACCACCTCCCTGGCGAAGCCGGTGTCCGAGAAGAGCACCTCGGTCACCGGCGTCACGGGCAGCACCTGGATGCCCAGCCGGACCTCCAGCCACTCGGGCGGACCGAACCAGAGAGCCGTGTCGCGCTTGTTGGCCCAGAGCACCCCGATCATCCGGTTGCGCGCCACAAACTCGGCCTCGTACAGCTCGCTGCCCAGCGGTACGTGCCACAGCGACTGCGCGGCGTGCGTCTCGAAGGCCACCAGCGTGACGCCGAGCTCGGCCAGCGCCGCGTCGTGGAAGGCGGAGCCCAGCAGCGACGCCGCGTAGTACGAGTTGACGGCCTCGCTGGTGCTCTCCTGGTTGCGGCCGTCGGCGAAGTTCTTGAGCCCCGCGGCCCACGAGTGCATGAGCCAGTGGTCGAAGTGGCGGAGGCGGGGGTACCGCGCGGCACTGCCCGAGTTGTGCTGCGAGGTACCGTGCTGCATGTAGTCGGACACGAGAGAGTAGAGCTGGCAGCGGTGCTGGCTCCCCCACTCCGGGTCCATTCTTGCGAGCACGGCTCCCGCGTAGACGAAGTAGCCCCAGTGGAAGTGGTGATCGTTGTACATTCCAAGGCCAAAGTCGGCACCACTGTCGGCGGCACCGTCGCTGCTCACGAGGCCTCCCCACTGGCGATCATAGCCAATGCTGTTACTCATGTTTGGATTGACAGCGTGGTTACTGTCCAGCCACTGCGCGAGCGAGCTCCTCAAGGTGGCGGCAATCCTCCCCGTCAAGTCGGGCCTGGCCACCTCCTCGGCTATGAGAGCGAGCCGCGCGGCACGGGCAGCGGCCTTGCCGAAGAAGTACGTGGACGAGTTCACTATGACGCCCGGGAGGTCGTCCACGTCCCGCTGCAGCGCGGCGCTGATCTCGTGTGACGCCGCTGGGTCCGCACGGAGTCCGCGCGGTGAATGCCAGCTGACGTTGGCACCGCCCGCGCGGAGTGTCCACGTGGAGCCCACCACGCCTTCCATCTGACCGTCGATGCTGTTGTACGTCAGCGACGGCATGCCGCGGGCGGCGTTCGTACCCGTGCCGCCGGCTTGTTGCAGTATGCTGCGGTGCATGGGCAGGCTGAGCAGCAGGAGCTCCCCCGCGCCGCCGGCGGTGGTGTACTTGTGCTGCATTGTGAAGGGCGCTGGAAACTCCACGGTACCGCGCGTCGCGTAGCACTGGCTGTACGTGTCCAGGGTGGGCTCCGAGGCGGGGTCGGTGAGCACTGCCGCGCGGATCGTGCCGGTGAAGGGCCTGGCGTCGGCCCGGAGCGCAAAGCTGCTGGTGGTGGCGTCGATGGAGATTGGAAGCGGCGAGGAGGAGTAGAGGAGCCAGGTCTGGCCGCTGTTGAAGAGGATTTTGTGCTTGGTGGCGTCCGGGTTGGAGGTGACGTTGATCACCGCGTTGATGGTGGACAGTAGCGGCGTACCGCCGCGGAAGAGGAAGGTGACGTAGGGGCTGCCGCGGACCAGCGGTACCGTGAGGCGGCGGCCCTGGCTGGCCAGCGTGACGCTGAGGTCGTCGAAGGCCGAGACGGCGAAGGCGGTGCCGGGCTCCTCCTTGCACGAGATGGAGAGATCGTCGGTGTGGACCTGGATCACGGCGGTGGGCTGGAGGAGGCGCTTGGGATAGCACAGGGAGACGAGGCCTTGCTTGAATCGGATCGAGTAGGGGTGGATGTACTCGGGCTGGGATCCGTCCTGGAGCACGTAGTTGAGCCAGAATGCGTTGGTGGGGAGTGGAGCGCCGGAGCTCCGGAGATCGGTGGACCAGAGCTGCGAGGGAATGCCCGCCGCCGCGTTGTTGATGCTGCCAAAGCATTGATCATCGTCTCCCGCGAGTGCTTTGACGGCGATTGCGAGAAGGATGAATGTGATCAAGCTGTTGTTGTTGGTCATGATCTCTCGAATCCAGCGAGCTTGACGAGATGAGAAATTGGGCTTTCGCTGGATCTTTGGTACTGGAACTTCCAAAGATCACTCCAAGTGGAGCTGGGAGAAGGGTAAGAGTGGGGGTGGGGTGGCGCAGTTCTGCATGGATCGACTCTCTGTTGTGTTGTGTCGACTGAGAATACTTATATCTATTATCGCCCAAACCATAAGCAAAACAAACTATCTCCCCGATCTCCCTCTCCCTCTCTCTCTCCTTGTTCTTGCTCTCGGAGGAGGAGGAGAACGAGGGAAGGCTTTTGGGGTGTCATGGAATTTGTGCTTTGACGCGAGGCGAGCCATAACAAACAAAAGCGAGCGCAAGAAAACAGCGCTTTGTGTGCACGGGAATCTTGTCGGCGCCGGCTTGGATCCAACGATTCAGGCAAACGTAGAAGAAGGGCGCATATTCTGCTCATGATCACGCAGCCAAGCCTATCCAAACTCCTGTTCACAACTTTTAGCAACAGATCGTTAAACCCTTGAACGATCTATACCTTTAAGGTCCTTAAACCCTACCTTTATACTACCTTTAGGGTTTGTTAAACCTTAAACCCCGCTCTAGAATGGTGTCTCTCCAACAATGTTTCCTCTCGGATAATAGTTGCAGCTCGCCACAAACAATCCATTTCCACAGCTCAGATACGCGCATCCGAGCTTCTGGGACCTCGACCAGACAACCTGGGTGTAATGCCCACACACCTCGCCACTCTTGCACTGGTTGCTCTCCGGATCGTAGAAGCGCTGCTCCGCCACCCACAGCCCCACGGCGTCGCTGGGTCTTCCGGGCCCGTACCACAGGTTCTCCCCGTACATGCCCCCCGAGTGAACCAAGTTCGTGCAGCCGGCGTCTCGCAGCCTGGACGCCCAGCCCCGAGCAAACTCGGCCAGGCTCGCGTCCCACGAGAGCGGCGGGACGTCTACCGCGGCCCTGGCGGCGTTGTGCGCGTCCAGGAACTCTTGATCGATGGAATTATCCTGCTGGAGGCTGGCCCGAATCGCAGCGCTGTAGCTGTCGGCGAGTCCGATGGTCATAGAGACAAGAGCAATCACAAGGAGCAATTCCATATTCTCGTAGGATTCTCGCGCATGGATCTGCCCGATTGCTGGAGATTGCGCTGATAGAAACTCTCGACATCGATCTTATAGGCACCCGATTCCTCGAGGTTTCTTCCAATTGCGCTGAGAGAGGAAACTTTCTTTCTTCCATTGCGCTGAGAGAAGAAACTTTCTACTCGAGGGAAACATGAAATTAGCGCGCAAATCCCCAAGATGCCGGAGTATATCCCGCTTGATTCGAATTCAAAGATTGGCGCGCAGCTCTTTTTACAACAGGTGTAATAGATAGTAGAAAGTAAAAACGATGAAAAAAGCTCCTACGTGATGCTGGGCCTCGTGTAAACCCACCACAACATATTGGACAAGGAATTCCCATCGTCAAACCTCTCCAGGAGCTCCACGTTGGCACGCGCGCGTGCCGGATCATACGTGGCCTGCACCGCCAGCGCGAACCCCCGCCACGTGTCGCTCTGCACCGCCGGCGACGCCCACTCGTACAGCTGCCGGTTGTAGTCCACGTCGTCGTACAGCGCCTCCGTGGCGGGCGTCACCGGTATGACCTGGATGCCGACGCGGCACTCGAGCACCGACGTGGCCGCGAACCACAGCGCAGTGTCCCGCTTGTTCGCCCACACCACGCCGCTCATCCGATTCTCGCGAACAAACTCCGGCTCGTAGAGATCGCTGTCGCGGCGGATGTGCCACAGCGATTTCGCGCCCAGCGCCTCGAATCCAGCGATGGCGCTGCCGGTGTTGGCGAGATCCTCGTCGCCGTAGGCTCGCCCCAGCAGCGCCGCCGCGTAGTAGGCGTTCACGGCCTCGCTGCTGCTCTCCTGGTTGCGCCCATCCGCGAACTCGGTCAGCCCGCCCGCCCAGGAGTGCATCACCCACGGATCGAAGTGGCGGAAGCGCGGGAAATTCGCGCGCGATGATCCGGAGCGCGGCGGCGCCGGGGACATGTAATCGCCCACCAGCGAGTAGAGATTCGTGCGGTAGCGCTCGCCCCAGCCGCGATCGAGCTTGGCGAGCACGGCGCCCGCGTAGACGAAGTAGCCCCAGTGGTAGTGGTGATCGTTGTACACTCCCAGGCCAAAGTCCGCGCCCGAGTCGAAAGCCCCGGCCTGGCTCACCAATCCACCCCACTGCCCATCGTAGACGATCGCGTTCCCCGCGTTGGATCCATCGAACCAGGGGCTGAGGTTGGAATCCAGGAACGCCGCCACCGCCGCCGCCTGGTCGGGAGCACCGATCTCCTCAGCGATGAGCGCCAGCCGCGCGGCGCGCGCCACCGCCTTGCCGAAGAAGTACGTCGAGGAGGTGTTGATCGGGCGGAGCGCCGCCACGTCGCGGGCGAGGGCCGCGCCAAGCCGCCCAGCTGCAGTGGGCTCGCGGATCCCCGCCACCGAGTGCCAGGCTATGGCGGCCATGGGCGCGCTGGAGTCGAGCTTCCAGAGGCTGCCCACCACGCCCTGGAGCTCGCCGTCGATGCTGGCGTAGCGGAGCTGGGGGAGCGGGCGCGCGCCGGCGGTGGCGTAGTCCATGGCGGCGCGGTGGAGGGGGAGCGCGAGGAGGAGGAGGTCGCCGCGGCCCTGGGTCTTGTAGGTGAAGGCCATGGAGGCGCGCGGCGCGGAGGAGACGGTGTCGATCGAGACCCAGGACGCCACCGCGTAGCAGCCGCTGTAGCGATCGAGCAGTGGCTCGGCGCTGGGGGTGGCGACGAGCGCGATGCGAAGAACGCCCGAGTACCCATCGCCGCTGGCCGAGAGCTGCTGCGCGGACCGATCGAGCTGGAGATGGATCGGCGCGGAGGAGTAGACGACCCACCTCTGGCCATTGGCGAGGAAGAGCGTGTGCTTGGTGGAGTCGGCGCTCCGGGAGAGATTGGCGATGGCGTGCGCGCTGGCGATGAGCGGCGTGGCGTCCGAGAAGACGAAGGAGACGTAGGGGCTGCCGCGGAGGAGGTGCGCGCGCATTGCCTGGCCGAGGGAGAGCGTCACGGTGAGGTCGTCGTGGTGGGAGACCTGGATGATGGGCGATGATGGCGATCGCGCGGAGACCAAAAGATCGTTGGCGTGGATCTGGGCGATCAAGGTGGGCGAGGCCTGGCGCTTGGGGTAGCCGATGGCGATGGAGGAGTTACCCGCCTGGATGGTGTAGGGATGGATGTACTCCGGCGAGGATCCCCTGTTGAGCACGAAGTTCTGCCAGAACTTGTTGGTGGGGAGGGGACGCTGCCGCGCGCGCGACGTCCATAGCCCGGAGCTCGGCTCGCCCGCCGCCACGTTCTGGACGGAGCGCTTGAACTGCTTGGCCACGGTGAAGAGGGAGTCGTCCTCCTCCCCCATCGCCACCATCGCCACCATCGCCAGGATCGCCGTGATCAGCAGGGAGTAGCGGACTAGCATCGCCACCAGCGCTAGCGGCGACGCCATCGCCATTGGATTGGAGCTCTCCTTCCTTGTTCTTCACTGGCGATCCGGATGGTGCTCGCGATCTGGACGAAATGTGGATGCGTAGCGAAACGCGGGAGCTCGGCAAGAAGGGATGGATCGATGAAAGAATCTCGATAGAGAGGAAGAAAGCGCGCGGAGAAAGAAAACGCTAGCTACTAGGCTAGCACTAGCTCGGCCTCGCTAGTGGAGAAAGAAAGCTAGCGCAGAAATTAGAATCTATGAATGGAGGAATCAATGAAAGGCATGAATTCTCACATGTGTGAAAGGAGCGACCAAAAAGAAACTAGAGAAAAGATCTGAGAGAGCTTACTTGGAAGACCTCGAGTTCTCACTTAGTAGCTCGCGAGCTTTAGAACTGATTGGAGAGAAACGCAAGGAATTTTCAAGGCCCCGAGTTTAATCAGTGGTGGTGGAATCAGCGGCCCTTGTTTCCCTCCCCAAATTTGGGGGAACACTGGAATCACTCACACCCGCTGCTTAAACTTAGCTAAGAAAAAAAAAAAAAAAAACCACCTTCTTTTGTGTGTAAGAATGAATCTCTATGTATGACCGCCATAGCCAACCGAGCTCCAGCGAGCCAACATTGGATACCGCCAGCCTTTTGCCTGAGACGCTGGTACCAACGAAACGATTTTCATGGCTCCGTGACAAGAGCCAAACCACTCCAAAACCAACCGTGTCACTTCTCGCTCGTCGTAGCTCATCGCCCAAAACAAAAGAATGGAAAAAAATTCACTGCTCCATTTTTCTTTTTCTTTGTTTTTTTTTTCTACTCGAAAGTTTGCTCACCAGAGTGAGAGAGCCATAGTAGTCAACCTGACACACAAGTTCTTTGTTAAGAAAAGATAGATAAACTTTTCCTACCATCTTCTTCACTCGGGTCTCTTTAACTTGGTCTTGGATGGAATCAATGGCTCGTTTCTCGCTTGGCTCGGTCCGAAGTTGGTCGAGATTTGGTCGATTCTTCGCGACCTGTGTTTTAGCGTACCTTCTAGAGCCGAGTAAAAAAAAAACGTAAATTCCAGTCTCACTGGAATGGGCGGTGGCTCTCAGGCTGCTCGCGTGAAGGAACCGACTCCAGAGTTCGTGAGCTCCACCATACCGTCCCCATGATCCGGCAGGCTTTTCCTTCTTCGGAATTTAGCTTCTCGTTGCGCAGTAAGACGCTTGGTGATGACAACGGTGGTGCTCATCAAAACGCGAGTCGCTTTTCTGCAATCAAACGGGAATTGATCGAGGCACTTATCGAAAAAGAAATCGAACTTACCTTGACGGACTAGCTGCCGGGAAGCGGTATGTTTTGCCACCCAGCCGTCTCCCTGATCACTCTGACAAGCTGCTTGCCTGCCGGTTGCACTTTGGGATTCACCGAGTAGTAATCTTCTGGAAGGAAGGCAGTGGAGTTTGCTGGGCCTTCGGCTCCATTGAGAAACACATCTCCATCAGAGCTGATGCTGCCAGCAACGGCTATATCACTATCGGGAGCCTGGAACAAAAAGGGGCAAAGATTAAAATACGAGATTGACAGGGAGAAAGGAGAAAAAGTTGAGTGGCTTTCATGCCCAAAAGAGAAAAAGACAGTCAAGGACATGGGCCGCGATGCGTCACCTTTTCAATAAAATAGTCGAAAGCACGCTTGCTGGTTCCGGCCTCATAAACGTTGTGCTCCGAGACAATCTGCCAGCATTTACCAGAAAAAAACGAGGATGAAGTTAAGCGTGATGGAATAAGATCAGATCAGACCAGAGCACCTGAGCTTCCACGCTAGCGCGAACACCATACACCCCCCACTCCCGAAAGTAGTTGTTGTAAAGATGGACTTTCGCGAATCTCACTCGAGGATGTCGTTCTTGCGTCTGATCAAAGTAACAATGGTGGATTGTAACTTTAATGTTTCTATCCCCGACGTGACGAGGATTGGCACTGATAAGCATCGTTTTTTTGTGCCGATAAAAGTGACATCTGCAAAAGAGAACGAAAGGGAAAGACCCAGTAAAAAACTTGCGTGGACTTCTTCGAGTTACCTGGAAACCGTCACGCGAGTGCTCCGTCTCGTGATGTCAATGAGGCCGTCATTGTAGTCCGAGAGCGTGCAGCGATCGATCCACACGTCTTTGGCGTCAGCGACAATTGTGATGGCATCGCCGCGGCCTCGCTCAAACTCGAGATTGTTTACGATGACATGCTCGCAGCTCTGCAGGAGCAGACCGTTTCCAGTGATTTTGATCCGTTGGCCGCGGCCATCGATCGTCTTGTGGGACGTGACTCTGAGCGGGGACGCTAGAGAAATTGTTCCTGAAACGTTAAACACAACCCAGAGTGGCTCGTCTCGAGCAGCAGCATAACGAAGACTTCCAGGACCGTCATCTATAAAAGCACAAGCACGGGAACACGAGCTAAGAAACACTCCATGAAAGCTTTCATTTCCGTTTCTTACCAAGGAGATTGGTGACGGAATAAGTATCGCCTTCGAGGCCACCGATCGAAGCGGCACCAAATCCTTCCGCTGCTCCTGCCAGTCCCCGAAGCGTAGCATCGACACCATGGTAAGGTGGTGGAGGAGCTCCACCGCCTGAGGCGATCTAAAAGCATAGGAAAGTAAAACTTAGAGCAAATGCTACACTTGCTACCTGGAAAAGAAGCACCAAGGCAACAAAACACACGCGCATGACGAAGAAGAATGAAAGCACGCAAGCACAAGAAAGAAAGAACGAGCGAACCTTGTAGAAGGAGAAGAAGTAGAAGAGCGTCGCGCTTGTCCAGGCGCCACTCGTGCGTTTCTAGCGGCGCTGAGCACGCAAGGGCGATCACTCCATCTCTGCCGCCGATTACCGGGTGATCGCCGCTCCACGCCGATGATGCTGGCGCCAGCGCCGCAGCGATCTCGCGTGATCGCGCCCAGACAAGCGCCTTGGAACACGCTACATTCGATCCACATTCTCCCGCGCCCTAAAAGAAAATGGATGGAGCAAACTCCGAGATCAAATGTAAGGACAAGGAGAAGGTAACTTTCCTCACAGCTCTCCACTGGTGCACTGATCCACCTAAAATGCAAGATGGATATAAGGAGGATGGTGGTAAGCTTTAAGCACGAAAGTTTTAAGTTCGCTTAGTTTTCTTTGCTAACTCAAAAAAGAGTGCCTTCTTAAAGCGATAAAGTGCATTATAAATTTAATCAAGTATTTAATGCTTTTATCAAACACCTATAATCTTTCCCTTTTCCTCTAGTAGTTTCTGGTTGTCGAGTACAAGAGGAAATGCCGAACAATGAATACAGGAATACTCTTCTACATTTTCATTGTTTATTTTTTCTTTCTTTTTCTTTTTAATCTGAAGAAGCGAATCATCAAAGGGTCAAAAGGCAGCATCGAAAAACTTTGTTAGCAGCAGAGTTCTGCAACGCCAAGTCCTTCTCAGCCATCTGCGAGAAGAGGGAGGCCCTAATTAGGGCTTCTCTTTTCTCATCCACGACAGTGGATACATTGGTGGCGAATGCAACGTAAATTATTTAACCATTAAGAGTTGGTCAAGAAAGTGATTATAATCTTGTTGAGAGCTATAATAATAGATACACATCCTCATTGTACCAGGTGAGGATGTCATATGAAGAGATAATATAATGTTTCAAGGTGTAGGAGCTTGCTAGATCTTGCAAAGCTGTGTAGAGCTTGATTCTTGCATGCTTGAGCAAGCACTGAGGGAGTTGATAAAAGTGATGCAATTGCTTTACTCTCTATAGCTGGATCTGGAGAGATTTGAGCAGCAAAAACCTCTATGAGCGTGGACCATGATCATTGCATTCTAGCATTCAAACGTGTGACAAAATGGTCTGCCACCTTTTCAAAGATCTCTCTAGCTTTGCGCACTCTCAAACATGGAGTGACTGCCTCACAATCCAATCTACTCCCACGATGTATTTGTGAGCCATCCAGTTATCCTTTCATTTGGAGTGCTTGTTCAAACACTTAGCTGGAGCAGTAGCTTTATCTGAAATTGTTTTTTAAACTTAAATTGTTTTTTCCACGGGTAAAAGTTAGAAAATAAAACTAATTTCCCTCAGGTAAACAACAGAAAATTAATTTTAGCCATTGATCGTATTAAACATTCAATCTAGCCCATCCAAAAATAATATTCTTGGAATACTCTCAAACACTCTAAAAGAAAGAGATTTTTTACAGAATTTTACTTTTAATTTGAATTCATTTTTTCCTCAGGTAAAGTAAAATGGTTTAAGGGTTATAAAGACCACAAATTAATTTTAGTCATTGATCATATAAGAGAACCATATAAATCATACTCAAAATTTATAAAAAATAATAAATTTATTTTATTTTATTTAAGTTTTTTCTCTTGTTTTTTATCTTAGAAAATTACTAAGTAAAATATAATATACAATTAAACCACATCACAAAAATTCTATCTTGGGTTTATTGTTGCATAAATATTTCTTAAAACATTTTTAATAAATAATATTAAATATTATAAAACATTTAAATAATAGAAGCTATTATTTTCTTTTTATTTTTTATTAGTTTATTTTTAACTATATAAGCTTACAATATATATATATGTATGTATATCTATATGTATATATATGTATATATATGTATATGTATATCTATATGTATGCATATGCATACACATATACATATACATACATATACATATACATATGCATATATATATATACATATATATATATATATATATATACACACATATATATATACATACATATATATATATATATATACATATATACATACATACATACATATATACATATATATACATATACATATACACATATACATATACATATACACATATACATATACATATACACATATATACATATACATATACACATATATATATATACACATATATATATATATACACACACATATATATATATATATATATATATATATATATATATATATATATATATGTGTGTGTGTGTGTGTGTGTGTGTGTGTGTGTGTGTGTGTGTGTGTGTGTGTGAGTGCTTGTAATATGGAAAGGGAATACAGAAATGTGCATATCAATTAGCCCAAAAACCCTAGCTTATATATAGGAGCGAGTGGTCCAGATTGAAACCAATCTGATGGCTACCAAAATCCCACTATGCTAATATTAGTATACGGCATCGTAACCGTACAGTTGGCCCTCACATCATCCCCTCCTCTCGGGATAATGGAAGATCATCAGAGTTCTCTTGAAGATGGGCCGGGATCCGGAGGAACGTCAGGAGGAGGCATCGGTGGATCTGTAGGTGGTATTAACTCCTCCTGATCCCTTTGTACCAAGCGTTTTAGCCGCTGCACATGCACAATCTCTGGAGGATCAGCCTGCTGAACATCATGCCGAACCTCATAAACTTGTGGTCCAATTTGTTGCAACACTCGATACAGTCCTTTCCATTGCGCAAGAAGCCCCTTAGATAAACCATGTACCGTAAGATGGGGAAAACGGACTAACACCAAATCATCCACTTTGTACTCCGCAGGTAGACGATGATAGGAGTTGTAGCACCGTTGTTGTCCCACTTGTACGCGGCCTAAGTGTTTGGCAGACTCTGCTCGGACAAGTGGAAGAATGCTCGTCAAATACTGATCCCATGATCTAGCATCGGCAGCACGTGGCAATCGCGAAGGTAAATCCAGCTCCATTGGTAATATTGGATCATGACCATATAGGAGTTTATATGGTGAAGCACCAACAGAACTCTGCACCCCTGTAACATATGCATACCGAAGAGACGGCAAATAACCATCCCAATCCGAATGCTGAAAGTTCACATACTTCGCAATCATCCCTTTGAATGTCCAAACAAGCCGTTCCACCAGACCGTCTGATTGTGGATGATAAGTACTCGTGAAAGTGTGGCATATCCCCAACTGAGACGTCAAAACATGAAAGGCCTCAGCCATAAATGCGGGACCATTATCCGAAAGAATCCGCTCTGGACAAGAATGCTGGAACACCACTCGATTGAGGAGGAAGTATCCAACAGTAGTTGCAGAGGCGCTAGCAAGAGCACCAACTTCCACCCAACGAGTCAAGTAATCAGAAGCAATAATAACATACTCATTGCCAGCAGTCGACCGTGGAAAAGGTCCCATAAGATCAAACGCCACTAACTCAAACGGACGGGAAACCGCAATTGACTCCAACCGTCCTTCCGCAGCACGAGGGGGAGTATTACGAGCTTGGCACCAAACGCAGCTACGCACATACCGGATAATATCACGCCGCAGCTCCGGCCAATAGAAAGACCTGCGCAGCTTCTTGGTGACACAACGGTGTCCCATATGCCCACCTAGAACAGGAGAATCATGGTAGGCATGGAGAAACCGCGGAATAAACACCGAAGGCACCACCAGCCGTAAATGATCCTCAGGATCAGTCCCCACAAAAGTGATGCAGGATTTTCAAACCCATCTCGAAGCCTCTGAATCCACGGCTCAATCTTTTGAGCCTCGCGAACCTCATCAAGAGAAGGTAGATCTTGCTCTGCACCTTGTGGACACTAAACGTCAAGGACAGCAACCACCGACGGCACAGAATCCTCATCTAGAAAATCCACAGATGCTGGAACAACAGGTTCGTCAGAAACATGAGAAGTGAGTAAAGAAGGAAGAGGAGCTCGAGAAAGGGCATCAGCATCAGCCATAGAACTCCCTGGGCGATGAACAACATCGAAATCATATATCTGAAGCTTCAAAGCCCATCGAGCCGTACGACCAACCAGGTTCTTCCGCTTCAATAATGAAGTAACAGCAGCATGGTCACCTTCAAGTAACGTCCAAGAACCATGTAGATAGGCATGAAGTTTCTCGAAACCCCAGACTGCTACTAAACACTCCTTCTCCGTCGTGGAGTAATTCATCTCTGCTGGTTGTAATGTACGGCTTATATATGCAATGGGATGGCGCTGACCCGGCACACTTGAGATCTCTTGCATCAACACACCTCCGAGACCAATCTCAGAAGCATCCACGTGCAAAATAAAAGGTCGAGTGTAGTCAGGATATGCCAAAACCGGAGGAGTCGTCAATAGTTCTTTGAGATCCACGAACGCTCGCTCACAATCCGGAGACCAGATGAAAGATGACGTTGATGACTTCAGCAACGCTCGCAATGGTGTAGTGCGATCGGAAAGATGATCCACAAAACGACCGAGATACTGCACCTTACCCAAAAAGTGCTGCACATCATTCACACACTTCAGAGTAGGGAACTTTAGAACAGCCACAAGTTTATCAGGATCAACTTGCAAACCCTCACGAGAAATATGGTACCCAAGATAAGTTGTGTCCTTGGACCCAAACACGCACTTTGACCGCTTCAGCTTTAAACCAACGTCGCATAGCCGATCCAACACTTTACAAACATCACAAACGTGCTCCTCCCACGTCCCCTCCGAGTGGATCAAGACATCATCAATGAAGTCAGCAGTCACCTCCGGCATATCGCAAAGAACCTCGTCCATCATCCGCTGGAAAGTTGCTGGAGCATTGTTCAAACTAAACGGCATCACCAAGAACTCGTACAAACCAAATGGTGTACGAAAAGCAATCTTAGGAATATCTTCTTTGGCCATCGGTACTTGCCAATACCCAGAAGCAAGATCTAGCTTGGTGAACTAACGACTTCGCCCCAGATGATCCAAGAGACCAGCAGTGTGAGGAAGAGGATACACATCTGGGATCGTCACTTCGTTTAACAGACGATAGTCGATGCAGAAACGAATACTCCCATCAGGCTTCATCACAAGATGAGGTTCACATGCCGGAGGACTCTGCGACTTCTGAATAACACCCTTCTCCAGCATTTCCTTGACGTTTGCTCGTAAAATCTTGATCTCCTTAGGTGACCGACGACGAACAATAACCTTGATTGGACAAGCATCCCCGGTTGGAATCGGATGACGTGTGGCAATCTTGGCCCCAGACGATAAGTCAAATTCAAAGAGATCAGAATACTCCTTCATGAGCCAGTCAACTGCTTCAACACAAAGATCGTCGGAGGATCGGAAAAGGGAAAAGCAGAACAAGATGGAAACACAAAAGGAAAGAGTGGGGGAACAAAAGTAATGGAAGCAGAGGTAGAAGTAAAGGGACGAAAAGGTATGGAAGTGAGAGGAATGGATGAAACATAAGGAAGTATGAGACAAGGGGGAGAAGCCTCAAAGTCACACTTGGCATGATTGCGCTGCAACCAATCCATACCAAGAATGAGGTCAAAAGCTTGACTCGGCACCACCCGCAACGGCTGCAACTCAAGCTCGAGATCGCCCACACGCACAACCAGGTCCACCTCATCCCGTGCACATGCATGTGTACGGCCGTTGCCATAAAGAATGTAAACTGGTTCCGCCGCACCACGCAAGTGTAAACGACAACATGTGGCAACAGGTCGAGCAATAGAAGATAAACTCGAACCTATATCAACCAACACGGAGAGAATAATAGGAGACCTCTTGTTATAAAAATGAGCTTGGAAAGTAAACACTAGATGAACCGGTGCCGAGTGAACCCCTTGATGATACTCCCGAAATAAAGATGGAGGGGTCACTAACTTATTCGCGCAAGGTCCCTCCGTTACTCGCGCAACTCCTCGTTTCCTGGATGCATCTCGGTGTCCAGACCTTCCACTACAGCAGCACCCACGGGACATTGCTGACGCCAAGGTCTCCACCCAGGAAATGGAGGTCACCAATCCGGAAAATGACGGCAACACTGATAAGTATGACCAACTTCATCACACGCCCAGCAGCGAATATCACGGCCACGACCACGTCCTCGCGCTTGTCCTTGGACTCGAGCAGCAGCAACATCAACCTCCATTGGAACAGGACCATCACCCATAGGAAGTGGAGCGGAAGGACGTGCAGCGAGAAGTGGAAGAGGCGACGTCTCATAACGTTGTGCTAAACGAAGAGCATCGTCAAGGGTGGCAGGAGCAAGTGCATGCACAAGTCCGACAAAATTTTGACGAAGTGCTGGCCACAACATTCCTAGCTTGATCCACTCTGGCATATTTGGCTCCGCACAAAGCAAAAGACTTCGGAAACGAATGCCAAATTGCATCACCGACTCAGATGGCCCTTGGCAAAGACGATGCAATTGTTGGAAAGCATCATCACAATTATCGGCATGTCCGAAGGTGCATTTGAAGACTTCCGGGAGAACACTCCAATCCCCATGAGTGGCTGTGCTCAAACCATTGTACCACTGCAACGCCGTCCCTTGGAGACACATGGGAAACTCACGCAACCGTCGAGCATCATCCCAAGAAGTGATCAAACCATGAAGTGATCAAACCAATGGTATACATCATCCCCAGGATTCCCACGAAAGAACTCTGGCCGAACGCGAGGATTGGCACCAAGAGCAGGAGGAGTTGGACCACGTGCCGTGAATGCCGCCATCAATTGAGTTTGGTTGTTCAATTGCAAGCGCATAACATCAAGCAATTGGACCAACTGTTGCTCGAGAGTCAAAGGAGGAGATTGCTGATCTGCCATGAAGACGAATGAAAAAGAAAAAGAAGAGAAATGACAAAAAGCTAGAAGGAAATGGTAGATCTAGACAATGCAAAAAGCTAGATCTAAACCAAAATCCTGAAAGGAAAGAACAAAAAGAAGGAAATGGAAAAAACTAGATCTAAACCAAGATCCCAAATCCAAGCACTCCTCAAGGACAATCAAAGGTGCCTCTCACCTCCACCAATGTGAGTGCTTGGAATATGGAAAGGGAATACAGAAATGTGCATATCAATTAGCCCAAAAACCCCAAAAACCATATAGGAGCGAGTGGTCTAGATTAAAACCAATCCGACGGCTACCAAAATCCCACTATACTAATATTAGTATACGGCATCGTAACCGTACACTTGGCCCTCACACATCCAAAAATA